>NC_081214.1:18077996-18397996 GCF_902713425.1 Acipenser ruthenus | reverse complement strand
GATTAAAAACACACATTATATTTGTAATCTTCGAATTATAAAAGTAATGAACTGCACTGCTCTACAAAGAGGCTCCGCTGCTGTTTTTAGCGGTCTTTCCAATACAAATTCACAGTATGCTAAATAATGTTTTCCCATTTATCCGCGCACAGCAGACGGTTACGATTAGGGATAGTAACTTCAACGGCATCACTTTACAACCAGTAGTATCGGAGAAGACGCAAAAATTAAAAAAACATTGCTATCCTTTGCTCTGTTCAGTCTGATTATAATTACTCAAAATTATAATTACTCAAATCCTTTACCATCATCTGTATCCAGTAGAAATCCAAAGTCTTCTTAAGGGTGTGGATGCCAGGTATTTAAAACAAATTTACGTATATCCTATTTGTCTCAGTCCCACGTTAGATAATGAAACGGCGCTCTATCCTATACTTGCTTCTTAGTATCTCGTCTTAGCTGAAGTGCGCTTCGAGTTCCCACAGTACAGTGTAGTCTGCCGGTGAGTGTTAGGTTTCGCAGATATCTATCGGCGCAGTGTTCCTCCTTCGTTCTGCTGCTATTCCTGTGCAGAAGTGTTGACACTCGGCATTGAACCTGGAACCCAAACAACAAAAGACAGACAGACAAACACACACTGGGGGGGAGGGGTTACCTACCAGCTTATTATCCCAAGCATTCCCTTTTTCTGTCATCTTGAAAATAGGAAGAAACGAAGTAAAAAATAATAAAAATACACCCAGAAATAGTAGAACTACAAGACCGTGGCTCAGTGTGGTAAAAGAGAAAGAGACTATGATCCTGTCTAGCAACGCAAACCTCAGCGGCTCAGGCAGAAAGCTTTGGCTTCGATACGTAACTTCGGGGGGGGGGGGGGGGGGGAAAGAGACAGACAATTGCAGGAAACCAGCTCCTCCCACCCCCCCCTACAAAAGGAGAAAAAAGCAAAGCCCGCAGAACTGCACGAAGCCAGAGTAAAAGCTATACGCACTCTCCTCTCCTGCAATGGAAATGTCAGGTTCTTAAAAGTTGAGAAATGGCAACCTCTACTGATAGTAACCACTGCACCCTTAATGATAATCGGATGGTAAATATTATTATATGTAGTGTGGAGATTACAATAAATCCCATACACTATCCCTGAATTACCAGTGGTAAAGTTGCACACAAATTGAGCACCTAGAATGGGCCGGCTGGACCATTTGATAATATAGGATTCCCAAAATGTGCACGGGATACTACTGAGCGAATATGATAAATGTAAGAATGTAATTGTGATAAGTATTATATACACTACTATTATTATATGTTATTACAAACTAGCTCCCTATAAGGAACAAAACAAGCTAGTAAATTTAAATTAAATTAAAAAGCTTTATGCATCTTGAAATTATTTATACATATAATCGCAACAAGTTAATGATAACATGGATTTCCTAATTATTGGACAGCAAGTCACACCCCTTACCAAGGTTCTTTGCTAAATATGAATTTCCCTGCACAATTCTAAAATCGGTTGGTTTTGTCTACCAAGACATATCAGAGCTATTCCTGTTGGAGTTGGATTTTTAATTTGCACGCACAACAGTAATGCCATTAATGGCAATAGCATTATCAACGGGACTGTTATGTGTTTACATTTAGTGGTAAAAACATAATACTCATAATGATACAATGATGAAACCCTGCAACAATTCTAGTACACAGACACTATACTGCAGATACTCTGAACATAGGAACTTGTATTTGCAGTGATGCATAAACATTTTAAAAAAAAAATCATTGGTGTATCATGTCACGATTAAGACATTTGATATGAGCTGAAAGTTCAGGAGCGAATGCTTCAAAGTTAGACAGAGGGCACCTTTGAATCACAACATGGTATGACGGTCATTACCTAGAACTCCATGCAAGTCTGCCCTCTAATAAAATAAAACTACCAGGCCACAGGACATTGCTGTTGTCTAAACAAAGATTGAAGCAACCTGTGACAATGTATTTGAGCTAGAATACTGATTTCTGTTAAATGAGCATCCTAGAGAGTCAACAGTTAAGACTTGGTTAATACACCTTTAAGAGCATGCTGTAAACATACTTAATCACAGATTAGGAGCAACAAGTTGAGTTGAAATAAAACAGCAGTCAAGGGCTATAAAACATATCGGCTGGGCTACATTGCTTTTATTTTAGACGTCATCCCTGCATTTGATGATATCAGCCATCTACATTTTGAGCAGGGGACAATAGAAAGCACAACAAGGCCATTAACTAACAGAGGATGTTGTTGAACTCTTTCCCAGGAAGAAACAAAGACTTGAAAAGCAGGCACGAGAACCCTTTGAAACGGCAGCTGCACAACAGCTAGAAAAGCGGATAGAAGTCAAAGTCGTTTTTGAGTACCGCGTTAGAAAACTGTGAGGAGGAACCTGCAGTTGTCAATGCCTTTCCAAAAAACAAAAACAAAAGGACTGCAGCTCAGCCTTCAAATTTTAAACTGCCAAGTGTGCTTCACATTATTAAAAAAAGAGGAATCTTGGGCATAAATGGAAGTGGAAATGGCTTCTGTTATGGTTTTAAAGCAGCAATGTCCCGCAGCGATGTTCAATGTTATAGTAAAATATTGTATATGATGAAAAATAAAAAAAACGTTTAAATTATAGCTTTGGTTACAGTTTAGGCATGTTTGTCTTAATGAATTGCAGACTGCAGAGTTTAACTTCATGTGGGATTCTAATCCATTTAAGCTAAATATTCCATGTATGATCAACAGTTATATGCGTAGCTGCATTTGCTGAGTGGTCTATGCCTGTATTTAGCAGGATACCAAAACCATTTTTCCAGTATTTAGCATACAGGTAGAATTCTCCCAGAATTCCACTCAAATTGTATTATGCAGCCAATACAATTTCAAGTGAGCTGACATTTTTTATTCTAGTAAATTGCCCTCCTGAGATTTATTTTAATGCCAGCTTCTCTTTCTTACATTCTTGTTGCCTTTCGCTGACAACATTCTACAGTATCTGGCAGATGTGTTTTCATTGGATTTTTAAAAGAATAAAAACACCAGTAATTCGTTTCTGCACTGTCAGCTCCAGCCTCAGTCGTCATCCACATCAACATACTGTTACGTTGGCCTTATTTGAAAGTTCTGTGCTGCACTAATCTATCTGCATGTCAGTGCTGCAGTACTAACATAACAACCTTGATTTCATCACCGTCTTGTTTCAGTTTAGCTTCGTTTTTCACTTCAATCCACACCACACTGCCTGCCATCACAATACGTTCATACTTAGAGTACAATACAAAACTGTCAGCGTCTCTCTGTAAGCCCTTACCCTCTTTGTTACAGGAAGCCCTGTGATCCCCAGCTGTGTGATAGAAGCAATACAGAGATACCTTTGCTCTGAACACCTGGCAAAGAACACCTGGCTGGGGAGGACAGCCATTAAAGCGTATTTTCACATCTAATCTGCCTGCCACTGAATAATGTTCATGTAATTGTTTGAGGAAGATGTTAAATAGATATGTAAACAAATGAGATGGCACATGGCTTGACATCTCTTTGAGCTAAAATAAATATATATATTACACAAAATGTACATTTGTACACTCCTTACTTTACGAATGATTGCCTTGAACATGCATTATTTGTAAATGTTCTTCCCCCACTGTTATGCCTATCCCTCAGATAGCCAGCGATCCATTTTCAATCGAATGAGACTGAAAGCATTGTGAACCATGGTGATAGAATGAGCTCAAGATTCAAGCTGACAGAAAGCCATATGACTGTGAAGGACTTTTGCATTTTCTTCAAAGTAGATGGCATGCTTGACATGTGATTCCATAACAAACTGCAATTACCTGCGCTGTATGGAAACCCGGACTGTGAAATGCATCATTAGTAACCTTTCCTTGATGCAGTACTCTAAATTACAGGCACTGGACAAAACACAAAGGAGAAACCCTCGTCAAAACGCTGTCAACAAGATATATGGCCACCATGATGTTGAGGGTGGAATTTTGAATATTCTCCAGAATAGCCACAGATTCATCACTTTTATGACTGGTCTATATGAAACGCCACTTGCTTGTGCATTACAGTATATGGAAGCACCTGCAAACCAGGCTTCCACTATTAGCCCTTTATGAAAAACTGTAAGATCTGCCTTGCAATAGGAAGACACAGCTTTTATACATGTCAGGAATTTAATTTGAACAAATTGAGAGAGCATAACTTCTGCTACACAATATATCAAACAAGGACTATTATTTGTTAATGCTCTTTAAATTTTCAAAATATATATCTTCAGTAGCCCAATAATCACCACCTAACTCAAAACCTGTGTCACTACGGATGTCACATTTGATCCACTTTCAATTAATTTAAGTCACGTTTTACAACATAATCCCTGCCTGAGGGCAGCTTTTCACACACTGTTACTGCCCAGCACAGCTGCCATGCTTCGAAACCCCTCAGTATGTGTCAATCAGGACCCAGATGAACAGTAATATGCCTTTCATCTAATCGATAGGTGCAACACCCATCATGTGGTACCTCTATCTGCTAATTCAATGTTCGTAGGTGCCAGACCACAGGGCTAGACCCTTCCACGTCTTATTCAGTGGGGCAGTCATCGGCCTGATAGCAAATCAATTCCACTAATAGCCTTGTCAAGAGCCACGCCTGCACTCATGCACGAAATGAGATCAGCTTGCAATGCCAACCAAATGATAGAAACAGATACCATCAGGGACATTTTACAGGAAGCTGTGAACACATTTAAATCGATACCTTCTTAAGTTGCAAAACAGATTTTGGTTTATGATTTGATTTGCCCCAGGAAATTTAACAGACAATAATGCAAGCAGGAAGTCTTATGTATTTTATAAATATATAAATATAAAGATGATTAAAATAGACAATAATGTTTTGTCCAAATAATAGGCCCATATTTACAGTCAAACTATGGCAATTGTTGTTTGAATATAAAAATATGTTTAGGGATTTGAAATGTGCAATATTGCTCATTAACAGTGTTGCCTTTTCAAGAAGTCTTGTAATACAATATTGATCTCTACAAGCAGCGAGAATTGTTGATTTGGACACGGTTAAAAGTCCACAGAATGCTTTTAAAAACCAATATTGTATAGTACTGTATATGTGAGCAAAAGCACAGCTGTTTTCTGCTCCAAAATATCCAGTCTGTCATTTTTAACATAACACCGTGTTTATCAAAAAGCAAAGAAATTGTTAAAAGACACCAAGATAAATCTGGCATCCCAAAGGCCCTTTGAGCTTAATTGCTAATAACTCCCTAAGTAGCAACTGCATATAACAGATGAAATTCAATAGCAAAAAGTAGAACTCAGTTTAAGATTCATGTCTGACATAATTATTTCCAGATTTTCTTTCATGGCTGCTGTTTTCAAACTGAGGAGACAATTTTAAATAAAAGCAGAATAAGGCAGTGCCAAGATCTCTGAATACCTGAACATGCTGCAGCCAAGTCATTATCTACAGAGACATGCTATTTTATTGCTTTAGCTGTGCAATATATATACCATTAACCCCATAAGAGGAGTACCATGTATTTTTCCCTAGAAGGTCGTCAGTATTATGTTGTGAATGCAATTCACCTAGATGCATGTTCTGGTACAAGATCCCCAACCAAGTTACAGAACACATGTTAATGTGGGTATAGTGGTTCACAACTGAAATGATGGTTTAGTGGTTTCCATTCCCAGTGCGCATTAGTCCACACCAGTACACAACAAAATCACCATACAATTCAAGATCTCTGCTTGAGGCCATCACTGATGGCAGGGGTTATCAGGTCAAGAATTAGGTACCCTCACTTGCAAGGTTGTGAGTTTAAGCATGACCATTTAGCCTCAGCTTTTCTAGGCAGTAAGTTGACACATCCCTTTGTCTAAGAGTTAGAAAGGGAAAACATACATTGAAGAAATAATAAGCACTGTGGCTGTTCATGTTACCAAGAAGCATATATATATATATATATACACACATACAGACGTGCTCAAATTTGTTGGTACCCTTACAGCTCATTGAAATAATGCTTCATTCCTCCTGAAAAGTGATGAAATTAAAAGCTATTTTATCATGTATACTTGCATGCCTTTGGTATGTCATAGAATAAAGCAAAGAAGCTGTGAAAAGAGATGAATTATTGCTTATTCTACAAAGATATTCTAAAATGGCCTGGACACATTTGTTGGTACCCCTTAGAAAAGATAATAAATAATTGGATTATAGTGACATTTCAAACGAATTAGTTTCTTTAATTAGTATCACACATGTCTCAAATCTTGTAATCAGTCATTCAGCCTATTTAAATGGAGAAAAGTAGTCACTGTGCTGTTTGGTATCATTGTGTGCACCACACTGAACATGGACCAGAGAAAGCAAAGGAGAGAGTTGTCTGAGGAGATCAGAAAGAAATTAATAGACAAGCATGGTAAAGGTAAAGGCTACAAGACCATCTCCAAGCAGCTTGATGTTCCTGTGACAACAGTTGCAAATATTATTAAGAAGTTTAAGGTCCATGGAACTGTAGCCAACCTCCCTGGGCGTGGCCGCAAGAGGAAAATCGACCCCAGATTGAACAGAAGGATAGTGCGAATGGTAGAAAAAGAACCAAGGATAACTGCCAAAGAGATACAAGCTGAACTCCAAGGTGAAGGTACGTCAGTTTCTGATCGCACCATCCGTCGCTTTTTGAGCAAAAGTGGGCTCCATGGAAGAAGACCCAGGAGGATTCCACTTTTGAAAGAAAAACATAAAAAAGCCAGAGTGGAATTTGCTAAAATGCATATTGACAAGCCACAATCCTTCTGGGAGAATGTCCTTTGGACAGATGAGTCAAAACTGGAGCTTTTTGGCAAGTCACATCAGCTCTATGTTCACAGACGAAAAAATGAAGCTTTCAAAGAAAAGAACACCATACCTACAGTGAAACATGGAGGAGGCTCGGTTATGTTTTGGGGCTGCTTTGCTGCGCCTGGTACAGGGTGCCTTGAATCTGTGCAGGGCACAATGAAATCTCAAGACTATCAAGGCATTCTGGAGCGAAACGTACTGCCCAGTGTCAGAAAGCTCTGTCTCAGTCGCAGGTCATGGGTCCTCTAACAGGATAATGACCCAAAACACACAGCTAAAAGCACCCAAGAATGGATAATAACATAACATTGGACTATTCTGAAGTGGCCTTCTATGAGTCCTGATCTGAATCCTATCGAACATCTATGGAAAGAGCTGAAACTTGCAGTCTGGAGAAGGCACCCATCAAACCTGAGACAGCTGGAGCAGTTTGCTCAGGAAGAGTGGGCCAAACTACCTGTTAACAGGTGCAGAAGTCTCATTGAGAGCTACAGAAAACGTTTGATTGCAGTGATTGCCTCTAAAGGTTGTGCAACAAAATATTAGGTTAGCGGTCCCATCATTATTGTCCATGCCATTTTCATTTGTTTTATTATTTACAATATTATGTTGAATAATATTCCGTGGAAATCTGCCTGGGAAAGACCCCCCCGCGAGAGATCTGAAGTTTCAGAGTAAAACAGATAAACTTTTATTAACCTCTCCACTCTTTAATCTAGGTCAATAGCAACCACAACACGATACTGAAACCAGAAGTGCAGGTTCACTGTCTCCAGAGAACAACCTGAAGATGATCCTTCTCGTGAAGAATCTCTTTGATCATTTAAACAAGCAGCTGGCTACCAAGTATACACTAATGACAACAACATACTGTATCATTATTACAACATTGTCTCTGCAAGCCAGTATATTATAATCAGAGAACTCCTAGCATGGAAACACCTGTGGTCTAAATTATCTACATTCTCTCTCTCTCTATATATATCGGTTCACACATCTCTATCTTTTAGTTTGGCCTTGCTTACATCTATACACCTGGGGTGGAAGAGTGTCACGATGTGGCTTTTTTTTTTTTTTTTTTTTTTTTTTGGTTATGCTTTTTCAGCTGAGACTGTCTGTATCCTACAAATAACAGAACTATCAAAAGTGCAAATGAACAAGTACCCAGAACAGTCCTGCATGTAGTTCAAGTTCAAATAGTGCGATTCATTGAACATATTCTCTTTTTAAACTAAGCGAGTCTGCAGCAACGTATGAAACATTCAAAACCCTAAGTACTGTTTTTTTTTAATACTCTGCATTTTGATATGGATTTTTAATTCCATGTGCAGTTGTCCTTGTATTGCATTTACAGCAGCGTTGTGTTCACGAAGAATCACTGTAGTGTGAAACGCTTAAGATTTTCCCTGTCCCGCCATCATTTAATTAATATGTTCTTTATAGTGAATTATTTGCATTTAATTTGCAGATGCTTAGACAATCCAGAATGGGTAAGCTCTTAGTTACTCGCGTATACAATGGTTTGCACCTTGTAAGAGGAGGTGTAAAGTTTTTGGAGGGTCAGCCATTGCCCAAATGCAAGGCTAAATCCTTACATCTCATTACAATATTTGCACCTCTTTTCTGCATTTGAATACCATTTAAATATATTAATGATGGCAAAGTGCTCATTTGATAGCAGGTGCAGAACAGCAGGTGAAAACCATTCTTTACATATGTTGCATTTTTAGTGAACGCTAAAGTCCCACTTTATGGCAGCTAAACAAGTTTTTTCGCAGCGATATCAGTGTTTTGCAGCCGCAAATCACTTTGCACATCGGCACCATAATATGACATTCATGAATTTGACATACATCCAACATGCATTATTTCCACATGGGTACATTTTTCTGCACGTGTGGAATACACCCTTAACTGTCATTTGGTATTAGATCATGTTTTTGTACAAACCTAGTGATGCAATGAGTATTATTAAAGGTTGGACTGATCAGATCTCCAATGCTTAACCAGAGAGATGAGAAATCGAATTGCTTTTTTAACGTAAAGACTGCTTGTATCTTCCATGCTGCCCACATGTACTGCAGTTAATTGAAACATAGTGAATAACATGGCATCGAGTAGCCAGCCAGCTGTAACAAATCTGGCAGACTGTGGTATGCATTCATACGTACAACTACAGTTTTCTACAAGGAAGAAACTTTCTTCATTAGGAGCCTAGTTTGCATATGTTTCTTTGTTGTAGAATATGCTTTATCAAGATTTCTCTTGGTACGGCTTTCAATGAAGTTTTATAAAATGGCAAGAATAAATAAATCTAAATTGGCTTACAAGTGTTCCAGCCTGTCCAAATATCACCATACTTTCAGAACCACTCTGCCTGATTCAACCAATTCACTTTGGAAGGGGTGGCATGGGATAGGGGGTACCCTTTGTAAATCTGCACGCCTAGGCTGTAATGATACTTGGCTTTGCCTCATGCCAAACACCCCTAGGCGTGCAGATATTGTACCATATTTGACCACCGTGGCATGTGTTGTTGCTGTCATAACTATATACTGTGCCTTGTCTCAACACCTTACCTGTTTAATAATATCTTATTATGCATGTGTCTATCATTCTCTATTGTTGTTTCTGTAACTGTATTTTCAGCCCCATCTGCTACTGCAGCCAAAGTGAGCTTGTAAATATAAAATTATCATAGGTTTCACAGTGCTATAAATTACCACTGCGCACCTCACTTTTGAAAATCCCTCACCTATTTAAATGACTGCATTCATCAAAATGTACCGTGTGTCCCTTTTAAAAATGCTGCATTCCTTTTTTTCACACAGCTGGAACTCTTCCTCAATATTAAGCAGGGCTAGGTGCCTGCAACACTGTCCTCTATGACCCCTTGGTGTTACTTCTATTACCCTGTTGCCCAGCTTTCAGTATCTACGCCTGGCAAGTTCCATTTTGCTCTGTGGTAGAAATGAGCAGTGCATTTGTATTGCAATTAACTCAGGCAATCAAGAAAGCAATTGCAGTAGCTGCTCTCAGTATAATAATTCAATAAAATGATTACAGAAAGCTGCTGCTACATCTATTCAGTCCAAATTGCAAAGCTGTTTTGACAGCACATTGGAGTGGAAAAAGAGCAGTTCCAAAGGTCTACATATTATCTTACAGAAGGCTCATTTTACAACAAACTACAATACAGTCCATATTTTGTGCACATTAAGAATAAATAAAACAAAAACACACAACAAGCTGGAATAAGGCCATGGTCAATTTTTTTTTTTAAGCAAAATATATGAACATGTGGTTCCCATTGCGGGGAAGGCTTTTCATGAGTTTGATGTGTTTATTTTGTGCTTTGGAATTTTTTTGTTGTTGCATGTGTTTATTTTTGTCTTTATAGGAACTACAGAAGTCCATTATCTTTCATTTGGACACACATCATTAATCTAGCTTTCCTTTTGTAGGTGTGAGGAATGAACACTAAGGTAAAATACAACACTGATACAGGACCATCATTGCTGCACAATCCTCTCAAGAAGCTGAACACAGGCTAATGCTGAATCTCAGGCATTTCATTACCAGCACAGTATGGCAATCACAATCTACATAGGGTCATCTTTTATAAACAGTAAATCCATCCTGTGGTTTTTTTTTTAATTGTTTTACATTAAGGGGGTTTGCAGTAAACATTTCGTAAACTAAATTACAGAACACCCACATGAACTGTCTATTGGTTGATTCATGTTTCTAGGATCATTGGAGACAGATCTTATACAGAAAGAGCTCCAGTATTTAGTAAGCCTGTGAAGTACCAGTGTGCATATGGATAGATCTTGGCTAATGTTTGTAGATTGGCCAATAAGATAAATCACTTTGCTTTGAATGACGAATGCAAACAGATGCACCCATGCAAAGTAGTCCTGTAAGATAACTGTGCTGGCGTCAGTGTAGCACACAAAGCAATGACACTTGTACCCAGCCCTGTTCGTTTGTGGACTGGACAACAAAGCCACTGAAGAAGGGTGGTGCCCACAGACACTCTGTGGAGTGTCAGAGGCTCTGGTTGAACTTGTATCTCCTCACTATTTCCATGAGGTGGGTCCCTTTCATACTAAAGACAAGCATAGCAGTGATTTAACATAACTAATTCATTAGCTGTATGCCCTTTGAATAATATTACAATGGTTTTAAGTAGGTTTGCACAAGCATTACTGAGATTAACATAAAAGACCTGAATGTTTTGAGGAAATCTCACCGTCGGGTTCAACAGGCAATAGCAGCAGGTGCAATTAAGCCAACAGAAAATGCTTTGGCAGATCCCTCCCCTTTTGATGATGATTGGTGTTTGAAAAGCAAAATGCAGATCTTTGTATTAAATGTCCTTGACACGAATTTGCCAGTTGGGATTGTTTGATCAGTAAGTGAGCACTGAGAGCTCTGTGTGGATTACCAGGGTGTGCCTGGAGCTGGCTCATGCACAGAGATTAAAAGGGGATACCTGACCCAGAAGGCAGTTCTTCACAATAATCTTATAATATTGTAACATTAAACAAAGCATGATGAAACAATATCAGTTATGTAATTTTGTACTTTAACAAACAAGTCAATTTCTTAAAAATGTGCCAATCATAAAGGTTTGATTTTATATACGAGCCATACCTGTAGGCCCAATAGTGAAAATAATGCTCTTAGCCCCTTTTTCACCACCTTTAACCTCAAACTTCGGGGTCTTGTGATTTTTTTTTTTGGAATAAATAGTCAATCCATTGCCATTACCCAAAGTTTCCTCCTCTAATAGGAAATTGAAGACAGGAACACATATTGCACAGTGGTCCTGATATGGTAGCAAACTGCTGTGCATATGGTACAGTAATGGATGGCCAGTGTGTTTCTAAATATTGAAGGGTGAAAACATTAGCCCTGGATCATCAATCCAGCAATGGCTCATACCAGCTGCAGTGCTGTCTTGAATAATGTAGTACCGCTAGAGGAAAAAAAAGGCCTATGATTAGTAGATCATCTTCATATAAAGCCTTAGAATGTTCACCCAGTAAAGGCAGTACTGTGTTGGGAGGACAGTGTGAGACACACAATCAGGACCTCACTGGTTTGAATCCTGGTCATGCGGAGTTGCCTATTTTGTCTTAGCACTGCACTGGTCTTTGCACTCCTGTGGGTTGGGGAGGAAAACCAGTAGGGGACAGTTCACCTCTTTGCAGTTCAGCAGCTCCTGCTGGTCAGCTGCACGAGTCCAGGAGCTGACTTCCCAGGCTGGGCTCTTGCCTTCAGTGAAAAGAGGCAAATGGCTTGACAGCAAGAACAGAGGTTGCCTGTTGATATTCAGTCCCCCTGATCATTAAGTGGGCTGCAACGGTGAGGTGACATTGGGTAAATAATTTGTGCTGACACGAAAGATCACGTTTGCTGACTTGTTAATATGACACAGGGGCGATGGTTTAGAGATATATACTCAAAGGCCTTGACATCTATTCTGATGGCCTATACAATACTTGACACTGATCGCTGATTTCTCTGTTCTTAACGAAACTCAAACAATTCACTTTTGTAAAATGCCCCAGCATTTAAATATTTTATGGGCTGAGAGTATCGCTCTGGCTCTCAACCTGTTATTCAGTTACATCAATAAAGATCTGATGTGAACATAATGAGGTGAAAGGAAAAAAAAATACCACCACTCATTAACTAATGCTTTCTGTGACTGATTTAGTAATAAAAATGTAAAGTACATAAGCAGATAAATGATTTACAGTAATGAATGCATTGCTCATATTAGTCAACACTGTCACACTCTCCATCTTGCTTTCCACTAATAAATATAACATCTGCCCCCTAATTTGCCACAGCTGTTCTGTTTTGGCAATTGTGAGTGAAAGCTGATGGCCAACACAAACAAATCCTTTTCGAATGAAGAGGAATGTATTTGCCAGCTAGTATTGAAAAGAAAGAGCACATTTCTGCCCCTTGCTCTGGACAATTAGATAGTGTTAAGCTGTAAAGCTCCAGCACGGAGGTGGAGGCACATTGCACAGTGCACAGATAGCACCTTGGAGCCAACATCTTTTGAGCGTGAGTGGGTGTGACTGTGATATTTGTTAATGTTAAAATGGCACTTTACAGTACAAATATCCTTTAGTACACAAAAGTTTAAAAGTACAGAGATGAGCTCTTCACTGAAGCTAAATCCAGCATTTCTAATATAAACAGAAAGGATGCTTTATATAATAATAGTAAACATGCAGATGACAGAATTCCTCTGGTCCTCAGATATCACCATACCAACAGAGAAATATAGAAAATTGTGAAAAGAAACCTTAAAATGTTACAGCAAGACCCATCTGCATCGCCTATTTCCAAGACTCCTCCACTGATATCATATAGAAGAGACAAGAATCTAAGAGAATCTGTAGTCCACAACAAGATTTGTTCTTCTGGTGAACTTTTAAAAAGGCACAATTCCATGCAATAGACCATGATGCACTACCTTTAAATACATTAACACCCAAACATAGATCAGCGGCCCTAAATCATCCATGAACATTTTACATGCACCTCTAAAGGAATAGTATACTGCATTATCTACAAGAAATGCAACAAACTGTACATTCAGAAAACTCAAAGACGTTTAGCAGACCACTTCGTGGAACATTTAGAAGCATTCAAAATCAACACATTTCCACGTATTTCATATACAGTCTATTATTCATGTTTGTGTCCAGCACAACAATGATAAATTAAGCAATGTCTATTTGAAATAATAAATGGTTTAATTATGATGTATTAGGATTAAAAACCTTGATCATGATTAAATCAAACCCATGAAAGGGGTAATTTAATGGAATCATTAAAACAAGGTTCATCTATACTGTTGTATGATTTCCAAGACATTATTGTGTAGCTCCCAATAGATCATGATTGATGATAAATGGAAAGAAATTAAAACAGCATTATTGATATGACAATTACATTATAATGATGGATAATTTAAACCCCATAGTAACTGTTTAGAAGGCATCTAGCACTGTAGTTGCCCCAAAGAAATAACTAAATGCTGATATTATTTATAAATATATCATTCTGCAAGGGTTAATAAAACTTAAGATGGTAGGCTGTACCATCCATCCCCCAGTCCTTTCCCAGTCCACTGTCTTCAGAAATAAACAAATGTATTTGTTTTCATTTGCTCAATATCACATTCATCAATTTGAACAACAGCCTACTATAAAACAGCAAAAAAAACTGGTGCATGGTGCACTGCAGTAGCCGGGAGTCCTTGTTTTAAGGTACTTCATCCTTTGACAATCAAACCAACACTAAAATGTAAGCTGGAAAACTACTAAGTCCAGGTCAACTTTTTAAACAAGAGCTAGAAGCAGATCGACACCGATAAAATCAGAGGTGACAAAGCTCAGGTGTGTTCTGTTCTGAATCTGATCTGACTTTCTCTCCCCTGTCGGGGACAAACTTGAAAAGTTTAAGTATAAAATTAAAAGCAACACTGCCTGCTGCACTGCAGGCTTTAAACTCGGCCTGCTAATTCACAGCCGTCACGTGCTGGGATGAAGAAACGGTCACCTCCTGAGTCACAGCAGCCCTGTTTACTGATAAATGAATGCAGTTACATTGCCATACCAATGAATTTACGAGTTTAAGTCCTGTGTCAAAGATTACTACTGTACTCTATCAGGTGGTGTTTTGACAGAGCAAGCCTGTCTACAGGCAATTCTGTTTAAACATAAATAACAAATTACCTATCTTTCTTGCTTTTAACTGTCACATGCTAGAGTAATATTAGAGCTATGTTATGCCCTCTGCCCTGGAAAGACTGTCCCTTTTAGCAAGTATTCCACTGTATCAATATCCTGTCCCACAGTTTCAGAAAAGGATGATGACACAATAACCTTTTTAACCCTCATTTGCATACTTGTCTTTTACAGTTGAATTTAATATTTAACATCTTATTAACCAACTCGTAAACCTACTGGCCAATACTATTGTCACATGACCAAATCCAACCAATAGTCACTCAAGCGGTCAGTGGTCAAAGATCTGTTACCCTTTGAGACCACTCAGTATTCAAAAGTTTAAAAAAAGCTATTGACGTCTAGATTATTTACCATGCTTAATTACTATTCCAGCAAAAACAACTTCTAAAAAGACTCCTGAAGTGACGTTGGGAAGCATGTAATCAATGCACTGTGTAATGAAGCCCATAGATGCAATACTTCATGCATTTTATTTCTTCAAAATCTTGTTTTTGTTTCCCTGCTACATAACTGTCATGTAGAAGATCATCTTGGATCCCAGTGGACATCCCAAAACCACCTCACAATCTGGAACAAAGTTTTGTCAGTCTCTGTTTCACACATGGAACAGGGCTGAATAGAAGGCAGCGGGTCAGGCTGAGATTGTGAACTAGCTGTGAGGGAAGAGAGCTATATATTTGTTTATCGCTGTTTGTCATCAAGCACTGTTATATATGAATGTTAATTTAGTTTTTAAAGGAATAGTAGGCATATTCACATTTTTTTTTTTTTTTTGCAAATAAAATACTTATAAATAGACCCTTCAAAATAAGACAGACAAAGAAAAAAAACACACAGATCAGCGGGTGAGCTCAAAACGGCCCTCGGAGGAAATTCCAGAGTTCTATATCTTGCTGTACACTTCAGTTTAGATTGTGTTACCAAAACTATATCCAGTTCATATATTGGCCTCCCAATTCAGCCTAATGGAGCAATGGGTCCCCTGGTCATATGATTCAGGATACTGGGATTTATTTTGTTCAGTTTTATGCAAGACTTTCTTTTTTTTTTTTTTTTTTGGTTACATCATTGTTTTTCTCCTCCTGCAAGCAGAACTAAAACAGGGCACATTTTTGCACCCCCCTATTAGTATAAACTAATAGGGGGGTGCGCAGATTTCATATAGCACATCTCACCTGTTCATACCTGAAGAGAAGTCTGTGTTTCTATAAATGGAAACCATTATATAAAGGATGCCTTACCTGTCTATTGGCAGACCTGAAAATGGAAGCTCATGAAGTGAAGAGTGACAGCTGGAAATAAAAGAAGAAAATCATGACTGATAGGAACAATACGCGTCATCGAGCCAATCTGTCCAGCAGAAGTACTTTTGAAAGCACCAGTAAAAATGAGTTTATCTGGAATCAGAGATTAATACAATACTTTTTTTCATCGTTCATTCTGTCAACAGTTCTGAGCACAATAAATACCCTAAATTTTGCCAAACTTGTTGCACATACCTTGCCTCCTGTATGTAGACTTTTCAGATTGCATTTAGCTATAATCCGATAATCTCTCGGTTTTATACAGCTATTTCTAATCTTTCAGGGACTGTACGTGCATTGGTTTGTTATTGCAATAAATACTACAAAGAAGTTACAATAAGACTACCCTACATTATTTCAGCCTCTTACACCAAAATGTGACTAAAAATGGGCAAAGATATACATATAAATGTATTAGTATATTTGATTATTTTATTGGGCTGCAGTTTAGACTGGAGTTATCTTTTCTAGAACTGCAGTTTTGAGAATTAGGAGATCCCGGACATAAGCCTCTCAAAAAACGTCATCTTGGTATTTTCAAGTTGAGTATCAAACTGATCAGTTGGAAAACAAGGCTTTTGTGTGTTTATTTGATGTCTGACAGAGCAAGCTGGCAGAAATAGAAATGACCCTTAATTTTTTTTTTTTTTTTTTTACTGCACTGCTTAAAGTATGAGCAGTACAAATCAATTCCAAATGAAGCACTTATAATTTAAAATATACACTTCCAAGCTGTGTCAATTTCAATGAATAAATGAAATAAATGCTAAGAACAGATGAGATGGTGGACCGATAGAATTGTTGCCATTAAAATGGCAGTTTCATTCTATTTCAGAGTAGCATGTAAAAAATTGCTAAAAACAGCAATTAAAAAGTGGCTAGATATAATTATCACTTGAAAGTAAGGTCGACACACGTACACACCACTCCTCTGAACCATACTGTTCCAGTTTACAAAATCAGTATCTGTGCCCTATTGTTTCTTTGGTGCCAGCAGTGTCCAATAAGTCAGGGACTACACTTGTATTCTGTGGTATTGAAACTTTTCATCTAATCCTTGATGAATGGTGCAGTATGTTTTTATTCAGTATTACTGAACTATTATTATTATTATTATTATTATTATAATACATTATGTATGTTAAAAACCAGATAACACATTCATTTTGCAGCATGAAGAAATGTTAACCCAATGCAGCTACATATAAAACACAAACTTACATAAATAAATAAATAAACGTATACATTTAATATTTTGCTGTAATGGACCAGGACATTTGCATTTGTGGGCCATCTGTGAGTGACACATCAATGCATATTACATTTCCATTCAACTACCTTCTAAGTTACTTGTAAGCCTAACATATTTCCAGTCTGTAGAACCTAGTTCTAAGTCACGGTTTAACACAGTTTTATGTTTTCTTAGCTGCAGAACATCGTATCGTATTTTTTCTTGTTTTAGTTCATGTTTTGTATTTGGGTGATTTTTTACCCATGGTCTAGTATTACAGCTGAATAGAATTGGCGGTGGTTATCAGTTTTAGTTGTTTTGGCCTCTGCTGTTTTTATTATTTCAACTGTTCAGTTTGCTTATTATGTTGAACAGCAGGAAAGCCATTTTAAGATTTGCACTGCCTAAATAAAAAATGCATTATGCCAAGCTCTTTGGAGAGCTATTTGAACAGAAACATGAGGCGTATCATGGAAACGAAGCTATTCCTTTTAAAACATCGCACCATGCTGCCATGGGGAATCATTAATCGAATCCATCACTGGGGCTGCCTGTGTGGCAGCTTGTTTTCGCCAGTTCTTTAACCTTCAGCAAGAGACTCTGTCAAAGTGTTCAGGGCTAGCAAGCAACTTTAAACACGGCCTGTCAAACTGGGCTAAAGCTGGAGTTAAAGACTGACTGGAGTGTGCCAGATTTGTCCTCAAGGCCATGGCCAGAATTACTCATCAAACCCCAAATGTGTGATGCCAGTTTGTATCGTACAGTAGTTGTCTAACGAACACATGTTTTAGTAGGCAAGGTAATTCTAGATCTAATCCGAAACAGTAAATTACTTTATGTTTTAACTGGATTGATCCATGCAAGGATGTATTTTACAAATTCAAGAATTATAAGGAATAATTGCATTGCCCCTTATGCCCAATATAGCCTACATTTCATTAAGAAGCTTCCATTTGACAACCATTGACAAGTTTTAAAATAAAACCTACAATACGTTGAAAATGCAACATTTTACAAGTATCCCCCATACAGGTATTTCCTAAAATAGAACCCCATAACCGAAGTCCGTGAGAATAACCATAAAATGCATTGGGCTGATGTCTTCATATTTGATTGCGTCACCTACCAGCCCTGACCCCTACCCCCGTGCACACAACAGTCTCCCCGGCCAGCCTCAAGTCCTCCCTCGGACTTGCTCACCAGGCTACAGGCTTGCATGTGCCTTCCGGGGTACCTGCGTCCACTTCCGACACCGATGTCATTGAACGCTTGCGTGGTGACGTCACAGACCCGGAAATACAGGCAGACAGTATGGTGAGTGAAGCGCTGATACGCAAACAGACAAGAAACACAGCAAGTATTGTGCTGGTCTAAAACTAGCACGAGTAGTATGCACAGGGGCAGGGAGTACCCCGTCACAGACATACAGTAAGGCAAATGACGTTAAAGCCTGGGTTTTTACTCTTAAAAAACAGTTAAGAATTGAAGAGTTAAGAAATTTATTAAAAAGGTGGCTCTTAATTACATCATGAACACCAACAACAGTGCTCATAGATTTTGGTAAATTAGTATTGGAAGCCTTTGAAGTCTAGGTTTATTAATTAATGATTATGTCTTAATTAGCCTCATTTACATATGGAAATTGGAGCACAGAGCTGATGCCAGCCACGATGCAGTTAGACATTGCACAATGAAAAATGTAATCCCCTGGGAGTTCAGTTTAGTTTTTATATTTGTATCGTAAAAGTGGCCTTGTTTAAAAAAAACTAGAATATTACATGTGGTTTCTCCCCCATTATATGGGGATGTTAGAATGAGCATTGTAAAAGTACTGAACAGCAAAGACCCCTCAGTGCTGTACAAAACAGCAGTACTCATCACCAGTCCCATCGTCAACTAGTGCAGTAAAACAGTAAGATCACTATGGTAACATCCACATGTGAACTAATTAGTCCAAAATGTGGTTCTCTACAGAAGAGTAGTTTAACAGGAAAGGTTGTTGACAATAAACGGCATATTTAGCACACAACACCCATCCAGAAACAGTGTTATAAATAAAACTACATATGGCTCCAAGTGTCTCTGGAAAGCAATGCCAGACTGGGTTATAATGAAGGCTTGCACTGCTGATGGTTCCAAAGACCGGTGCTACCTGTCTTATTGTCAACACATATTCCAAAATGTCCCTACTGATGCCACTCCTAAAGCCACAGTGCCCTGGCTGTGCCCCAGTAATTCCAAATATCTGTAGACAACACAGCCTACAAAGCAACAGCCCCCAACTCAGGTATTCCTACAGAACTTTGCTGGTTTGCTGCATGGACTGAATGTGTATTTATGTCTACCAGAATCAAATGGAGGCATGGTAGTTACCAAGGTGATGAGAGCCAACTGCTACCACACCATTTTACCAGTTCAAAAATGGTACCGGGTACAGCATTTTCAACACACGAAAGCATAGTCTTTGATAAAAAAAATTAAAATACAGTTGTTGATGTCGTTTATTTAATAAAAAATGGCACATAAATCATTAAATGATACAAGTCAGAAAGGAATTGAAAAATGTTTAGAAAAAAAGAAGAAATGTCTTCCTGTTCTAATAATTCAAGTTGCTGTCACATTACCAAGGCACTGAAGTTATATAAATACAGACAGTTGTCTATAAAGGGCCAGCATACTAATTAGAGAATAGAGCAAATGCTGAAAAAACACAATATAAATCAACAGCATATCCTTGAGCAAAGAATGAATAATTTAGAGACTAACAGATAGCCATATGCCATAGTCATAACCATTTGCAATCCAGAAGTAGGTGCAGGTCACCAAAAGTTACATTTTGAGAACCTCTTAGATTTGTGGCAAAGAAGATCTTGTAAACCATCTTTTATCTCACTTGGATGACTGGTTCTATACATCTAAATATGTAAGTAGGATAGATGAACACATGAGTGCCTTCACTATTTCTATGTCACTGAGAAGATCATAATAAACACAAGATTAACATTATAAACCTAATTAACTAAATCAGTTGTTGGTAGGCATTATCTTATAAAAAATAATGGTTCTCTCCTCAAAAACTTATAAAGACATGCATCAGGTTGCTGGTCTGCAACATGTTTTCATTTCTTTACTAGAATGCTTGTGGATATAGTTGTGGACCCAATATTTCACTGTATAATTTGCATGTCTTTAATCCCTGTCACATGCCCAGGCATCTAAATTTTAATTGTAAATGTGCTCATTTCAGCTGGTGTTCAAGATAAAACTACATGTAACAGCTAAATATCCCCTTCATGCTCCAACCTTGTATAAAGCACTGAATCCTATTTAACAACATAGAACAAGTGCAGACTTTGAACTTTTAAACTGACTAGTAAAAATGAAGAATACTGTTAACTTTTGAACATTAGAACATAAGAACCTTTACAAATGAGAGGAGGCCATTTGGCTCATCTAAGCTCGTCCAGTTCCTAGTTGATTCATCTAAGGACTTTGTCAAGTCTTTGCCTCAACATTAACTATTTAACCCATTCCATACACTGTGTCGCGTCCCAGTCTGTGTTGTACAGGCTTCGTCTCATTCCTTCAAAGTTGGCCTTCTGGAAATTGTAGAGCAGCGTTTTGAATGTTGCTATTTCGCAATTCCAGTAGACTGTAAATGCGATCATGTTGTGGTTGCTTGTTCCTTGTGTTTCCATGATTTCTATTCATCCTGTCTTGGTAATTTGAGAATACTTGGTCGAGGCAAGCACATTTAAAAATGGGGTTAAGAAGCAAGAATTTGCCACTTCCACCATTTCCAGCTCTGTCGCTCCACAATCTGTGGGGGTTGTTCCAGTTGATACCCGGGAAGTTGAAGTTCCCCATGACTAGTGTCCCCTGCCTTGCATGCATCTCTAATGTTGTTGTATAAAGGGATGCTGTCATTGGTATCCACGATTGGTGGTCTGTAGCACCCTTTTTTTTTCAGTTGAAATAGTGGCAGGCAATTACACATGACATGCGAGTACCAGGAAGCAGTTCAAAATTCTGATTCCTGATACTCCAGAGACACTTAAACAAACACATGAGATCTTTATCCTTAGCGTTCAAACACCTTTATGGTTGAAAGGGAATTGGTTACTGCCTTACATTGGATTGCAAGTGAAGTGGCTTCTAAATTAGTCAGACCTGACCTCACTGCAACACATCTGGCAGGAGGCTGTTACATGGAGCGGCTTGAATTCTCTACAACACGGTATAATAAGATTGAAGCATTTCGACTGGGAACTGCAATGCTAGGTCATAGAGCTTGGATAGATTGGGATAGTGGCAATTTCAAATTTTTAATAGGTTGGGAGTGAAGTTTATTCTACTACTGTAACAGATGATTCTTTATCAACCGGTTTTTGGTGAGGCCTCAGGTCACATTCAAAAGACACAAAATGCCTCTTAGATCATGAAAACGTTACCACTGACTGAGATAGGAGGATTCCTCTTCTTTGTGCAATAGCATTCCGTGCCCTGTATTCTGAGCACAGGAGTGAAATGGCCTTACTACTGAATACATGAAGTTGTCCTCAAAATGAAGTACAGTGAAGACAGATTCAAATGGGAATATGACAAGATTAATAAGATTAATTGCCATCGGGGCAGTGGTTTTAAAAAAAAAAAAAAAAAAAACACAAATAATAATAAGTATTTAAAAAGAAAATACATGGGTAAACTGTTAAACAAGTGCCTAACGTCAGACGATTTTCAAGGATACACGTTCCTGAAGTTCTTCATTGGTTATCCCACCCATTATCCCATTCACAAAGCAGGCAGACACATGACAGAAACCTGTCTTTGTCTCTCAGCACCGCATATATTACCACCTTGTTGGGATTAAGCCATACGCTTGTTAATAATGCGCTCTTGCCTTAGGTCTTATTTCTACCAGTCAGTGAATACAGCTAACACTATAAAGCCAATCAAAGGTTACATAAGGACCTTTTTATTTTATTGTGTTACATGTTCCCATGTGTTGCTACAACTGTTTATGTAAGGTGTGTGAATTGTTTTAATTATTTTTTTTTTGACTACTTTTTTAAACTTTAAATTGCATTCCCTGCCTCAAGAGAGCTTCCCATGTATCTGCATAGACCTCTCAGAACTACATGTCCCATCATCCTCCTGCTCACATATGTAACAGATGGATTTACCAATGAGCAGGAGGATGATGGGAAATGTAGTTCTGAGAGGTCCATGCAGATACATGGGAAACAATCTTGAGGCAGGGAATGCAATTTAAAGGTTTAAAAAAGTGGTCAAATTGTAAAAAAAAAAATAATAAAAAAAAAAAATTAATAATAATAATAATAATAATAATAATAATAATAATAATAATTCAAAACACACACCTTACGTAAACAGTTAGTAACATGTAACACAATAAAAATAAAAAAGGTCCTTATGTACCCTTTACTATGTTCCAGTAGCCTGTAGGAATCTCAAATATCCACACAGGAAGTTCCCTTTAATAGTTGAACGGGTTTGTTAATGTAGCACAGAGACCTTTCCAGGGAAGGAATATGGATTCGTGGTGACTTTTTTGCATTTATCTATTTTGATTTGTTACACGCACAGCACAGAGTTCCTGTAAACTGCTATCAAGAGACAGGAATGTTATTCTGCCTAACAACTGTAATTCTTTGCAGATGGCACTGACATACAGTATTAAACATGTTGTGTTGCCACTGAAGTTAACTAAAGAATGGGCTCAAAGTTGTCATATCTGTGTTAACCATGGAAACAAATAACACACTTTATGTTATGTACTCTTTAGGTATTTTATTGACCCAGATTTCACAGAGATAATATAACCAGAAATATACTACATTATATACATATTGGTACTGTTGTGATTTGGGGCATTTTCAGTAATTTAACAGCCTATGTAATAATATATGAATAAAAGCTTATTATCAAAATCGCTTATCATCTCCATCGCTTCATTGAATAAAACATCACAGATCTGCGTCCCAACGGACATAGCCTTTGGCCAGAATGCTGATGACTACTGCAGAGTTTGTGGGAAGGCTTATACCTCAAAGTAACATAGCATGCCCAACAACAAAGGCTCATCTCGAGCTATTAGTCTGTGGAGGGGGGATTCAAATATCACAGGAGCTGGTGTTCCTGTCTTCAGAGAATTAGATAGACGTGATACTTGTTATTGATCTGCCAGCCAAATGCTAACGAAAGGGGTTACATGTGCAATTGCTGGAGCAGAGCAGGGAATACAATGCAGACAGTGGAGTGTAAAGTAAAAAGCGTATTCATAATTTGAGTTTGTACATAGTGCATATAACATAAGTGTAGTGGCATGCAGAGCGTTTCATCTGCCAATGGGTCTCCTTTGTGGAATGAGGCTACTACATTTATAAAAGCGACGATACTGTACTTATAAAGTGTTTTAATGCAAAAAAATGGTTTTGGAACATCTGCTGTCATATCTTTTCCGAGGGGCTCTTGGCAGGGTTATAAAGGTGATTTGTCAGGAACATTTTTGACATGAAGGAATATAAAGTCAGGTGTCTCCTGTCCAAAAGAAGAAAGCTGCTGCTAAGGAATGACTGAACGAGTTTGAGGAGTTTTTCAAAGTAGCAGCTGTGGTTTCATCATGTGATTTAAGTTGAGACCACCAAACTCATTTCATTAGAATCTGAGCCAGATTCACCTCCAGAGGTGAAAAGCAAGTGAATGGGTCAACTAGCCTCTCCGTAACTCTTAAATCAACCAAATACTTCTGTCTTTAGTCATGATACTGGTAATGGTCAACACATACTTTTAATTATATGGGAGGGGTGGTGGGTTGCTTATCATAATGAAAAGAAAACAACTTGAACTTGTATGATTAGATAGCATATCTCATGTGTTGCACATCAGTAAGATCTTAACGCCGAGCCAGTACAGAGGACATACATTTTACAATGACTTCTAACATAAACAACATTCTAAACAGCTCATAAATCATCTCAGAGCCACAACCTCCCACGCTTCTACAGAGGCAGACTACTTCTGTCAACTTTATACTATTATGGGAGGGGTTAATTACTGTGGTAATGTATTTGTTTAAGATAATGAATCCTATGAAGTATGTGAGACCTACACTGGCCTAGGCTATAACTTGCTTGCACATGAATGCATGCATCTCATAACTATTGGATCTGAAATCAATTTTGAGGGCCTTATAGACAGTTTAATTCAGTATCAGAGGTAAACCAGTAATGCCTAAGACAATTCTGCTACCTAAGAGAATAGGGATTTCTGCAGTTATAAAATGCAGCTGTAAAGAAAAAAGAACATGAATTGTATGGAAAGTATTTTGCATGCAAGAATAATGATTGATGCTAGACAGATGAAAATAAAAAAATGTAAAACATAAATTTATACTCAATTTTCTACTAAAATAGGATTCCTGTGCATCTCAGCTACATTGTCTTTCACAGTTTACCTTTCGGTGCCATCTACTTCATTAAATTCAGCTGTCTTTACAGATGGTTTCTATTCCCTAAAACATCTTGCATTATCACAAGCATCCTGCATCATTGAAGCCTATTTAATATGCTTTAACTCTGTAAACTAAAACAAGTGGGCACCTGCTGCTTCATGCAGCAGCAGAAGATTATTATTATTGCCACAAAGCTCCACCATAGCTCAAATACAAAAATAAATTAAATAGTGGAAACAATGAGAAGAATGGGTCTTTAATATGGATTTTATACTGATACGTTTACTATACCTACAAATAACTGATATTTTCAACATGGCAAAAACACCTTTATATATAAATAAACCCATATAGGACACTGCACCTTACATGTCATGTTGTCCCTTTCTAATTTTATGTCCACATATAAAACATGTTATTAAACTTTCAAATGGCAATAGGCTTGTCAACTAACAATTAAATTGTTACTATCTTATTCTGTCTAAAATAAATGGATTAAGGCTAACCTGATGAATTGCTTTCCTCAATGTGTCACATCTTGCCAGCCCTTAAAAAGGAAAAGCTATTACATTAATCTTCAGTAATTATAGTATTTTACACCCATCAGTGTTGCATAGGCAGCGCAGTTCATAGAAATGTCAGAATGAGATTATTGTTTAATTATGTGCCTTTGTCTACTTTTAAAGTAAGCAGTAGAGATGGATTTATACAGAAAAAGTTACTGTTTTGTTTTCAAAAATGAATTTGAAGGGAATTGCAGTTTGTGCCTGAGTTTAGTGAAATTAAAATTAGGTGGTGCAGATGAGTAAACTGCATTGAGATTATCCCCCTGCTCCAATAATTCAGGTCCTTATAATGGCCTCTTGGTCTTCTACACTAATATGTGTGTTGGGTTTAGGCCAGCTCAGCACACTGAGTGTTCATATATTTTGGAAACAAAGTAAAAGTAAGTGAAAGTGTTAGTGTTACAAAACTAGGGGCTGTTCTGTTTATTTTGGTATATAAACCATGATAAAACCAGCGTTTAAACTGAATCTTCAAGCAATATGTGTCCAGTTTAAAATGAAGTAATTTCCATCTAGCCCATCAAATGTAACATTTTTATTTTTGTCACCATACATCCGAACATCATTTGTCACATTAGCAAAGACAAAAACATGGGAGGCAGTAAGGAGCACTGCTGCTCTACGTGATTGATGCTGTTTATTTAGATTTGTTGTAATTAGACCCGCCCCCCTCTCCTCCTCCCTCCTTTAACAGCTTTGTTTTTTTGTCGAGATTAGAAAGAGGTGGCAAGGGCCAACCAAGTGTTTATATCAAACCAGCCTAGACCACCACAACGGGAGAGCTTTGAACATACTGTATTTTCATAGCAGCCTTAGTAAGAAACACTGAAACTACTGGCGCAGTTTATGATTTAAACATCTGGTGACGTCTGGAGAAATACCAGGAGAAATAAAATCAATAAACAACTGACAAAATAAAATGTATGCATTACAGTATCATGAGAGAAATGGGAGGCAAACTATAATAAACCCATTAGGACTACTTGGATTCTATTTCAATTAAAGCTTTTTTTGTTAGGTCTATTTTCTCAGAATAAGCCACAAACTTATTTGAACTGCACGCCTCCCATCTTGAAATGACACATGGAAACTCCCCACTTTGTACAGCTATGACAATAAAAAGAATACAGGGATTATAATCTTGTCCTTTACTTTGATCCTCATATTGTATGCTTGATTTAAGCTTTCCCACATGACTGTTCTGTAGATAATGTGTTTTAGTAAAACAGTAGACAATGCAGATAACAATCACTGTTCAGGCACAACATGGATGTCAGACAGTAAGCAATATCTTTCCTTAATTATCAGGATTCAAAGTCACAGGAACTGCAACTCTTTCATTTG
The DNA here is from genome assembly GCF_902713425.1 of Acipenser ruthenus. Taxonomy (NCBI): domain Eukaryota; kingdom Metazoa; phylum Chordata; class Actinopteri; order Acipenseriformes; family Acipenseridae; genus Acipenser; species Acipenser ruthenus. Next base: position 18,371,395 of record NC_081214.1, on the reverse strand, counting down.
CTTCTAAACTCTTAATTACAAGATCAGTCTTTTGTATTCCGTTGTGTACGTATACAATAAAGCATGTCACGACAGAGCTTCACTAGTAAGTAACCCAAACTGAAGTTTTGGTTAAAAGGCATGTTGTAATGAATCACAGGGCACTGAATTGAATGGAAAGGCAAGGGCTGGACATGAATCGCAAACCATACGGTTCAAAGACAAATGTCTTACCATTCAACTAAAGAGCAAGCTCTGCAGTTGAGAGGTAAGTCTTATGCGGATGTCACAAGGAAGCGATCCACTACAGTGACCAACAATAATAATAATAATAATAATAATAATAATAATAATAATAATAAATAGGAATCATATTAACTTATAGTTTTATATTGGATTCTTGTGGTGTTGGTTTATACTGCAAGTTCATATTCTGCAACAGAGATAGTAGGCTGTGTGGTCCATGCACTAGACAGTATACTGTCTCTCTCATGGCAATGAAACCTTTCTGTCTAATCAATCACACTGTTTACATACAAACAGTGTTCTGTGAAAGAATAGTAAATATTCTGGATATTATTCCTCTACCTATGATAAAACTGATTTGGGTAAACATTAATTTGCTTTCACAGAACCACTTGGCAGGAAATACATATTTTTAATATATCCAATGGGAAAAAGGGTGTCCATGGAAACAAACAGAATATCCATAAACACTCATTTAAACTTACTGCTTGACCAGAGTGACTTAAGTAAATCTACCAATTGAGCTACATTTACACCTTCATAAGCATTTTCCAATACAGCGATTGTGAAAAGCCTTGGTCCACCACTATTTTCTACAGAAAGTCATTTCAGATGTATTTATTACATATATTAAAATCCTTCTTATACCTCCTCTTAAATTTGACTAAAATTAGTTTTATTGCCTTGGAGGCGTTGTCATGATCAGATGCTGCATTTTCTGAAATGCAGGATGAGACTGTTTTATTGCAATTGAACAAAAGGATAACCTGAATGGACTTTCTTATCCTGCAAATAACCCTGTACAACTGTAAGAAATTAAGCAAAATTGTTCCGTAAACATTTCATAAAAAACATTTTAAAATAAAATAACACCAGTTGACCACACATGAATCAGAGCACGTTGTGTTGTCAATGAAGAAGGAAGCTCAAGGCTTATGCTATATTGATTAGCATTGGTTGATGAACTCAGATGCATAGGAGAGGCCGGCTAATGTATTATTTCTGCACAGTAGCTGTGCCAAGAAGTCTCTGTGTTGGATTTAGACTTGCTTTTAGCTAGAGGGCTTCTAAGGTAAATTAGAATTTAGAATCTATTGAATTAACAGTTGTCGGGCGAATTTGCCAAAAACACATCCTGTTTGAAAGCCTACCTCAATCAAGCTAACTCAGCATTTGTAATTCCTTTGTGTTTTTTAAATGGATGGATTAATAAAGTACTTATTGGGTAAATTAATACCTTTACCAAGTCACAGTGCAAGCAACCTACAGCAGTAAACTCTTGTGACCAATACTCTAAAGTGGAAAGCTATCTCTTCTGCCAATGTAATATTCGTAACAGCAATAAGGGCTAGACAAAAGGTGTTTCAATTGTTCTGGGGGAATATGCAATTTCCCAATTACTTTTTTGGAAACATCAGTAATTTGTTTAGTCTTGGATATGGAAATCAACGAAGAGGCTGCCATCTAGCCCTCTATGAAAGACTGCTGTCTTGCTCTATCATGAATGAAACTTATCAGGGATGCCATTTGCATAACTAATTAAAAATAAGTCAGATGGGGGACAGCCCATTTACACAAGTGTAAAGCCAGCAGATGCTTCTCATTTTTTTTTCTGTAGGTGCCATGTGATCAGAAGGGACAAGCAATATTTGTAATCCTTAACTACTGGAACTGGAACAGCTAGGTGGATATGCTGTACACGTCAAATTAAGAAAGTTTCTCTTCCCCCAGGCCCAACTTCTTCCAGCATTCAACCAAACCCAAAGCCAAAAAGAAATTAACTGGATTAACCAAACATTAGACAAACTAGAAGTTCAAGACCTGTACATCTTCTCCAGATGAAATACCATGGATAAATCAAACCTGCGGGACTCAATTAAGCTGAAGGAATACTAAACCACCCTAAACACAACTGCATTTCTACTCTATGCAGAAACACTAACTCTGTTGCCAAGACTTTTACTCACCTCAAACACTGCTACAATACTTATTAAACTAACTTATCCAATGGCACACACGGTTTCACAAAATAAATTGGTCTCTGGAGTTACTGGACTAAACCAGAAATATCAGCACCAGCTCTGTAACTGTTCCAGGTCACCCCCTGCCCTTCTCCCACACACATGCAGGCATACATTTTTCTGCTATGACTGAATATCACAAAGCAGTGGGCAGTTAAGGTCATCTTTGAAACTGTGGGAAAGAAAGTTATGCATGAAACCCACCTGAGAGAGAGAGAGAGAGAGAGAGATGCTCAGTACGCATCAATGATATGCTCATTCTTCTAGGAGCCAACTAATTTCAAAACAGAAATGTCAGCTATTTACTGCATGTCACTGTTTGTGGTCTGAGAGACACAGATGGTATGAAACAATGTATCAGTTTGTCTTGAGGCTATGTGTAAAGGGGAAAGGAGAAAACCAGTTTCGGCAAAAAAAACAACATCAATAAATAAAGGATAACCGGTCTGATGGGACAGCAAGTTCTTTGAGTTAAGTGGAGCTGAACTTTCAGCTACAATTGTTCAAATTTCTGCTTTGATTGTTCATGAACTGCTTGTTTTGTAGAACTTGTTTCAAGCAAAAAAGCAGACAAGGTAAAATAACCTACCTTGGGAGGGTTAGAGCAGCCTGTTAAGCATGTAGCAAGCCAATTCACCCGATGACAAACTATAACAAGGTAAAACAAAAAGAAACTATGTCAAGCAGACAAAACGTTTTGACACACTTTTTGGGCAGAGGAACTGTGGTCTGACCCTTGTTTTGCAAAATTATTCACACTACCAAAATAAAGCACAATCACCACAAGTTGAAAAGGAGAATGCCAATGTGGCAAATCACAGGGTTTCAGCATACGTTGATCATGCATTATCTTTGTAGCTTGAACAGGTAGTTCAACCAAATAGTACAGGGTCTCTTCGGAACTTCAGTTTCAAATTCCATTTTACAAGGAGGGAGATCTTCTTAGTGTTATATGTATCCATGACAAACACTTGTTTTAAGATGGTAATTTTATTAGGCATTTGTTGTCACCATCAATCTTTTAGTTAACTCTGAACTTCATTAATATGGAGGACTGCGGTGTTAAATTAAATACTTGAAACTGGATATTTTAATTCTCCATCAAAAGAAAAAGGTAATGACGACAAGCTGATAATTAATCATGATCGGTTGCAAGCCTGAAGGTGTCGAAAGGCTATGATAGGGAATTGAGTTAGCTCAATGAAAGCGAAGTTGAATTAAGCCAAATTATGTTCTCTGAAGTACTGTACTGGCAATATCAGTTGTGTAAGCGGTTGGTGCTGTCCATTTGGTAAGCACTTTAGCTTAATGCAATGTATGTTAGATTGTACTGATTCTATTTTTGTCTGTTTCTCTCCATGGCTCACTGCATTCCTCTAAGCAAAACAATTTAGCAGGCAGGTTCATGCGCTGCTAAAAGAAAATGGTTCACAGGCCATTTCTATCAAAATAAAGGCTTGAGGCAACAGGATGATAGTGATATTAGGCTGACTCTATTAAGTTGGAAGAAAAGAGAAATCGTTCTTTTTGGCATGCCTTACCTTATTTCAACTCAAAAATAAAAATGTGACTATTCCAGTTTAACAGAACCCGTAAGAAATAATAAATGTTCTCACAGGATCTTTTACATCAACTTCCAAGTTGTTTGAAGTTTTGTAACACCAAACTTAGCAATTGGGTAAATGCTCTGTAAATACAGTCCTGTGACATTTATTACCTCTGCATTATCATTTAGACTGGAATGCCTGTACATTTTAAAACTCCTAATCCGTCTGTGTAAAACACAGATCCAGAGACAGGAGTAGTGCTTTGTAATTATGTAAATCCAGGCTTGGTCCCCATTTATTTACAAATTAAAGGTTGAGTTTAAATTCAATTTTTAAATTTTTCTATTGTGGCGCCCAAAAATAGAAAAAAAACAAAAACAACACATGGTTTATCTAGGAAAATGTATACAGACAGACCGACACACACAAGAATGCAGCTTTACATAACTCAACTGTCTGCTACCAGGGATAGTTCATTACAATGTGACCTAAACTATTTTACATCATTAAAAGCACCTTGTTCTCTTTTACTGTATGGGGAAAAACAAAACTCCATCAAACTTTATGAAGGTTGAAATTTTTGGTCTAAATTGCTTTCAGCTTGCATACTAAACTTAATGAGTTTCGCTGAAAGGCTGATTGTTAAAACACAGCAGGGACGAACAAAAAGAAGCGCATGCTTTACTGTACGCTTCTCATCATTAATCTCTATGTTGCATTCTGCAGCTTACTGCAGTGGTTGACTATCAAATTTCCTTATACAGTTAAATGTCTGTAAAATGCAATGAAGCTTTGACATTCTGAGGAAAATGCTACCCTATTTAAAAGCTCAATAAAATGATCTGATTATCTGCCAGCAAACAGCAAAACCCTTTAATATCTTCAAAGGGAATGAGCACAAATGGTAAAAGATAAGCAGTTTACCTTTGCAGGAGTTCACCAAAAACAAAATAATTAGAAAACACAGAAGTGTTGATGCAATAAATAATAAAAACTCTAAATATATTTCTGCAGGTACTGCATGAAGTGCAATATTGTTCATTCATAACACTATTTTCAATCTTCAGTCTGCTACACTAAACATGTACAACACCTTGTAATAATTAGAAAAAACATTTGAAAGCTATAAATATTCACATTGTCTGGTATGCTATATGTTGCTACGTTATGTCAGAATATTTCAATACTGTATAGCAACTTATTTACATGTCATACTACAAATCGTATGCTCTTCTTTCTCAAAGCGACATTAAACAAGTGGTTGTACAAACAAAATCCATACATCTCACCTGTTGGGTACTTCCATTCACTATATACATTTTCAGCGTGCGGTTTTGAATGAAACACACGACATTGGGTACTACATGAGGTAAAAGAAAGTGAAATTGCTTTGTCTGCGAGGTAATTTGTTACAGATGCATTTTCTATCTCAGCAGTGTCATTGAAGTCTACATATCTTACTGGCTGCAAAGCATGCCAGTCATTAGGGGAAGAAGCTTATTGGACACTCGCAGGAAAGAAGGGGTGGGGACAATTTTACTCCACAGGTGAAATAACCAAGAAAGTACAAGGACTGCAAGCACATTTCTTCACCAAGTGCAGTACCAGATGTCATGTTATAAAATGAAAACACAGTTTTGCTAAAACAAAGGATTCTTTCAAAACTACCCTTTTAAAATCTATATAGTGAATGAGTCAGCATGGCATAAAAAACAGAATTATTTTGTTAGCTGCAATACCTTTAAGTGGAAATCTATTGACTGATATATGTGATCGATATTAACACACAGTCTGACTATAACTAAAGTGATATCATCAGGAGCTTATGACGTCCATAAACCATGTCAATGTGGTGAAGTGGAAGGTGACATTAACTAGAGTGATATTACTTATTCTATTGTTTGTTAAATATAGTAAAGGGGATACAGATCAATTTCTCAATACGACAGGGCTGTTTATAAGTCACTTGTCTTTACCGTTTTTGGGACACAAGAACGTGCCGCAGACAACTGGTAGATAACAGCAGAAGCCCATGGGGAAGAGAATGTTAGGGGGCTGTTGTTTCCTAGTCTCACTGGTCTATGGAGTTGTGTCCATGGCACAACAATCATATTAGCATTCCAGACTTTTAAATAACTCTAAAGTGTATTTATTTGAAAAGAGTTACAAACAAAATTCATAAATATATCAGTGGGTCTGCAACACTTACAGCTGTGGCAATTTATGTAGTTCTTCAGTGAAATAGTTCTCCAAAAAAAAAAAAAAAAAAAAAAAAGATTAAAAGCAAATATAATATATGATATTTCAGCCCCCCCCAATAGATTATCTAAATGTTCTGGTATTCAGAAAAACAAAAGATTGCGTATTATCTGCAAAGCCTGTAGGATAACAAACTGTACTTTATGCTATGTTTAGTTTGAAATATATAGATAATGTATTTATCTCTCCTCCTTAGAGATAGCAGTATGAGAGCAGCCCCCCTCCACCAGAATGAGCAATGATTTACAACCACATAACTGAGCCGCTTCAATTGTAGTCATCTCAGACACACGCTGGTTGATAAGGAAGTTGCAATTACTTTTCTTATGGGTTGATATATTGGGATCAGCTGTAATATAGTCTGCTTAAATTGATATTGCATTGGCACATTCTCACATGATTTTGCTGGAATGGGGAAGCAGGGGCAGTGTCTTGACTATTTAGGACCATGAATGCCTGATAGAAAAATATACAAAATATCACTGATTTAGTATTACAATTTCAGTTTATTATCCTGAAATTCTAGAAGAACTGTTAACAAACCAGTTATCAGCAATGTCAACACAGAGGACAGACCAAAAAATAAATACTACCGTATTCGCTTGAGCGCTTATCTTCTCAGTCTTCTCCTTACCTGGATGATTTATTTAGATAAGCGCATCTATGTATATGAAATCATCAACCAGAACACTATTTGTCAAATGATTCACTCAAATATTTTACTGTGGTTGTATTCTGCTCTCCAAATTGTAATTCCTGTCAGTCTAAATCATTTAAATGCTTTGTCCAGTGGCCTCACCAGACAGGTTTCCCCATTTGCCATCAAGTGCTATGAATGTTTCATTTTAAAACAGGCAGAAATACAGATTTTAAATACTGCAACTGACTTACCAGAAATGGGAGTCAACTATCTGCTATCAAGACTATTTATTTCCTCAAATAATGCACCTTGTCAGTGCATTCCAGCGATTTATTTATTTATTTATTTATTACGTAGGGCCAAATAAATAAAACATATTGACATGTATTGTATTAGAATCCTTTTACTGAACATTTAATAACACAATCCCTAGGTTTCTGGTTGACTTTACAACCTCCTATAGGACTGCTCTCATGGGACAGGAAGTATCCTCTTGATTCTCTGCATTTGTGATCTGTGCATTTGTGACTACTACACTAAAAACCAGGCTGTAAAATCAGGGAAAGGAGGGTATTAACTATTTAGTTTGTTATTTGTGAAGACAGCAATGGGATTGGTTGGTTGTTGGTGTACAACCAACAATGCATAACCAACAATTGGTGAAAATTGTGTTCAAGTCACGCACAGTATGCAAGACACCCAGTCATTTTAATTCCAGCTAAAGGATGCTGCGTGTCTTACGGTTGTCAGTAGTTGAGTTAATATCTGGTTGTGCGTGACCATTTTTTTAATTTCCTGCGTTCCCGGGTTGTGAGCTGTCAGTCTAAATAATTTACTTATACCTACACCATCACAGCAAAGCCTCTGTCCCTGTATCCCCTTCAGTTTCTATACAGATAGGACAACAGCCTTTAGAATAACAAACAGCCAGCTCATATACACTACCATGATTAAAATTCAGTACGTCCCTTAACCTTCAATGAAACGCAACTTAATTGTATGTATGTACCTCCATTTAAATAGTTCAGATTTAACTGGGAGAAGAAACTGCAACAAATTAAAAAAAATCAAAAAAACAAAACATATTCAGCACATGATGCTGAAGAAAAGAACAGGTCCAAAACAAGCTGTCTGAGTATCAATACTCCACATAGTCTGAGTGTCAATACTCCATATACAGTATGTGTCGGAAAGAGTATGTAGCACTTTGCATTGAAAGCAACAGTGTTTGGAAGATTTAAACCAAATCCACCACATAACTCAATTGCAGGGTCTCTGACATATTTATATTCAAATTATTTGTTTCTAGTTTCATCTCACTGTTGCCAACTGGATTCAAAATAATAATACAATAATAGTATTAAATGATTTAGCCCTTCCCTGCTGCCATAGACATAGTGCCAGAACTAGGTGCTTGACTACTTATTGCAAGTTCGCAGAACAAGGGGATGGAAAAAAGTGTCATACCCAATTTAAACTGTATCTCTCCATAGCTGCTAAATTCTTTTGAATTGATACATACTCAAGCCAGAGTACAAAATGCTAAATATTCTTTACATAGTTACCAAATGTGTTCTGTATATATGCGATGGAAACCTACTGCAGAAACGAAAACAATCCAAAAGCAGCAGAAAACTATTATATATATATATATATATATATATAATGGTATACAGTATTTGTTCTTCCTAGTCATTGTGCATTGGTACATTGGACTCAGGGATACAAAGATATTTCGAGAGCAACGGGTTTGGGTGTTGTAAAATGGGCACAGCCAGTCGTTTTTCATCTGTCACAATAATTGGAGTGTACATTACCAATTTGATCAGTGTTTACAGAAAAGAAGGAAACAGAATCTGTGATAATTGCACGCATGGCTACAACAGCCATCAGACAGGTTGCCAGGTCATTTGAGAATAATAATATCTTTATTTTTTTATATAGCGCCTTTCATAGTGGACCACCATCACACAGTGCTTTACAGAGGTAGGCTGTGAACTGTGCATTATATGCAGAGTCACTTACAACAGGACATTAATTTAAAATCTCATTTGCAGGATGGAGCACAAGGAGGTTAAGTGACTTGCTCAAGGTCACACAGTGAGTCAGTCAGTGGCAGAGGTGGGATTTGAACAGATGACCTTCTGGTTCTAGACCACACTGCCTCACGATGTTATGTTGTTAGATGTTATAATGTAGGACACAAACTGAGAATGAGCAATGTTGTCTAAAAACATTGAGACTGTGACCGATGTTGTGTGTCATGACTAGTACTGCTTGTTAACATCAGATCCTAGATATATCAAAGAAATGCAACATAGCCTTTAAAAAAAACATGAATCTAGCTGAATGAAGCAGGTTACAGTATCAGCATGAAGAAGATAATGTGCTTCTCTAAACAAACAAGCGTTTCAAGTCTCATGCGACTGACCCTGGAACAATACTAACTATAAATTAAAGATGACATCCACGTGTTAGCTGATATTAGACTGGAATGTCATCATGCCACTATCTGCTAGAAATGGTTGTGAGGCAGCATAATGGTCTTATTGGTTTCATCCACAAATAGTCATGTAAATCCTTATAGAATAACATCATTGTTACGTAACTTTTACATTTTTGGTTCGAACTTAATGCTCATGAAGTGTGCAAAAGCAAAAAGGCATTTCTAAGTGACTGCAAAATATTTAGCACAGAGACGGCATTAGCCTTGGTAAAGTCTTTTAATCCATTTGTTCTGTTTATCTGACATGCACTTTTATCCCTATTCACATTAATTAAATTACACATGATCAACATGATTTGAAACCACATAATTGCAATGCACTTGATTCACAATTACATTTTCAAAAGGTGAAGGCCACGTGTTATTTAGGTATGTAAATAGTGTGTTTGTCTTGCTTTAGACCCACATGCACAGTTCAAACACATACAACTACAGAGACACTACAGCGTCCTTGTTTCGTTAACAGTGTCACAGATTTGTGAGTCATAGTTTAGAAGGGAAATAGAATGATGTAACTTAAAAGAGTAATAAGGTCTGTAATGTTCTCCCCTTAACTACTGGTGTTTATAATATTCATTGGAGTTTGTATCAGGGTTATTGCAATAACATTTCATTCAAAAGGGCAAGGTAAGCCTGTGCTCCACTTTTTCTGAGTGGAATAATAAAAAAAAATACAAAAACTGCAGAAGCCCTAAAAAAGCCCTCATGCTGGTGTGCTTATTTAATTAAATAATTAAATTATTGCCTGTTTAACGGACGGAATTACTGTGGATAGTTGTGAAAGTTTAAACAGCAGTTATTTCAGATATTGGAGATGCAGATGTTTTATAGTGTTTTCAAAGCACTATATAAAAAGTAGTCCCATTCCAAACAAATTCAAGACCAGCAACTTGAACAGCTGTATTTAATTCAAATTTTATACATTTCATATAACTCATCGGTTACTGAAACAAGCATACACAGGTAATGTCAAAAAGTATTCTGACCACAAACATGGAAAAACATCTTTTATAAAAAAAAAAAAAAAAAAAAAACACGTATTCTGCCAATTGCAGCACCATAGCCAAAGTGTTCAGGTCATGGAAAACATTACGTTTTCCAACTGTTAGATAAGCTAAAACTGTTTACATTCCAAAAACACCTGCCAATACAAATCTTTCTATAAAAGGCACTAAAAAAACAGCACTGAACAGTGAGCATGGAGGAGGAAATCACACATGAGCGGACAGGATGCCAAACTGAAACACCTTCTGTTTATTAGGGAAAAACAAGGTATTAAAAAGGCTAGCAAAACTTTTAAATAGAACATAACTTTTTGTTAATTTTTTAAAAATAAAAAAATAATTAAAACGTGTACTGCACAAAAAACATTTTCTTGCTTGCTTGCTTTCAGGATCTGGGCTTTCTTTTCCTGCAGTATGAAGTTTGACACTAATCCCTATGTATCCTTTGCTCCTCTGCATATGGACTCATTGGGTCACTGGCTCCATCCAAGATTTGGAGAGACCCAGTTCTACCAGCCTGCAAACTCAAGGAGACACATATTTCAGCTATTACTTTCATCTGTGTATTTGTGACTATCGTTGAAGTTTTACCTCAGACACCCAACACCTATTTCAAAGCTCTTGCTGCCGATGGAAACAAATTATTTTATGATTTGCAGTGCTGTCTGACAGAATACAGGCTGAAATGACCACATCATTTTGCTGGAGGTCTCTGCTGTAACAACTGTGAATGATGTCTAGCTTTTCTTTGCTAAGTTTAAAGAAAATTATGTAATTCAGAAAAATCTGGAACCTTAAAAACTGAAAGCAGTGGTGATCAGGAATCCTTATCTTTTTAGACTTAGACCATCTGGGGACTAGAAAAAGGTAAAAAAAGGACATTATTATGCATAGAAGTTATATGGAAATACAGTACAAAACCCTATAGCTTATTTTTCTTCTTGCATCTCAAATTAGTTTATACATCTGTAGATAGAGGTTAATAAATAGACCAATTCCATATTTCTGATCTCCTTTGTGTGGAACCTGAAGCTGCAGAGTCTGAACTAATCCTCTTACTTCCAAAGGGAACAGGCTTGTAAATGAAGAGAACTTGTACATTATTCTATTACTGAATCTAACAATGTAATTAAAAAAGGTTCAAATACTGACCTCCCAAAAACACAAAAGGCATTTTAAACACAGTACTAAATTTAGGAACTATTATTTAATGTCTTCATTTCTTCCTTGAATTTATTTTCAGGAATACTTTAACTGGTTCTAAAATTCTGAGTGTCTGAAAATATTATTATTAGGATGTGTTTGTATGCAACTTATCAATTATGAATGTTAACATCACACATCTGGCTATCCATTACGGACTCAGACTCATGTCATTTAGATGAAAATACAAGCTCTATACCCATACGAGTCTGGACTGTTTGCACAGTGATTAAAACACATGCTTGTGGTGTACATAGGTCAACCGTTAGTGCCTGGCCTCCACCCTCGTACATACAGCTTAGTCGCCAAATCCTGGACTGTTTTTAAAATCCTTTTTAAAAATGTTAGCGGTAAGATGAGCCTGTATTATTATACTATTGAATGGAGGTTACAACAAATGTGGCTGTAAAATGGTTAATTTTTATTAGACAATGACTATAATGAAATGTGATCAAGAGAACAATAAAATATAGCTGTCTACCAAGTCTGTAGTTTGTAGCATTAAAATCTGGCAGTGAAACAGTTAATTTTCACTAGACACCTGTAATATAAGTTGACTTGAGAGAATACAGCTGTGGACCAAATACAAAAACCATATCCCAAAGATTTAACAAAGTGGTCGTTTAAAATTGCTTTTATCTTTTCACCAATCATCTGGTGGTACACATGCTAACATTTACGAATATGGTCATTTTTCTTATGATTTATACATCAGGCTTTACAGGGGACTTCTAAACTGATCAGACTCGAAATGAAAGTAAACTCACTCTTCCCAAGTCTACGGATGATTTGTTTCATTCATTCATCACCATGCTTTTACACATATTCTGATCCAGCTCATTACATTTCGAGCCGTTAAACCTACTTGAACTAATACTGACTGAATGATTAAAAACTATTGTCGTTTAATAAAAAAAAAGTAGCGGATTTGAAAGTGGACTGGGCATAAAATTGAGTAGACAAAATTCTGTATGACTTCCAAATTGCCTTATCGTTCAATTTAATGGTATTGTATGGTATTCAGTTTCTAAATGTAATAATGCAGGAAAGCGTAAACCAGTCTTGCAATGCTTTTATCTTGTTTGTGTGTTGTTTCATGCACTGTAATAAGTGTGCAATCTAACCCCTAATTCAATTAGTGAGGTCATATTTTCAGTTATTTCAGAATTTAGACCACATTGTCATACTGTAACTTTGTCATTGGTGTATCCCCATTTTGGGTGTTGGAACAGTATCTGATAAATCGGGACATTATCATGTTATTGACAGTCCTCAGAAATTAAACAGAATCAGCACCACTGCTTCCGAGATGTTCTGTTCCGCTATCTTAAGGATGTGTTAACTGCCTTATAATTAAACTCTGGGCAAATCAAACATACTTGAATTCAGTCCCACTTCTATTGTGCCATGGCTACACACACACACACACATTATATATTTATATATATATATATATATATATATATATATATATATATATATATATATATATATACACACACACACACACACACACACATACGGTAGTGAAAAATACATTCAGAACTTAATAGGTGTTACTCTCCAAAACTTCTAAATGTATTGTTGAGAGAAATATCGCAACAGGAGCTTCTCTCACAATACTGGCATTTCAAGAATGTAAACTTTGTTAATTGGTGTACAGCAGTCATGGGAAGTTGCTTTTTGTCAATATCTATACAGTATAAAAAAAAATCCTGCATATTTTTTCAAGCAGCCGAGATCTAATCTGGTTGTAGTTTATATCCAAGTTCCAGTTTGACTTGCTATAAATTTAGAATACTCAGCTATAACACACTGGAATATCATGCTACAGGAAATTGCAACTGCTGGCCGTTTCCCAGCTTTAGAAGACGCTTTTCAATGTTTTTTCAGGGAAGGATCCGCTTCCTGATTCAGATAATGCAACCTTAACCTCATGCAACCTATTGAAATATTTTGTCAGCACTTTGACAGGATATTTTCAGAGGGTGTTTAAAAAAAAAAAAGGGGGAAGATTTGTGCCTAACCGTTCACTAGATGCTATCGCTGGTTATCAAGAGCATCCGCAAACTACGCTTAAACCACAGTAAACTACAGCACCTCTTCTCTTTCCTGAATTTTACTGTTGTGATCATATCATTCTAAACACTGGCTGCTGATGAGATATACTGGACATTCTGGAACAAAGGAAATGGGTCTCACAAAACGTAATGGTTTAAAACTACAGTATCCCTCAATTGTGTTCATTTTTACATAATGTCTTTTGCTGTTTGTTCACTTCATTTCATACAAAGTTAGCCCCTTGTGTACAAGCAGTATATGTGCATTTTATTTTTATGTTCTGGCAAAGAATCTATTTACAACTATACATATTTATACTAAAATCTACTTTGGTATACATTTGTAGTGGTTAATCTATTCAATAATAAAACATTTTAAAAAATCAAATTTCTCTTCAACTGTTTTATAGAATAGTTCAAATACAAAATCTCATATAAAAATTGTCACCCTTGCCAACTTCAATTTATATATAAAAGAACTAAATGCTTTCTTATTGTGCTTAAGATGACACAGCAATGAGTTTCTCTCTGTTCAGAAAATAACCCCCAGAGCACACATGGGGGGATAAGGGCGGTGTAACAGACACAGAACCTGAAACTCCTCTGCTAGTTCCCAGAAAATCAGCCGATAGGATTTTGCCTCAAGCCATCATGATACACAGCTTGAACACCCTGAGCTACCCATGTCCTTTCATCTGCACTCGCTTTCAGATTGTATTGACTTTGAAGTCTTGTATAATATGATTCTTGCTATATACAGAAGTGTTAATGCTTCAACCAAAAACAAAGATAATGAGAAGAGAGGTCTGTAAATTATGAACCCTGATTACCAAACCATGCAGTGAATTTCATATCACAGACTTTAAACCATCTAACAAGAATGGATTGCTTCCAAACGATCTTATTGAAACAGAACATTTTGCATTGCAATCTGCGGAATTCAGATGGACAAAATGAACTGCATTTTTCAGGAGATGTTTCCTTTGCATGAGTTCTTGTTATTAGAACGCTGATCTACTATTAATTATTTTTAATTATGCTTGTTAAAATACTATAAATAGTTCCTACAAACCTCTAAAGCTGTCCAAAATGACTTGTGTTTTATGGTTGAATACCATGGATCTGACTTGATGCACCACTGTATTGCTGATCATAGTATAGGTGCTGGCTTGTGCAGATCGTATTAGGCAGTTCCTTAGAGTACTTACAACATAAAACAGCAGAGCTAGGTTAACTGCATGCACTGTAAATAAAAAAACAACTAAACAACCTCTAACCTATTCTCTTATGTAATTTGCATCTTATCATATCAACCTTTTTAATTATTTAGCATTTCCCCCATTACCTCAAAGAACACTCTAAGCAATATTAAATTGTACTGCACAAATGGTCAATTTATTTCAGTGCATTTCAGTAATGCAAATAGAACTCCCACTGCATTATGGTTTAAGCCAGTTCAAGTTAATTATGAGATTATATATACAGTAGCCACTTACACTCACAGTAAAACCTATGCAATGGATGTCTTGGTTCCACCCCTGTAAAACCGTGGCTGAACCTTTTTCAAAGGTTGGTTATACATCAACCAATGTTCCACCATAAGATTATAAACTCCAACTGCATGGCAAATTCCTGCCCTGGCTACATCAGGAGTTTCATTAAGGAATATGAGGCCATAAGGCATCATTATGCAAACTGTCAAAAAAGTGAGGGGAAACAAAACAAAACCTTTGTTTAAACAACCAAACGGAATACAAAATATCTGCAACTTATTCTGTCATGAAATAGTGTGTTCCACATTTTTTATAAGTTATTGCAGTCTGTGTTATTTCAGTCTGTAACGGGGGTACGCCCACCCCTTATCTATATTATTATTATTGTATTATTAAACTTAAATGTACTGTATTGTGTTCAACAATGTTTTGTTATTGTTTGGCAGCGTGGATGGGGTTAAATCCCCATCCCTCTAAACTCATGTGGAATGTGGCCATCTCCAAATTGATTAAGTGATTACTAATTTGGAGATGGCCATGTGGATAAAAGCGCATCAGCCACTCAAAGTTGGAGAAGGTTATGAGGAGTGAGACAGCACGATAACGAAGGTAAACAAGCGCTACTCGTGCTGGTCTATCCCCAGACAGGAGCACTTGTTTTGGACATGTGTATTTGTTTTGGCCATCGTGCCTTTTGTTTTGTTTAAAGTGTTTTTGTTTCTGTTGGTTATATTTATTTAATAAGCCCGCACCCCGCAGTACTGTGCCTGTCTATACCTCCTGGTCTGCGACGTCACCAGCCAGCCATTCATGACACAGTCCCACGGTGTTTCTTGGTTAAAGTCCATGGTTTTGTTTTCTTCTTAAATGTCCAAGAGAAGAAGTAGTTGTAGTGGCTTTAAATCAATAGTCCCATCTGATATTCTGATACTGGCAGGGAGGTTCAATAAGGCCTCTCCAATTAATCAAGATGGGTGAAAGGAATAAACCAGACGCCCCCCTGCCTGCTCAACGCTAAACACCCTGGGAAGCAGAGTGGTGGGATCAGAAACAGCAGTGGTTTTGGACAAATAAATTACATTCAAGAAATAGTTGGTTATGTGGAAGGAGAGCGAGAGAGAGACACAGAGAGAGAGAGAGAGAGAGATCACTGCTGTTTATAAAGTAAACATCACAAAGCTGAATTTAATTTTTGAAAAAATGTAGGTCAAATGGCTCTTTATTGTAAATAGGATAGAAATAAATTGCAGTAAATGTTTGCAGGGTTATGATGCGTTTGGTTGTATTGTAATGATCCCTGCAATTTCAAACCCTGTTTTTCATTATGTGACATGGAGTTTCACTAAAGGTGCATTATATACTTATGTTGTATTATATTGTATTGTGCTGTCAATCTAAATACAAATGTAAAGTGTCAGAAAACCAATGTATTCTTACAGCTAGTGGCTTTGCTGAAGTTAGGATGGCATGTAATAAAAAAACAAATGTTAATATTATTTTACTTGGCTGTAATATAGTTACAAACCATTAGAGATGTGTGGAGTTTTTTTGCTGTCTGTTAAATAAAAATTTGTAGAGCTGAACTTTTAAATTAAAATCACAAGGCACCTTATAATTTTGTCATGACACATACTGTACCTTTATTCCCCATCTTTCTTGAATTATATATTTCTTTCATATCTACCCATCAACTGTATAGGTTTATTAAAGTTTCTCAGATGTGTACATGACCGTTTATGGGAAAAAAGAAAAAAAAAAAAAAAAAAAAAAATCTCTTCATCCGATGCCCTGAAGTTCTCACTTGCTGAAGGCCTAAAAGATCCTCAACACATCAAGTCAAAGATTAAAACTCTTACATGTTGTAAACTCTTGTAATCTCCTTCCAAATCAGTATTCATAAAGGAAACAGACCCCTCTGGTGTTCTACGGAGCAGGAATTGTGTTCTCCTTTGAGAGGCAATGGATGACCTATACAGTTTACAGTTGTGTCAGACCTAATAAACAACCTACCTACAGTTTTAGAATCAGTGCCTTTTTACAGGTATGATTAATGAATGATGATTTCGTAGCACCAATCCTCTGTGAACTCAGTTAAAGCACTGACTGACTGTCTTGGTCACCAGTAGACAGTATGGACTGCCAATAATTCACTCCGGTTGAATTTCACAATTAAAGTTTGCAGAGAAAATCTCATTGCCAGCCATTAAAAAGGGTATTTGACTGTATGTAATACATGAATAGTTTAAGTAAAAAAAAAAAAAACATTTCACTGGTAAAGAAAACAGAAATCAGATGTACTGGATTTAAAATATAAGCATCCTCAATACTGTAAATACATGAGATTTCTCATATAAAAAAATATCAACCTATATAAACATAATTCAATGTCTGCAAAGAATATTTCATTTGCAAACAAAATGTCTTCCCTCAACTGTCGCTTGACACAAAAATGTGGGAGAAGAAGAAAACCATCCGTTTGCATTTTGATCAAAATTGTGTGTGAAGAGGAAATGTGACTTCTCTGCAGAGGTCCCAGTGGAAATAACAGGACAGCTTTTTCCTTAATATATGTCTAATGGGCGTATATACAGAAACAGTACCATCTAGTGACCAGGAGGTAAACATAATCCTTCAACAGGGGACTGGAACAGCCTTTGGAGGCAGAACGGCTCGAAGGCTTGGGATTAGTACCAGATATCAAATGTACAACAGTGAGTGGTGGCTTTAGAATACTTACTTGCATTTCCAATATTATCAATTGTCTGTCTTTCCCTTTGTTAAAGCTCTTTTGGTTTATTGGTTGTACATTATACTTGGATTAAGCATACATTCCCAAAGACAATGGTATACAAGTTTATTTTGCTTCCAGGTACAAACTCACTTCCTGTGCTGTACAGCTATAGCCACACGTTTTGCATCACCTAGAATTTTAGGATTGAGACATAATAAAAAAAATAAAACTATATGAACATTATTTAAATCTTTAAAACAAATGCAGAATGTTCTTGGTTGAAACGAACACCTGGACTGAATTTCAGGACTGAAATGGAGAACTACTTCACTAAGCTTTAAAGTTGAGGCTGCAGTCTGCACTGCTGCCTGTGCCACATCATTTTCATTTTCATTGTCATAGCTTTTTCAGCAGGACAGTTTACAAGACAGTGCAGTCTGAGGCATTAGTCAAACCGCTACCTTCATAAAAAGAGCCGTTTGACCTACATTTTTCATAAATTAAAACGCAGCTCTGTGATGTTCACTTTATAAACAGCAGTGATTGCCTATTACCTCCACAGTATGGGCGGATGAACCTGCAAGGTCCCCCTTCAAATAATATTGAGAAATCATCGTGGGAGGGAGAAGGAAATTAAGCATTCCCTCCATGAAAGCAAATGTTCTGAATCAGGCAAGCTTGAATACCAGCTGCCGGTTTCACTGTTAAACTCAAGGACAGACAAGTCTCAGGTCATGGGCACACATTCTTAATGCTGTGTTCCTGTTAGTTTAGTACCACCGACAGCCAAGATTTTCACAAGCAGGTATTAAGAATGAAGAGGACAAACATAAAACCATGGAGAATGTGCATATACATAGGAATATAAATTGTGATTTTTTATTTTTTTTACAGTGTGTTACACAATCACAGTGGGAATCAATACCAAAGTTAATGGGCCTTAGTTGTCCTGTTGCTGTTCATTTATTTCCCTTCACTTGTGTTAATTGGCCTTTAGCAAAACAGTCTCTCTGCTCACACACTGTTCAGTTATGAAGTGTCAAACCCATTCTAATACTAACAATGAAACATGTATTGTGACCTTGCAGAAAGGTTGTTGCCAGCAAAGTTATTTATTGGTAGATTTATCAAATTAGCTTGCTGGTGACAGAAAAAATGTTATGTTTTTAAAGGTTTCGGGTGACCCAACACCCTTGACAGTTGTAATGCAGGTGTTTTTCTTCTGAAAATCACAAAATGTAGTAAATATAAAAACGAGTACTATTCTGACATTTGCATTTTGTTATGGTATCATTACTTGTTTAAAACAAATATTGAACATTGAGTAAAAGGCCCTTAATCTGAAGTATTTGCAATCGCAAAAATAAATCTTACAAAAAACAACTTGAGTATTTAAATCCTTCAGCAGTTTATTGTTAATTTTGTAACATTAACATTTACCACAGTCTGAATAATGTATCCTTGCTTACAAACAGGACAAGTTGTAATACCTGGATTCATCTTTTAGGAATATGATGGAACACTGTAATTATGTTTTGCAGCTGTAAATTAAGCTCTTCTGTATACAGTAGCTCAGGTGACCAATGTACAAACTTTTGCAAAGTGCAATATTACCCACAGTTATACAGAAATGCAAACATAACCATGATCATGATGACGCTGGAGTCTCTTAAAAGGTTATTCTATGAAGCACAGACACTGGAGGTTTGGAATGAAGAGGCATTGCAATACAGTGTGGCAGCGAGGCAGACATGCTAGGACACACTTTCTTTTAATTTTTTTTTTACTTCATATATTAATTTGCTGTCCGTTATTAAACTTATCAAGGTTTTAGATAAAATGCTTATTGTTGAATGAAGACAGAATCAGCCGTGGCGACAGAGTCAAGCAGACCATTTCCGTCAAGCATTATCAGCCATGATGTGCCCTCTCACTGAGCCCAATGGTGCAATTTTCTTCTGTCTGATTGAGTGCCATAATAAGGTCTGAATTGAAGCACACTCAGCAGCATCAAAAGCTAATGATAAATTCTGAGCCGATACGCAGGAATATAGCCAAGGTTTAGCTAACGAGGATGAATGCTTCAATAAGCAGAAATGAGAAAACTAAATTGGCTTTAGAATGCTGCTTTACTTTGCATTCTGGGATTGCTGATCAGTGGGCTAACTCAGGTAAAAAAAAAAAAATTAAAAAAAAAAACACTCCACAAATAAATAGTTAAAGGGGAGTGTAAATCTACAGGGGTGTAAATTTCTAATAATAATAATAATAAATTGAATACTTAAGCACTACATATTTTGGAGTACTCAAATGCTTTTTCAAATGACAGGCAGAAGTACTCAAATAATTAATAAAAGGCCAGGCAAAACAAAACAAGACATTTAAATAAAATGCTGAATTGACCCTGGACCCTCTATGGTTACATATTCATTTGAAAAACACTTAACACTCCAGAATTGGGCTGAACTTGAAACCAGTATTTGGAGTACCAAATTAATTTGACCGGTACCTAAAAGGAAACTGCTTCAGATTATGAGATTCCAGCTCAGTTATTGCTAATTAAAATATGTTCTTTTATGACACCATCTACAAACCATAATGTAAATAGTCAGAATAAAAAAAGGGAAGCAAGAGACTTTTGTAAATTTAACCCATGACAAGGATGGCTAGATTCAGTATGTGTGGTTGCTTAGTTACAAGAAATATTGGCCCCTTTTCTTCAAAGACTACAGAAAGTCCATGAAGTAGATCGTGGAATATGTGTCACAGAAACAGACCTCCGATATCCCCTTTAGCCTTCAGTTTTAATGCTGCCAGAAAAAAATGTTAAAGACAACACTTGTTTTTATGTATCTCACAGATGTTCCTTTTTTTAAAATATAATAATAGGAGTGCGGTTTACAGCAAATTATGTAGAGACATTTGGTAGTCATAACTGTAGGATTCATCTGTAGTTTGTCAAGCCCGGTTAAAATGTACTGCAATATCTTTGAGGATATGTGGTTCACATACTGAATACCATAACACTTGACAGGAGTCAATGCAGAGGAAAACTATTGGTTTTACCTCCGAATATCATGAGTTATAGCTAAAAATATCTGCCAAATCAGACATAAAAAGAACAGAACATGAACCTCAGGGCACAAAGAAAGAAGATAATGCACTTTCTATATTAAATTGGAAAACCATTATGTAACAAATGGGACTACACAAGTTATATGTATTACAAGCCCAATGGCTTGGATACAAGATTCATAAACTATGAAAATCAAAAGGGAGATTTCTTGAAAGGGGGAAAGAAATGCCAAAAGCATCCTCTTATCCTTCACCCCTCTATCGCTGTAAATACAATAATATTCGGTACTGGTTGGTGCGAGTCATGCAATGTTACATCACAATTTTCCATGGTTAACTTACTAACATTAATTCATAATAGCAATTCATTTATATACCATGAAAACAATCAAGGTGAACAATAGTACCCTGGTTAACCAGTTTGGGTAGAGATTGAGGCTGTACATATTAATGGGAAACAAGCCAAGAGGCTTTTCTACCCCAGTCAGGACCTTTAATTCACCTAATTTCAGTTAAATCTTCACCAAACTAAACCAAGGAGCACAACATGACATTTTTCCCAGAATCCCCAACCGATATCCAGGACAAAACTGTGAGGTTGCCTTTGTTAGCTCAAAGGTTATGTTTCCTCTGGGGGACCCAGGAATTTAGTTCCTAAAGCAAGCAATAACAATAAAAGCCTTTATTTCTCTGCAGCATTGCAATGGACCCTTAAAAACCAGGGTAAATGAGAACCTTGAGCAAGGCTTTGCATATCTCGTCTGTACTGATAAATCTCTGGGCTGGATTAACTCTTCATCACCACATCACAGATGTGATGACAGGGAGTCTTAACAAGTGCAGCCCTACCTAATGCCTGATGTAATCAAAGGCGACCCTTTTCCTTTTTACCCTTTCTACTATGAAAAGCCAACTACAGCTATCGATGATTTAAACCCTACAGTTACTTCTGAGGGTGTGAGCGGGATTACGGAATAGTAGCTTTGCAGTCCTCCCTTAGGCAGCTGTTAAGATCTTTAGTCGCTGTAGTAATAGTAATATGACCAAAAATATTTCACATGCATAAAAACGGCCAAGTTACAATAAAGGGACCTTTCATATGAAGATGTAATGTAGAAGTGTTTAAGACACAATTGGGACATTTTTAGTGCAGTAGGAACAAGTAGCAACAAAATTAAAGTGGGGGCCAAACTGTTGTGCCAAATTACATATGAAATATTCTGCCTTTTATTGCAACTGTGGTACCATTCAGTAGCGCGATTATAAAGGGGTACTTGAGCTTAAACTGTCAGACAGAAGGGGTACAGGTAAAAAAAAACATATAAAATGGTAATCATGGACTGTGAAATCAGCCTTTCATACAATGTTAAATATTCTGGTTGCACATATTTCATAAAAAAGTATAAGCAGTTACAAGCTCCTTGTTAATTAGTCAAAATATAAATACACACTGTCTTAAATAACTGTAATTATTAACTGTAAGATTTAGTATTTTAAAAATATAATACTAATATTAATACTGTTCCAAGCACTTCTTTATAAACAATTTATGGATGGGTCATTACTAAACCTTAAGGTCTAGTAATTATATTGTGCAGACTGGCTGTCCAAAATGTTAGTGTGTGTGGTTCTTTAGCTACTGTTGGCTTTGTTTGTGCAGAATTATAGATTCCTGGAATGTGTGGTATTGATGCCTGCAATGGTGTTAGTTCAGCCTCCTATTGAAAACTGCAGCTAGCATACCAATATTAGCCCTATAACCTCTGTTAATGGAATACAGTCTGAAGGCACACTGTTAAAATCAGGCCCACATCAATATAATGGATGTTCACTTTCTGCTCATTTTCTGAAGGGTACATATGGCAGAAATAGAGCCACGTGCAAATTGTAATGACACTAATGCATTATCAAAGCAGA
Organism: Acipenser ruthenus; assembly: GCF_902713425.1. Taxonomy (NCBI): domain Eukaryota; kingdom Metazoa; phylum Chordata; class Actinopteri; order Acipenseriformes; family Acipenseridae; genus Acipenser; species Acipenser ruthenus. The sequence goes on along the minus strand of NC_081214.1, from coordinate 18,348,714 downwards.
GCAGAAGGCTAATGCATGAATTTGCATGCTGTGAACCCAGAAGCCATGAAATGAGTTGAGCCTCCTTGTTCAAGATTCAAGCCTATCAGATTCCTCTGCATTTTGACACAGAAAATCTAAGCTGATATTTTGATAAAAAAAAATAAATAAATAAATCTATCAATTAATTTCACTCTCATCCTCACAAAATATTGAAAAAAAAATTGTTGAGGCAAATCATTTGCATTGCGTAATCACAGATGCTAAGCCATAGGCAAGATTTGCGACAGACAGCAACTGTTGAGACAAGTAGGATTAGAGGTTTGGTTTCCCAATTTTTCAATGTGTTTTTGTAACACAGACAGTGTTCCGTCACTGGCTTCTCGGAAGCATGCGTATGTTTTCCGGACAGAGCCAGACGGTCTGCCGGTGATACGCTTCCAGCTGTGTGATGTTTACATGGAATCGCAGATGGGGATTGGTCGGCTGGTGGGCGTGTCCTGGTGGAGCGCCTCGCTATAAAAAGAAGCCCCTGACACACCACCCTGCTGAAAGCCGGGACCAAACAGGTCTGTACTACAGTGTCAGCAAAGAGGCTCTGTTGGAGCTTTGCGGTAAGCAAACACAGAAAAAAATAAAAGGATGGTTTTTAACCATCAATCACCGAGTGTACAACTAGGATCAGGGCTTTGCTGTTTAATTCGCTGAAAAAGATCAGGGTATAGGTTTAGGGATTTTTAAAATCGCACTTGAAAATTATATAGCTGGAAGGGTATGTCAGCAGGACCTCCTTTGTAGCTGAAGCAACGCACAGCCGTGTTCACTACAAACCTTTGTTTTTTCGCAGTGTTTTTTGCATTTTTTTCTGTTTTGTACACTGTTGTTGGTAGCGGCTCATGGCTTTCCGGTGAGCTGAAAATATATAGATCATATTATTATTATTATTATTATTATTATTATTTATTTCTTAGCCGACGCCCTTATCCAGGGCGACTTACAATTGTTAGAAGATATCACATTATTTTTACATACAATTACCCATTTATACAGTTGGGTTTTTACTGGAGCAATCTGGGTAAAGTACCTTGCTCAAGGGTACAACAGCAGTGTCCCTGACCGGGGATTGACCCTTCGACCCTCCGGTCAAGAGTCCAGAGCCCTAACCGCTACTCCACACTACTGCCACATCATATGCACCTGATGGCCATTTCAAAAGACAGCTTTCTTATGTTTCTCCCGTCTGTCAGCGGATCACCCACATCTATCCTATCACACTTCATAAACGCATTTAATCCCACCATCAGGTAAATGTAGTAGGATATGTGGAATTACAAATGACACTACTGCAAACCTGGTGCAACATCAATATAATTCCTCCAATCACTGCACATTACAATGCTAAGGCCTTTATTCTATGAAATCTTGGGACAACAGTCGTAAGAGACACTGCATACTGGATTAGTTCAGGCATGTATAAGAGCAACTGCTGAAGATAATTGTTTTGCCACAAAAGGTCAGGGAACAGTTAAAGTAAGGAGGCAGATCACTGAATACACTGCAATCTCAGGGATACCTTTGCCTTCCTGAAATTACAAGGAGTGCAACAGTAAGACATTAGTTTAGAAAATCAATATCTTATTCTGATTAGATTACCGAGTCTTTTTGATGCAATGCCCCAAAAGTTTGCCAAAATGAGCACTGCCAGGATCTGCAATGGATTCACATCATTGTTCCTTTCTATGTGGGGACTCCAGGGTGGTAATAGTTTGAGGGTATACTGCAGACCATGAATGTTCATTTTAGGACCTGCCAGCCTAATTTTCCTCACTTGCCACTTTAAATAGTCTGAAATAATGGCTCCCTTACTATTGGCCCTGTTACAGGGGACTAAGTTTCCAGTGCACAGCATCAGATTGTGCCAAGGGAAATGAATCACAAGTACTTATCTGGGGTTCATAAAGTGTTGGCTTAATGTCTGGAGAAAAAGGAAAAACTGATAGTAATCCGTGCCTACCCAGCATAGTGCAATTACTATCACATACACTGCTCCAGATAAGGGTTTGGGTCACTGAGTAATTTGCTCTCCAATTTACACACTATGCGAGTAAAATTTATTTTGGGTGAGTAAAACGCAACATTACCTTGACGTTACTTTCACTAAATACTGTTCATACTTTAATGCCAACTTATGGGGTATGCATTAACTACAGCCTTGCATTTTAACCGTAATGTTACCCTGAACTACTGTACAAAAAATTGATCTTATAATAAAACTAAAATTATTCTTATTTGCTTTATTGACCACAAACAATAAAGCTGTGATGCAAATAAACAGAAACTTTTTTTTTTTTTTTTTTGGTATTATTCCAATGCTGCAGATGTAATACTTCGGGTTTGAATTTTTCGGGGTTTATTTTTTGTTCAGTTCAGGGTGGGGTTTATCATTTCTTTATTATTATTTGGCAAAATCTGACTCCACATCATCTGTTTCCAGCCTGCTTTTGTGCCAGTGAGAATTGCCATATGCTCTTCAAAAACTGCGGACATGGTACAAACCCTTCTCTATTTGTATTCCAACAAACAAACAGAGCAAAGACCCAGTTAGGATTAACAGCTGCTTGGCAATTGTTTTATACAACAGAAGCTGTCATAACTACAACTTAAGGATTTAAAAGAATGCCATTACGAGATGCTGAATAGCGGGGCTGCAAGTTGTCAATAAAGTGCCAAGAGGTTAAGACACAGATACTGCTTTATTGTTTAATCCTACCCTCTGCGAGAATCCTCAAATCTCCCATCACAACACGTCGCCCTGATTAGGAGAGGAATACTATTATACAGAGCATTTGTGATTTCAGTGACCTGGCCTGACCTTGCTCCTCAGTACTTAACCCCCTAAAGGGTACTATAGAGACTCTGTATATTGGGATGCTATGGCATTGTGTTGCAGTCTTCCGTAGGTTGACAGTGCCAAAAGGCTTTCAATACAGCACTATGGCCTCAAGGTCTGAAATTGCCCAGGCAGCCACAAAACTCCTCCTCTTTTCAGATTGGACTGTTCTGCTTGCTCGACACAAGCAAGGACACCATGATTTGATACTGTCACATTGGCCTTGTTGCCTTTCACACTCTCTCTTCTCATTGCTAGAAGTTCTATGAAGCAAAGAAATAAGTTTGAGCAAACATTACAGAGCAAAGCAACATTTCACTACACCAGTTAGAATTAGAATTTGGTAGTTGTGCCACAGAAGCACATGTGAAAAGGAAATCCATTAATGTTAGGCACAAATCCACAATAATAAAAAAATAATAATAAAATGGCTTAGGGTCCCCACTTGCTCACCTAGTAAAAGCTGCCGTAAGGTGTACAGGGAGAGCACATGAGTGTGGTTTGAATCCAGTCATGTCAAGTTGATCTTTTCTCTGGGACACACAGGGAGCACTGTACTCAGTAATTGGCTTTTGTGGTCGGTCAGGCTTGGCGAGGAAAGACGACTCGCACCAGTTCGCTTCTAGTGCACAGCGAATCTTTACTTTTCTGTTTTAACCAAATACACAATATGATAGAACACAAATGTATGGCTAACCAAATAACTGAATACTCATTGGACTGCATTTAAATTGCCGACCTTCTTTACATTTGAAACATTCGGATAAATTGTGTGCGATATGTACAGGGTAATTAGCACAGATTTAAAGCAGCTATTCCTCAATTGAATTGCAATTTCAACACCATCAACCCTTAACTCGTTGTCAGCACCTGCCTGCAGCAGAGTTTAATCCAAATAGTCAAATAATTGGCTCATACTGCTCTAATCGACAACATTGTATTTTTCCTCTAAAAAATAACTCTGATAATTCAATATTTCACAGCACCTGTATGATCATACATTAGAGACAACACAGTTCCATCCTAAATGTAAATCACTCACTTCATAGATCAAAAAATGAATTAGTTTAATCAAATAATTGTTAATTTTGCTTAAATCAAATTGTATTTTCATTAACTAAAAAGGCCCCTACCTGAACACATTGCTTAAACTTGCCAGGCAGTCAGGATTTAGATCTGTCGGAGTTTAAAGCATTTTAAGCTTAAATATCACTAAAATAACACAGAAAAATGGGTAAAAAAAAAAAAAACACCACACCCGAATAATTGAAGTATTATCAATAGCTTATTCAACAAATATGATTCATGCAACACAAGTATATTTTGAGTGACTCACTGCAGTGCCAAGAATCTGAGGAGAGCTACAGTCAGTGTACATGTGATATTCACAACAGCCGATAAGATCTGCGTGGAGCTTTGATGAAAATGATATCGCTACTTGTATTTTTTTTTTTTTTTTACAAAATTCAGCATATTAAATGAATTGAAGCATTGATGTTCTCATGAAAGCTTTTGCAGTGATAAACCAAAGTAGTCTATTCATCACTAAAAGCAGCTAAGAACTCTGCAACATTTACAGGTTGGTAAGATTTACATTTCTTTTTGATCAATGAAAATAATAAAACATCAAAGCTAGTCATTCAAAATTAATTGTGTATGCATAATAACATGTTTTTCAAATTAAAATGATGCAGCCTATTTCTCATGCATCATTTGAGGATGACCTCTTCACAAAGTCTAGCCTAAGAGAAGCCTATGCCATTGCTACTATTAGAGTCCACTTGTGTCTGCTAGGCTTTGCATTAAGCCAACTTGTCATAAAGACATGTTAGCATTTGGGTCATTCCATATGTAATCATCATCTGAGGGGTGACATTTGGTAGTAATGGACTGGGGTTTTACTGGGTTGACAGATTGGATCCACAAAGAAACCAAAGCATGGCAAGCTTATTTTGAGGCTCTTTCCAAATAGAAGTTATTGATGTGTCAATAAAAAAACAAAACATGGGTGACAAGAGAACACATATTGCACTCAAATGTTGGATGCAACACATCAATTTTGAGAAGAGTCAAGCTAGAATTTGTAATTAGTGTAATCTGCCTTATCTGAACAGTAAATAGATAATGGTCCATATAGTAAGACTAATGAATATTAAACCTCAGATAGGGGAGCAATGAAGTTGCAGTATTACTCTAGAGGATTTCTCAAACTGCTTTTGTCTTGTCAAATGCTTTATATGTCAGCCAGGGAGCAATCCAAGTGATGACTTTTGAAAATCTACAATCAAGCAATTATGATTTCCTGAGGAGTTCTACTCCATGGAGATCACTCCTAATTATGATACCATGGATGGCTTTTGACGCAGCGTGTTCTTAAGCAGGACTTGGTTAACCTGGAATAAGAAGAGGAGCCTCAACCTTGTCGTGAAATGTATGTGGTAGAGCTAGGTTCTGGAAATTGTAGGAACATATTTCATTTGCTTAGAAGAGCTGCCAGGTTGTATTTTTTTTATATTTTTGTGCATTGTTTTTATTTATTTATTTATTTATTTACATTTTGACCACTTTTTTAAACTGCATTCTCTGCCTCAAGATGGCTTCTCATGTACCCGCATGGACCTCTCAGAACTATATTTCCCATCATCCTCCTGCTCACTGGTGAATCCATCTCAGTTACATATGTGAGCAGGAGGATGATGCAATTTAAAAAAAGTTTAAAAAAGTGGTCAAAATGTTAAAAAAAAAAAAAATTTAAAACAATACACACAGCTTACGTAAACAGATGTAGCAACACATGGGAACATGTAACACAATAAAATAAAAAGGTCCTTATGTACCCTTCAAAGTCCTGTTGCAAGACGCTTTAGAGGCCAAACCGAAGGGATAAGGACTGCTCTACTGGGAGGACAATCCGGGAGGTTTATAATTGTCATTACTTTAGGTTTTACAGTAAGTGAACGCATACTGAATGCAATATTCAGCAGCGTGTCCGTTTCTTACAATCCTTATATCTTATGCGTAATGCTTGTCAGGGCATATGCATCCCCACTAAATGTAAAAATATGCCTTCTTTAAATAAATAAATTAATATCATAACATTCTTTTTTTTCTTCAGGTATTGACAGATGTCCTACATTTCAGAGATTGTAATCATAGGCAGGGTATTAGTACCACACTATAGTGCACAACCAAACATTTGGTATTGTAACAGCAAGCAGTCTGTTTTGTATTGTTGGTTTGTTTAATAATTGTTTGACGCTTCCCCTACATTACATTACATAATTTGCAGAGGAACCACAGTTTCTCAGTTTTAATTTCTGTTTTGTTGATCCGAACATTAAGCATTAAACAAAAAACATACCATACTATACTTCTGTATCTAACAATTATGTTTGTTTGTGTAGTTTGAAACACTAGTGACAAACACAAGATGGAAGATGTGAGGTGCATCTTCATAGAGTCTGAGACATGGTGGCATTTTGCCACAAACACTGCTCTTTTTATCTGGCAGGGAATGTGTTCTGCATTCAAATACAGAAGCTTGAATTAACACGATGGGGAATTAGTAGTCCCTGCATTGTTGAATTTACTGCAAAAGGAAATTTTCTAATACATTGTGAACAGAGTGCCCATTTTATGTCTTATATGTGGAACTATACAGTATAAAGTACAGAAGTATGAATCTATCAACCAAAGTGTTTATTTGTTAAATGTGCCAACTTATTAGCATAATTGCTTAATAGCAAAACTACAGAGTAGATTTTGGTACAGACTTAGAAGATGGTGTGAACTTCATATCCAACCTTGATTTTGGTCATCCATGTTGGGCCTAACAGGCCAATTGAAGTCAAAGGTCAACAATTCAAGGTCAAAATTATGTTTGACATTAAATATTAAAAAATGCACAAAGAGTGCTTTCCAGCAATAGTTTACTTTTTACTGTAGCATTAAAAATAAAAGTTATTGGTACTTTTATGTCATTGGTCTGATCTGTGAGCCATTTCGGGTCAAATATTTGGTGACCTCTCACATAAACATTTGACCTAGAGACTTGAAACTTGAGGAAATCTTATCTCTCTATGGCATCTCTGCCAAACAAAATTGGAAGAGGTCAGGTGAGAAACCTTCTTGAAGTGATTGATTTGACATAGACTGATTCTCAAAATAAGAGGATGCAAGGAAACACACATTTAAGGATTGGAGTTTGTCACTGGAGGGTTATAGGAGTAAAAGTGTTGTTGTTCTGTCAAATGAGCTAATAGGCAGTATATAGGACTACATTTTTCTCAATGTATTCCTCAAATGTTGTCAATATTCTGACTATTAGCATGTGGCCTTCATTCTTATTTTAATTTCCATAAAACAAAGCCACATATTTAGCCAGAAAGTAAAAACCACAAGTTACACAGACACAATTCTGAAGGGAGAATTAATAAATGCAGTTTGTATAAATGATCTAGCAAGCTATATATTCAAGAGGCTTTGTGCATCAATATGTAAATGCTCTGGGCCAGTCATAAATCATGTTTAGCTCTTAAATCAGTTGGTTATTTTGTCGCTTATTCATAAAGCATATTTTCATCTGCATGTACTTGTCTGTTCTAAATTTCAGATGTGGATAACCAAAACACAATAGAATTTGTTCAACAAGGGTAGTAGGGCTTGTTTCAGTCTTGTTTTAAGCTCTTTATATACACATAGCCAAGACAAATACTCAGTCATTTATTTTACCTTTCTACTAATTTAAATAAATAAAATTCTACTAGTATACACAAATACATCACTTTATTTTAATTTAATAATACATTACCCATTAGTCGGTAGCAATATCTGCAAACACCTGCATCTCAAAACCCTTGGAAGTCCCTGGGATCACTTCACCTTATTACCTGCTTCAGTTTAGATCTGGAAAAAGTTTTATTGAAGCAACAATGCTTTTACAATTCTTTTTTCTTTCATTACTAGATTTTGTACATGTTGAGTTTCCATGTACAATATAGCACCTATTTTTGTAGTTTATATTTGAGTTTGTGAAGTTTTCAAGCCATTTTTATTTATTTAATTATTTATTTGGTGTTTTGCTGCTGACGAATGAAGGGACTCAAAGTCCTAAAAATTACCCGAAATGTAAAATGTGCTGATTGGAACTGTATAGCCTTTTCCATTCCCACATTGCTTTTTACATTTCCATTCCACATTACTTTTACATTTCACTCTTGCATTTCTGCACTTTTGGCGAATACGCAAGTGTGCAGTTGTAACCGATTACACTTAACTGCAAGCCTAACCACTTGCATCTGCAAGAATATCGATAAACAGTGTGCAGCTTACATTTAGACACGTTCAGCTAAAAGGGTTTTAATTTTTTTTTTTTTTTGAAAAACCCTTTTGTGGAAAACCCTTTTGGCCAGAAGCACTCAACTCCAATTTGCTCTTAGCCATGTCTATAGTTAAACATCTGGAAACACCCTTTGTGAACACGGCCCTCTATGTTTAAAGTAAAATGCCTCAATTTTTTTTCTTTTGTTATTTCCTGGTCACTGATTATGAATACAGTATAACCATTCTTTTTTTTTTTTTTTTTTTTTTAAACACAATAAACAATGATTATTCTGGGAACAGGAAGCATTTGTGTTTACAACATAGAATGTATATACCATATACAGTACTTTACCTGCTTTACTTCCACACATATTGGGCACGGGCCACAATGTCACTGAACAATCTATGTTGAACACCAATATATTTCTAATCAAATCTCCAACCATCCATTACTCCAATTGTGAAAAACAAACCCCATCCCTAATTCTGTCACAATAAAAAGGTCCAGTTTGTCCAAATACAGTATTCCGTGAAAACACCCCATGGCTTCTTAAGACTATTATTAAAAACTGGCCTGCAAAATAAAAGATCATAAAATCAAAAAGAGACACATATTGGATCTCTCAAAACCCCTGTGAGCCTAAATCAGTATTAAAAGCCCTAATGAAACACACACATTGTTACCAGCTGTTAGCAACAGAGTCCCTTCTTATTCCATCACAGATCCATCATATCCAAACTGTACCCAGCACAGCACATTTCAATCCTGTCGTCTCCAAGGCTATACCATTGTGACAACCATTGGCTGTTATTTGAAAATATTCAATGGATTTAACTTGAATGCATCACAGCAAAGAAAAGAACTGGCGTGGCCTTCCAGGGGGTTCGTAAAACACTGAATGAGCTTATTAACCTTTAACAGCCCACGTGCTTTCAAAAGATGAAACTGTTTCACCTCACAAATCTAAACATCTAGTTTGTTGGGTAGTGCAGAAAGGATCCTTTCTTGAAACAACTTCCCAGTATTTAAAAAAAAAGCACTCCTTTAACAGAACTGGCAGAAGGCACAGATGTCGTTGTCCATCCATCAGTGGTCAAAAGTGCTTTGGACCACTGTTCCATTGTCCAATGTCTGTGTTCTTGTGCATATTTTAGACTTTTAGTCTTCTTCCCCTTTCTTAAGAGTTATTCTTACTGCAGCAAATCCTTTAAATCCTGATTTCATGAGTGACTTTCGTACTGTTGATTTGATGGACAACGACACCTGTGCCTTCTGTTAGTCCTTAAGGATATTATCTTCAAGTATTGCTCATGCTTATTAGACAGCTTTTTGGGTCTTCCAGTCCTGGGTTTGTCAATTACAGATGATGTTCCTCTGTACTTGTTGATTATGCTTCGGATACCACACCTTGAAAATCGAGTGATGCAAGCTATTTCACTCAATGTTTTTCCTTGTTTATGCAAGTCAAGGTTGTTATAATAGTAGAAAACACTAGGGAGGAGTTGTTAAAATGTTGATGCTCATAATGCATCAGAGTAGAAAAATGCAGCATGTCTAAGACTTTTGCACAGCAGTGTATTTATTTTTGGGGTTTTTTTCCCTCCACTATTTGCAGGCTCATACATACACTGCAATATACTACTTACTTGCATGGCCATTACCTAGATTTGATGGAAAAAATCCTCAAGAAAACTTCTACTCCATAATAGCAGAGAGCTGTGTGGGGAATCTATCCAACAGTATAACTGATGTAAAAATAACCTGCATGCAGGAACTGTTCAGGCTTGTTGTTGACAGAGAAGTTGATGTTCACCTCTATGGGTCCCTTGTGCAAAAACCACACATCTCATCAAGAAGTCTGATCAAAATCCTGTAGGAAGTGTTCCCTATAAATAGAGGATATGACACAAACAAGCTGTACTGTGAGGATAGTTCCCAGCGAGGGTACTCATTACAGCTCAAATCAAAGAACAGCAAGAAACCCTTAAAGGCCCATGGATGCCAAATTGGAACATTTCCGTGCGAGCATAGGTTTCAAATGTTTTTGAACTGCTTCTATCATCTGCACTAATGCCAGCATGTTTAATACAGACACGAGAAAGACTGTGGCTTTGTGTAGTGTAAGTGCTAAGGGTTTTAAAGCATCTAAAAGACATACAGAACACAATGTCCCACCAGCAATCAGTAACACTTCATCTCCAGGGATGACCAGCCTGTTGTGGTTGGGACTGTAATGTTTTTCAATAGCATTACTCAGGGCACAGACATTGTGCCTGGAAAGAATTTATAAAAATGAGGGTGGTTTAAATAAATGAAAAGTACATGTCTTGGCTACATTGTACAACATTATTTTATTCCTTCTAACTATTTTGGGATGGAGAAATTTTTTTTTTAAAAAGACTACACCTTTTTGACCCCAGACCTGTGGAGTGTCTTTTTCAGAACAGTTTATTAAAAGCAGAGGTTCACTTTTTTTGTAATTTCAGAACCATACCCATTTGACATCCATTCTGTTTCAAACGCTTGTAGTTATTATAATATTAAAAGAAATATACATACATATACACACACAAAATAAATGCAAGGTACATTTAAATGGTTAATAAACACTTCATCCATTTGTAATTACAGGGAACTTTACATACTGATTTGCATTTTACATTAATGCATTTAATTGCTGGCTATATTTCATTTTGGAAACTAGCTAATTGCCAAACCCATTGGGTTAGTCATTAGTATGCCTGATGCATCTTAAGGTAACTGAACATAACTTTTCAAGGGCAAACTTTTGATATAAAAATTATGTTTGGTTTCAGATCATAATGTTTTACATAGAACTGGCAAAACCTAAATTATACCTCTAGCCAAAAAGAAATCTCAAGACATGTTTTTCTTTCCCCTCCATATAGGAAACCACAGATTTGTTCACAATACAGTTGTTTTGTTATTACACTTGCTTCCTATCCGCTCACAGTAATCTTTAAACGTGCACAACCCTAATGGCATTTATAAGGGTTAGTAATTACTGCTCGATTCATAGATGGCAGCTCCTTGCAGATCAAATGATGGATTACCATGGATTACCATGCAACACATTACTGTATGATGTAGGGCAACAGTGTCATCTCCGATCATATTAAAACAAATGACAGCCACATTTACCACAGACTTAAAACGCCAAGGTGAATTAATAATAATAATAATAAGAATAATAATAATTTTTGGCCAAATACAAGGGTTGGATGAAAAACACAAACAACTGCCATAACAGGACCGCTAACTTCAAATCTGCAACTGTTTAAGAGCGGAAATCAATGAAATTATCAGTTCAAATTAAGGGTCTAGTTAAGTACAGTACACCCTCGCTACAACTAACCTGTTGGGGTCCAAGCCTTTTGTTTGTTATATCGAGGGGTTAGTTATAGCGAAAGGACAATTAAAATGAACAATAAACTGTTGAAGTAAGTTAATTAGATGAATTACACCTGTTTGTCTCGTGTATGCAGTATTCTGCCTTTGCTTTATCCTATTCAATAAAGGGCTTGTAACCAGGAGGTCCCCGGTTCAAATCCCACCTCAGCCACTGACTCATTGTGTGACCCTGAGCAAGTCACTGAACCTCTTTGTGCTCTGTCTTTCGGGTGAGACGTAATTGTAAGTGACTGCAGCTGATGCATAGTTCACACACCCTAGTTTCTGTAAGTCTCCTTGGATAAAGGCATCTGCTAAGTAAACAAATAATAATAATAATAATAATAATAATAATAATAATAATAATAATAATAATAATAATAATATAATAATAATAAAATGCAGTACAAAAGCAAAAATCCAGAATTTAAGCTAAACTTTTATTCAAAATCAATCTGACATGAATCGTTTCAAAGTGCGCCATCTTAGAATCGCAAACTGAGCTTTTATTCAAAATCAACCTCGCACCGAAAAGTTTGACATGAAAAGTTCATCAGATCCTCAAGTCTTTTTTGTTTGTTTTTTTCTTATCAATTTTTCTTTGCCGCATGGTTGCTGAACAAGCCAAAAAACAGAGTGCTTTTTGACAACCTATATTCACGACAGAGATATGCCTGCATTACTACTTTTCAAACAATCTATGTAGTTTCCAGCTTTGTTTAATTGAATGAACTATGTTTCGGAAGCATAGTTACACAGCACACGCTTAAGACAAAAGAATTGACTTCACTGTGGAGGTGGCATGCCGTGTATACAGTCCAGGGGCCAGGGGCCAGGTTTCTTATAGCCAAAGGTTCGTTATAATGAAGGGCATTATAGCGAGGGTGTACTGTAATTGCAAGCTTAGTTGGAATGAAAACCAGCAGACACAGTGGGTGTCCAGGGCCGGATTGAAAACCACTGGTCTAGACGCCTAGCCTAGCAATTTAAAGAGCGATAGGCCCAGGAAAGAAAAGTCTGGGCAAGGCTGTAAATTTACACAATTCATTATGAAAACAGATACATGCAGTGTGGTACTTCAGGAAGAAGCAACACAGTGCTCTTCTCACTCACATCATTCAACGAGTTCTGTTTCCATAGCTTGGATTATTCGGGTATCAGTAGTTGACTGAAAAGCTCAGTACAAAATGGGGTAAAAAGGGGTTCCAAGTTTATCATCAAATGTCTACAACAAACTTTGGGGATGTTATTCCCATATCTTACTATAAATAATATAATTAGTTTACTTCCACACTGTCAATCTAATGCAACTCAAACACATACTATAATTAAAAATATATATATATTTACCCTTTAACCTGCATGATCTTTTAAAAGTTTCAGTATTCTCACTATGCTTTCTGAAAATCATGCACTGGGACACAGTTGCCGTCTAAAACAGTATCTGTATCACATTCTCATGGGGAATTTGCAAGCTGTCAATTGTTTGTAAAGGATTAATAAAGCCACACCAGCGAGGTACTGCAAGCTGTGTGTAGCTTACCCATTTTCTGCCTCCATCAAACCCTTAGGTTGATTCTAAGCAGGTCCTGTCATTTGTTGATCAGTAAGACCTCTTCCTTTTGAAGAAGACAGTTGTTTTTTGTCAGTAGTTCAGGACAAACCCCACGACGCTATCGATTAGGTAAAAACAAAGTATTTTATTGATGCGGTATACGAGGAATGAAACAAAACGAATTTGGCATTTCGCCTACCTGGATTGAAGATCTCGTGCCTGGCCGTCGGACACAGCTTTGAGAATAAGAGTAATGGAAGACTGTGACAGGGGGCGGGACGTGGGTTTGCAAAAACGAAGCAAAAGCAAAGTGCGGGGTGAGTACACGCGGTATTTATCATAGTGATGATTAATCGGTAGGGAATGAATAGGGGATAATTGAATGACGAAGCCAATGAGGGTTTGTCCATCCTCCCAAACCTAAATTATAAACTTCATTTTTAATACAAGCTTGATTAGCCAGTGTATAGGCAACACGCTCAGGCACGTCTTATTAAATTAACAGTAAAACCGGGAATGGATGAAACTGCTAAGCAATGGGTGTCTTATTTTCATCCATGAACATGCAACACATAACTGAAGCTTTCAGCGGTTAACATTTTTGTTTTGTTTTGTTTTATGTACGTCTGCTTTTGTTTTGTGGTTTTTAAATGTGACACATAGTAAAAACGTAGGTATCTGTGTGTGTACTAAATATGAGGAGGGGTTTTGTCAGGATGTGTTTTAATAACTCCTGTAGTTATTAGCCACGTCCATAAGCAGCTATTTCTAATTCCTGCAAAAAGTTCCTCAACTTTCTGTTTCTTTGAAGGCACGTGTTTATTTTAGTTAATTTCAGGTTGACAACTTGTGTTCTTTAAAAACATCTGTTAGCATTCAAATGGACGCAATTGTAATGGCCAACACAAACACAAACCAAACAACTCATCCTGGCACAAAAATATTTTTGCAATAATGAATCATAGAACGAGCTGTCAAGCCCAGTGATGATCTATAGTTGTGTTTTTTTTTTTTTTTTGGTGACGTTTCTGTCAGCAGCCATGCCCACACAAGGAGGTTAACTGTGCATATTGACACGGGGATATTAAGTGTTTTGTTGCAGAAGTCCTTGACAACAAATTAAGCCAATAAACAAAAACAAAATACATACATACATACATACATACATACATACATAAATAAATAAATAAATAAATAAATAAATAAATAAATAAATAAATAGGCAATTCTTTCCCTTTTCATGGGTTCACAGAACCATAACAAACAATTAAAACATGTTAGTCACAATAAAAGATCACCACCTGTGGCCGGAACAAAACAGAATACTTGCACTCACCTCTTTCTCAGTCGTATTCCTCCAAAGTAGCGTCCCAGTATCACGAAGCATTCACCGGTAGCCTAATTATTAGTCCAAGTTTGCTGAAACACCTTCCCGAACACTGTTCTCAACAACATGCGTCAGAATCCCACCCAGAACCATATACCCCCTCTGTCACAAACATGTAGCTTCTCCAAACAAACTATGTTGATCCCCCTCTTTGTGTTTGTTGCAACTTGCAGTACTTGGACTGGTGAGCTGTCCCTACCCTAGCTCACAAACAGCGCTAACGGGATCCCACCGTGCCCCGACTCCCAGAGCACAGCACGCCCCCCTGGGGACACGTGACTAAACCACCGGAATGGTTCTCATCTCCTTAGCAGCTGTGATCAATTAAACCGCAGCTCCACTTCAGCTGGTCTGCAGGACGCGACACACGTCCTTGATTGTCTTTTTTTTCCCCTTCGTTGATTGCCTTTTCCCAGCTCGCTGACTGCTCCGCAGGAAGTGGCTTTTTACAGCTTACCAAATATCAGCGTAATGTTCTTTCAAAGTCACACGACTTTTTTTATTTGAGTTTGGAACTGAAACAGAGAGTACTAAAACGTTAAAAAATGTCACCTGTTTGGTAATTGATGCATATGTAAACTATACCAGCCTTCCATCATTTCAAAATTATTCTTAAAGATGTAAAGGCTGCCACAGAATAGACCAACAACTATATTTATTAATATTAGCACTAGGGCATTTATTATTATTATTATTATTATTATTATTATTATTATTATTATTATTATTATTATTATTAAATGAAGACTATTTGTTATTCATTGAAAATAGAAAACTAATTTGACTTTTATTGACTTTTCACTATTTGATATGTTTAAATTAAGTATTGCTTGTTTCAGTTTTGCATTACTAAAATAGTGCTTCCTTATTTCAGAAACAATAAGCATCCATTAGTCAGTTGCTGAACACTGTTGTAAATCACTTGTATATGTTTATCTCAGGGTAAGGGAAGGTTATTTGTTTGTTCCTCAAAAATGATCTGGTTTTGTTGGTAAATGTCATTGACCCAAAGAGGACACACTTATATCGGTACACAGACACTGAATTATAATGTCTCAGATTTCAGAGGGCATCAGGACATCATGTGATAGTGATCAAGGCATGACCGTTGTTGTCTAGAGAAGCAGCCCTAAATTAAACTCTGAGAAACAAGCACTTTGCATCCTATAATGAAGTGCGCATTATAATGATTGCAATTTCCTGTGTTAGTAGGCCAAGGCTGTAACAGTCCAATGAGTGAAGCGCAATTAAAGCATGTTGAGTGATTAGGTTATTTCAGATACTGGATTGTAGTGAAGTTAAGGTATACACTTAAATAAGGATAAGATAAGGAAAAATGCCTGTCAGACTTACAGCAAGTACTTGCTGCCTACAAAATGGACATCTTAAGCATTTAAAATGCATAGTTTTATAAATTATAGTTCTACTTACCTTTGCTGTAGGTCACATGGTCTATTGCAGATAAACCATTGGAGTGCATTCAAACCACAAGATGTAAAGTGATCACGTAACAGGAAACAGAAGCAAATTCATCTACAGTGTTGTCTTTGAAATATCTGCATATTCCAAATTGAAATATAAAGTACAAATGAAGAACAACAACCTGATCTTTGACAGAAGAAAAGGGGAGCTATAGCTAATGCTAATAGGAAAATGGAATTTAAAACCTTGGTTATCACGCCTTTAACAAATAATCATAATGTAGTGGCCACGGGGCTTGCTAATTAATCAACCGCTGCAGCATCTAAGTGTCAAAAGCTGAGGCCAGGAGAATTGGTGAAAAGACAGGAGAGCCAAATGCCATTAATTATTTTCACTGGGGAAACAGCGTTTTGGGAAATTAGAAATGATAGTGGAGTAATTTGTTTCTGATTATGTATTAGATCATTACAAATACATATTCTGTATTTTCTGCATTAAGCCTTACTTTCCTTAAACTAATTTCCTGTCTTTTCCATCTATAAAAGTTTCATTTCAATAAGCTCAAGGTCAACAATTTAACTGCAGAGCCCATTTTTTTTATTATTTCAATCTCTGCATCTGCTGGGCAACACTGTGGAATTTGGGAACAGAACAATATGTGCCCACATTCTGTTGTTGGATTATTCTCAAAACGTGTTGTATAAAATAATATATTTTATGCTTAATAAAAACAATATATTATCTGCTGAGGCCATTTACACCCATCCTAGTCAGAAACAGACCTTTTGAATGGCTATTTGCCTGCCTAGCCTCTTATGTATCTTCCCTTCCACGGATCTATCAAGTCAGCCACTTTATAATGTCAGAGGCTGCTCCAGGTCTTCTGCCATTGTCTCCCTTTGGCCAACTATTCCAGTCACTTATTGATGGTCAGTCTGGATCAGCCTTACATAGTGAAAACAAACCAATAGCTAATGATACCAACATATACCCATAGCAGCAGAATTCTCATTTGGAAGTGATTCAATAGTTTTATTCATTTGAGAACATCTGCCTTTTTGCCAAATATAGCCCTTGCAAAACAAAGTGCTACTTTAATTGAAAAGTAAAACAATTAATACCAAAGAACTAAGAGAGCTCTTTTAAAAACAATTTAAATACATTACATCTCAGGATACATGGCCAAACCTTTAAAGTCTCTCACTTACCAATGATCTTCAATGGCAATGCAGTGGCACTACAAGGGTGTTGCAATGGTTCTGTACTAGGGGGCATCTACAGTAGTATAAACTACCATAGCTTGTCATCACACTGGTATGAACCAATACCATCCACAGCAGGAAGTACCACATCTCTACCAATGTGTTACTATATCAGAATAGCTGTGAATTCCTTCAAATGTCAAATGTGCTGCCATTGCTGATAATGCTGTGGTCTGCTACTGATTCTGTTAAGTTTTTGAATGTTTTTGTTGGCAGTGCCTATGTGGATAATAAAAAAGAACACACTCTGTCCTGTTCTGAAAAGCAAGGGCCCTTTAGGTTCAAAAGCAATTTTCAGAGTGGAATTAGATCATTCTAGGTGCCAAAAGTGATTATAAACACAGTCAGTAGCTACAATAATGTAAAGGCTCCTTCTTGGAACTCTCTAGGATCTCTACATTTTAAATTCCATGGTTTGTATTCATGGTCCATTCATTCTCAACAGGGTTAGCAACATGGACAGCCCGGATATGATGTGAATAATTTATCTATGGGGTTATAGCACAACCAGAAATCCTATTAAGTATACTTGTACTCGTTTTTTGTAAGCAAGGGACCTAAGGTTTGCAGGATTTATAAACGCACAGAAACTAGCTAAAATTCCAGCCCTTAAAAAGAGAGTTAAATAATATGGACTGACTTTACAAGACTGATATATCATAGCTGTTTTTTTTTTACCTACAGTACAGGACTAATCTTTCCTCGACACATCAAATAAAAAATATGGATTGTCAGGTCTGTCATGCGCAAAATTCCTTGGTGTTCATATGCCAGAGGCAATTGTGTCTCAGTGAGCAGATCTAAAAACTAATCACAGTCTACCTGTTTTACCAGCAGGATTAAATCTCCATTAGTCAGACTGCTGATTACATTGAAATATATAGGAACATTTAGAAGAGGGTACGTGCTTTGTATTTCCCTCAGTGACTTCTTTGAGTTTGTTAAGGGTCTGCAATACTGGTTTTACTGGGGAAAATGCTACTTGAAGTTGATTAACTGGCCATTTCTATGTAAAAGTCTAAGTAAAATTATAAATCATTAAGCACTGCTCAGCAAATCAAAAAGATTCAGAAATATTCCAGTACATCTGTCTCAGGAATGGAATTCTATAGCAGACACAATGCATTTGCTAGAGAAATGTTACTTGTTATTCTCTTTGTGTATGTTTTTGTATGAGCTATAACAGCTTACATATGACATTCATGCCCCCCTCCCTCCCCTGCTGCTCAGGTAGTGGCTGTTTAACAGGGGGTGGCTATTTAGAGTGGCCAAGAAAGATTCAAGGAGGGATGAAAAAAGAAAAAAACACTTCTAATTTTACATTAGCTTTTTTTGTTTTGTTTAAATTAGTAGTTTAACAAAATATTCTAATTCATATGCACTGCATGCTGACTCTGCCGGTCATGGTCCTGCACACGTTCTACAAATAATGGAGTTGAGGTGTACAGTATAGTGGAAAATGATTGTCTCCTGGAGGACACTGTGTCAACCCGAGGGGACAAGAGTTTTCCACTGTACCCGAAATAGCTTCTTTTTCATTTATAATTTGTTAAAGCTCACCTTCAGAAAGCTGAGGAAAACATGTGAAGTGTGAGCAGTTCTTAAAGTTGTTGCTATGATACTGTTGCTGTGAATGGTTGTTATATATATGTACCGTTGCTATAGTGTTGCTATGCATATGTCCCATGGTTAAGACTTCTGAGGCTATTGTGCAATATACAGTAATATGTCACGTGATTGTGTTTCAACAAATCACAAGACAGATTTAATAACATTCAATATATATATATATATATATATATATATATATATATATATATATATAGTATCATATATATTGTATGTGTAATATATATATATATATATATATATATATATATATATATATATATATATATATATATATATATATATATATATATATATATATTGTATGTGTATCAGCCAATATGTGTTTACATTTTTTTTTTTTGTAATATTCTATAGGGGTCAAAATAGTGAGTATTAGTGTACTGAACAAATAACATGGTTTGCTAGACTACAATATGTACTAATAGGAAAAGTACTTCTTTCTGATGGTTTGACCAAGCTTGAATTGCTTGTATTTTGTATGGTTCTCTATTTGTTATAATAGTGGAATTATAATAGTTGAATTAATAGTCAATTAGACTGTTGACAAGCATCCACTATAACAGTATCTGTGATACAACCAGGGTGCTTTTTGTCAAAATTCCAGGGGGAGGGGGGAGGGGGGATAAAATAGACAAACAACAAAGCCTTCATACATCTGTAGCACACAATTTAAACAGTTAAGAGAATCACTAAGCTACTTATTTATACAGAATCAACTGCTAGAATATCTTTAGGAAGGACACATTTTCCAAATCTGCCATCATGCAGGATAAATGCAGTTATTATTATTTGTATGTATATGGTATCAAAAGGCAATAACACAAACTACCTACGCTTAAAGCAACTAAAATCCCTTCCCCCTCCTCAAATTTCACCCTGTATACAGCTATAAGTCTCTTTGAACAAGGCTAATTAAGAAACGTTTGGTGTCTAATTCCGATCTTGATCTTTTTAAACTGGGTCACTCACACAATTGTACCTAAGCCACTATCTCAACACTTAACATCAGTTTTTTTTTGATGGGTGGATTCACAATTAAAAGAAACGTCCCTAATGCAGCACAACAGGCCAAAAGCCTTCCAAAAAGGGCAATGCAAATTAGTTGATATCTCTGATCAATCAGCGACATTAACATAGAAATGGGTTTACAGGCAAGCGGCTAATCTTTAAATCTTATAAATTGCTAATCAGCTTGTGAGTAAGTGATGCTGGAGTGAAGTAATAATTAATGAAGTGGAGTACAGCTGGGATTCAGTGTCTAATTAATTAGTGTAATATATAAGCTTAAAAAATTCCAATTGTTTGCCTAGCCACCCTGAAACAGTCATACCGCTTGGTTTTGTAGGATCAAAGCAGTGCCAATAAATCCCCAACCTCAAGACATGTTATAAAAAGTAAACCAAGTTATGAATACAATAGTTATAAGTGAAATTCTCTTTGTCAGGAGAAGATGCAAAGGCTGTGAAATAAGTAGCCAGTTTATCTGCCATTATATGCAGTCACAGAGAAACTACATCGATAGCTCAGCAGCCTTCAGAAGCTGTCTTTGCAAGTTAGCATGGTAGCACAATCAGGGTTTACAATGAAGTTTAATAATGAGGATCCTATACAGACCCTGTGTCCACACACATAACATTAGGTCAAAGAGAGTTATTTTTTTCATGTCTTAATCTCAGGAAATCTGTTTCACTTGGACTTCCTAGTGTAGGTCATTTCACTTTGGATCCCATGGAATCTGCGACCTCTTCCAAATTGTTAATCAATTAAATTAGTGTATTTTTATTTTTTTTACTGCTGCTGCAAAAGAAAAATAGGATATTGAATTTACTTGTGCTTAATGTGTTCAATTTAAGATACGACCAAGTGAAGAGACTGTACTGTGCTCAGTATCTTCAAGGATAAGGTCTGCAGGGTACTGTCAGCTTTGTTTTTATGCCAGGAGGCTGCTACATAAAATATTATGGGATGTACAAGGTCCTTTGTTTTCTCGTAATGTGCAAGTTGGAAACAACTTCTGGCATTTGTTGGCTTTTTTGTATCCTGTCAGTATTTTTACAGTATGGTGTTCAAGAATAAACACAATTCCTGTAATTCTCATCTTGTGATCTTTTTGTTTTCTATAGCCCCTTACAATAACCTTAGGTTCCATAGAAACAGGTACAAAAAACATCAAAGAATACATTTAGGTAGTGCCTAGCAAACATAAAAGCCCTGATGAACAAATCTCCTCTTCTTCATGGTTTACCATGCTGCTAGCCAAGTTTCATTGTACTAAGATTCATACTTTCCCTCCAGCATATCCATGAACTTGTCAAGTAAGTTTGAAATATTCATTATCTATAAACACAAATTTTGAAGTAAGACATTGATTGTTTTAATAAATGTATCAGTCTTGTTCTGGGATTACGATATATAACTTTCCCCATATTGATTCATTCATCAACTAGCACCTCATCATTTAGCTAATCTGATTTTAATTTCAAAGCACAAAATTGAAAAAAGCATTGAAAAGACTAAAAATTCATGGTTTTCTGAAGTGGTTAAGGGCAGGAAGTCAGAGGAAAAAGGTAAATCTAATTTTTTAAACTTTTGAAGGCTTGTATTAAACTTTACAAATAGAAAACCAGAGGATATTCAATCAAGTTATGCAGCGCACAATTCTGTAACTCTTAGAAAATCTAACAGGTTACTTTTTCTGATCAAAAGATGAAAGAAAAAGTGACACATCAAAAGAAGGTATGGTGGAGAAGAAAGTTCTCCTTTTGTAGACGGTTGCACTTTCGTCAGGGTTGGAACATCAAACTAAATATTTAAACATTTTTGCCACCTCTGTAATGAACCCTATTATTATTATTATTATTATTATTATTATTATTATTATTATTATTATTATTTATTTCTTAGCAGACGCCCTTATCCAGGGAGACTTACAGTCGTAAACAAAAAATACATTATATATACCAATGTCCTGCTTTTTATTACTTGAGAGTAGCTCTTATTTACTTTTTTTTTTTTTTTAATACAAAATCGCTATCATTTCCTGATACTCCTGAAATTTGTGTCATTCAAACTTTGGTATAACTGTGGAATCCTTAAAAAGGTTGCTTAAAATAAATAAAAATCTGGATTAAAGTAGTTTAGAAGGTACTGTAGAGTTAGATCTTCTAAAAGTATTTATTAACTTTATTATGCTTTATTTTAGTGGCACTTTTTCAGTATATGGACTGTAAATAACAAGGTTACTAACACATAACAAATGTTGCCTATTTTGTGTTAATGGTTAGTTTATACACAGGGTGTCCCATTAGTCAGGTATCAAAGGCAATAACATATATTATGCTAATTACAATTACAATCAGTCAGGCACATCCCATTGACTGTCTGCACCATACATCAAAATAATCTGCTTAAAACCTGCTTAAAATAGCAGCTGTTAGTCCTTTACCTTTAATGAGGCTAGGGATTGAACTGATTGATAGCAAGACAACACCCAAGGCTAAGGGGGTCTGTTGTTCTGTTAAATAAGCTGGATTTGGCAGAGAACTGAAAACAAAACTACAAAAAAGTCAGATCAATCAACAAGATGCTGATGAAGGGAAATCACAGTTGTGTTAAGTGAAAGAGGAAACTGTGTGAATCGTCTGAGAGACTGGGTTGAAGGGAAAAGAAAAACAACTGCCTTTGATTTTCTACTGGCCTGACAGCATCATTATTGTTATTATTTTAATTGGTTTTTATCAAAGACCACCTGTAGACACCACCTTCTATAACCTGCTAATGTACATATTTACAATGTAAAATTACCTGTTAATAAAGCCTGTAAAAATAATAATGGCAATTGACAAGAAGGACTGGTTTATTATTATTATTATTATTATTATTATTATTATTATTATTATTATTATTATTATAAATGTTTTTTTTTCTGTGACATAAAATATAAAAAAACAGGAATACACAGAATTTATGACTTCTGAGAGAAATACAATTAAAAAGCACAAGAAAGAAAAATATATTATTTTATAGAAGTTAAACAAATCAATATAATGTAATTAGTTTCATATAATACTGAACTGACTTTTTTTTTTTTTTTTTTTTTTTTTTTTTTTTACAAAAGTAGGGCAGTTAATTTCCTGTAGAAAGGGCTGAAAAGACCCCCCCCCCCCAAAAAAAAAAACAAACAAAAAAAAACATTTAAAGTTCAAACAGTAAGAGACCAAATGTATTGATTAGACACTTTAAAGCAAACCTTTTCTAAAATGCATTATTTTAAAAAGGGCATTAATACACTGGCAGTCACTCGTTTCGTTTGTGCACCCTGGCTTCATATTAGAAACCTACCATCAAGACGTTTGTGCCTTAAAATTGCTGGCTTGAAATAAAAAAAAGCAATCACAGTGTCACAGGATTTAATGCAGCTGCCATTTTGACTCATGAGATTACATATGGAAATCAGGTACCGGTAACAGAAGCAATAGGTGGTACAACAGACAGGTGAAAACAATGTTAACTTACTGTTTCTCAAGTTTATTAAAGAATTTCATATGGGAAAAAAAAACTATTGGAATAAGAACACTGGCCATGTATTGTTTTGTACCTGTTTGTATATTATTAGGGAATTCTTATTTTTGTTTTGCATTGTTTTTCCACTGCTAACTAATAAATAAACATTTTTGTTTTTCATTTTGTATCTCTATCTATCAGCATAACAAGAGACATTCTGTTGAATGTTATTATTGCAATAAACAACCTGATACCACAAGCACAGTAAAATAACCTGGTTCAATTATATTGTACACTGGGACTAGTCCTTTTCCAGCCAGACCACTTGTATTTTATACCACCTGTCGCTATGAAAAAAAAAAAACAGATAATGGACATTGTGGCAAACAACCTCACTTCAGAAATTCACCCTTAAGGACTTATTTCAGGAAAGACTCAGTGTTGAAAAAGGAAAGTTGGTACACATCGATCTAAGCAGAAACAGCCACAGAGAATGAAAGAGAACAAATGAAATACTTGATATAACAGTAAATCCCTTTTACTTAAGTCAAACCCTATTTAAAATATCAAGCTGCACTTGAGGCCTGTATGTGAGGGGTATATAACGTTCCCTTAGGGTCTAGCCGACAGAGTTTTCATCTGTGATCTGCCTAGCTTGCAAAAATACTCTGTGGTGTACCACAGTACTTTGTATTGGCCCTCATAATCCTGTTAAAACTCACTCTGAATCTCAAAACACTTTCAAGAGATATTGCCTGTGTAAATTTAAGTTGGTAGAGTGATATTTGAGAAAAAAAATCTTCTTGTCAAAGCTTTTCCTTCAGTACATATTTCACAGTAATTAGATGTATTAAGACTGCTAATCTGATTTGCATCTATATTTTGAAAATTAATATAAAAAAAAAACATGCAGACTGTCAGAACTCCACTTTTAGTCTCAGTTGAATGATATAATATTGATTCCATACAAGTGCTGCAATTGCTCTATAATAAAAACCAGAGAGCAGAGAATGTGAAGTATTTAATGACGGAATATGAACAGAACTTGATGCCCTTTATAAGATTTGCAGGCATTATTCATTCCGATAGTCTGGCCAATTAAAAAGTCTGCGAGGAATTCAGTTACTTTTAAAGTTTTAATTAAAGAAAGTGCATAATCACCCAACATCTAGGGTTCGCAGAATGTTTTATCAATATGACAGGAGTTGTTTGCCTCCCTGTCTGGTGCAGCTGTAATGAATGGAAACTAAATCTACATTGTCTATTGTCTGCTCTCTCCGGGGCTGGCAAATTAATCTTCATGAAGGGGATTTAGGGAAAAAACATTACAAAGTTTCCAACTGAGAGTTCTGTATATGCATTCCTTTGATTCATATGGACCTGAACTGGCTCGTTTTCAACTTAATGCAATATTCTAATAAGGAATGTCACAGTCACTTGCTACTGTAATTGGGCCACGCCATAGGACAGCACCACCAGACTGAATTTGAAGACAATTATCCATATACTACAATGTATGAGCAATGGTTCTCAAGCCTTTCCTAGATTGAACCCCCTTTCAAAGACGTTCACTAATAAATGATAAAAAAATTGGCTTATTTCAGATTTGATTGTATAAACATGACAATGGTTCTGAATCTGCTGTAGTGCTCTGAAGTCATCATACTGTATATAGCAGGCCTGCTTGTGGTGTGGTCGTTCCACAACCCCCTGAGACATTTCTTTGATGACCCAAATAAGCTTGACTTTGAAAAATAGGTTTGCAAGTCCAATGAAACACAGCATAACACAAAGTAACAAATATTGCACAGTAGTACACTGGTACTGCTATGGTACTATGGAACTGCTATAGATTACACAGTGTGTATTGGTTCATACCATTGTGATAGTGGTCTGCCAGTGAGTTTTCTGGCCCTTATTAATATATGGATAATGCCAATAACTCTATTTTAGACTGCCTTCCACTTGTTCTATGCCAGTGTTTTTGATATACAGTCCACATTTGGCCCTTCAGTATACCACCAGTTAAAAAGGAGACTTGTTCACACGATAGAACAATGCAGAGGGAAATGTGACTGCTGTTTTCATGGTGCAGATGTGTCCCGGAGCATAATCCAAATAAAAAAATATAAATAGCACTGGAGGGATAACAGTCTGCCAAATGTATCCCGTTGTTTTGTGCAGGCATTTCCGACAATGTGCTGAGATCTCAGTGGAATGTGTCTTAATTTCGATGCCAGGAAAGGGACCTGAATGGGGATACAGTTCTACAGTTGAAAAGCTCTTTGTAATATGGATTACCCCCAGAGTTCTGGATGATATTACACCTTTCCAACAAAGCTTTCATGCATTCCAAACCTTCAGAATGTTTTGAATGCAGGTGTAAAGAGTCATGACATTCCTAAGGCGTTTTTCCAACTATTCGCCCTTGTAGGGACAGCTATTTTTGGCAGACAAAAACACAGGAGTTTGTATAGCAATTGTTTTTAATATGTGATGTAGGTTGTTAGGATCAAAACATACTTTATATTTTGGTTGCAACATGCGCTTAAGACAATAAAGTGGTCAACATAGACTAAAAAGGACATATTTGAATACGTGGCTAACTTTGCATTGGAATTTACTCACAGGCCACAAGTGGTCACCAAACTTGAAATAGGGACGAGCAAGAAGAATTATTATATTTAAGGGGAATCGAAGTGAAATTTAACCCCACAGTTTACTGCCCCACAGTCAGCATAGTTACATGGCTAGTATCTGTATTTACAGTGCTATTAACCTATTAAAGTCTGACCATTGTTGACATTGTTGTTTGTCCAAATCCGGCATTCATAAAATGTCATTGTTATGCAATACCTCTGCACTAAGGAACATTGTGGTTTTAAAATACATTATCTCATTTTACACACTACTGTATAATAATAGTTCATTATAATTGTACTGGAGTATTATGAGAATTATTTTATGTTTGTCTTTTGATTAGTTTTTTTTTTTAAATAATGGAATGTGTTGACTTGAAATCTGGGTAGCTTGGTAAAACATTACAAAGCCATTTTGTTTAACAATGAAAGATGGACCATTTTTATCATTTAAGACAGATTCTAGCTGGAAAAAAAAAAAAAAAAAAGTTCTTAAAATGGTATAGACCATGCTAAATACCGCAGTGGGATTTATCAAAATCAGCCCAAGTTCTGTAAAAACTAAAAAGAGTATGCATTAGTTACAGTGGTTATAAGGACCAATGCACAGATGATGCCTGATATTGAATTATGATCTGCCCCAATTCAACCCATTTTCACAGCAGTCACCTCGGAGCTATATGGGGGTGACAATCCTCAAGAATAACCTACTTTCCAGAGTAGAATAATACGCTCTCTCACCTCAAACTGCCAGACTAAATATAACAAAATACCTTAACTTTCCACTCTTACTCCACTACTCTGACTCACAGCAGCAGAGGTAAAAGGATCAGGACATGCTGTTTTCCAATGCTGCAGCTGACAGCAATTATTGTTTTGTCTGTCTTGGTTTCCTTCTCTTTGAGGTCATAACCTAACATTACAAAAACAATAACTGTCAGATAGAAACACATACAGACTTGCTGTGCGCTGGAAAAGAAAGCCACACAAGTGCGCCCTGTGGATGGATTTGGAGGCCAGGTGTCTAATTATTTTGGAATAATCAGGCAGCTAAAGTTTATGAGGCCAAATTAAACAAAACAAAGATTATTTTGTGCTTCAACCCAGTAGTTAGAGGATTAGGTATCACCATAGCACCTGTCTTTATAGACTGCCAAAATGTTTATGCCGGCAAAATGATAAGACACTGTTGTTGACTGTCATTAGTTATAACAGACAATAACCTACAAGTCTAACAGATGGCTCATTGTCTCGAGAAGACTGTTTTTGTAAATTATGAAAAACATTGATCCTATATATAGGAAAAGCAAGAGAGTTCTTGTTTTATTAATATTCGTGCACCTTTGGGGCCCTACATTTCAGTATTGTTTTTGGGATAATTTGCATTCACTAAAATGCAATAACATATGAGCTAAGAGACGAATTAGAGATAAATGCTGATCAGATTTAGCATTTGGGATTGTAATATTTGGTATCACAACCTAATGCATGAGGAAGTAAAGGCAAACTTTTATGGCACCTGTGAGCCTGACAGTAGCCAGTGCCATTATCTGTGACCTTTCAAAATGCTCTCCTCACTAAGTCTATGGAATAGACTTTGCTGCAATTTGACTTATCAAATCAAGCACAGGCAGATCCTACAGCAAGAAATAGTTGAGCGAGTTTACCAGAATAAGCTCCTGTTAAAATCTGGAATGCACTGCACTGTGACTAGACTAGACCTAGCAGCACTGCCGTGTAAGAGGTTCACTTCCAGAGGCTTCTTTATCAACACAGTCTACACCTCCTATCAACAACTGGAGGCAGAGGGTGGATGATCCATGGAGCAACCATGGAGAGAGAATTCTAATTTGCATAACATGCTGCTTGCAGAACATGCTGAGAAGATAAAGAGGTTACATTAAATTCCATACTTACCTGCTTTTACATGGTTTTTGTGACGAACCAGTAATACTTTTATTTATATTTGCCCAACATAAATCATTTGAATAGTTTGATGGCCATCTGTGTTATTTTACTGAAAATAGTGTACCAAGTTCCAAATTTACATACTGTAAATTATTTTGAATTAGATTATTATGAGGATCTTTATGACCTCACTTGATCAAATACAGTGGTATTTTCAAAACTGGTCTATAAGAGAAGGCTGGTGGAGAGTTTTAAATGCAGCGATGGAGCTAGACACGGTAGGATCATAACAATAAACACTTCCCTAGGTGTCATAAATGTGCAGGCTCAGAATGTAGGATGAAAATGTATAAATGCCAACATCATATGAGAGTAAAATGTATGAATGTCAACATCATATGAGAGTAAAATGTATGAATGTGAACATCATGTGGGAGTAAAATGTATAATGTCAAAACAAGTTTGCTAAAGGTGAACTTGGGGTTTGGAATGCTTAGAGAGATAAAGCATGTGCAGAAATGTATGGTAAACAATATTGGTTTATGGTTGGCTGCACTTGAATGGAGTAACAGCTAAAGGGCTACATTCTATTGATAATTAGTAAGATAACAAAAACGGACTGACGTCACGTATGTCCTAAACCATATGGTATAAAAACCTGGTATGGAGGTGACACAGATAGACAAGCCTCTAATACCTCCAGGATCATCGTGGACCATCACACGGTGAATCAGTCTGACTGCTCTTTCCTGAGCTTGAGGTAATCTGGTCAATTGAATATTTCTGTATCTAA
This sequence comes from Acipenser ruthenus, assembly GCF_902713425.1. Lineage (NCBI taxonomy): Eukaryota > Metazoa > Chordata > Actinopteri > Acipenseriformes > Acipenseridae > Acipenser > Acipenser ruthenus. The sequence goes on along the minus strand of NC_081214.1, from coordinate 18,320,010 downwards.
ACAATAATGTCCAATGTAGAATGCATTGTGGGTATTTGTTAAAATTTGAAACATCTGGTTTCATCCTTATAGCATAACAAAGTAGTTAATTCCATGTTTACCTTAACTCATAAATCTTACAATAATATAAGCACTGCATACTTATAATAATGTACCTTGTTTTTTTGCGGTGTACATGCTCATAGCTATAGTTATCTTTACCTGTAGCCACTCTTAACATTGCATTCACTAAGCCTTACTACTCTTTACCATGCACAGCAGGACAATGCAGGGTCATGCCAAAACGTCTATGATTTACACCAGAAACCGGTTCACAGCAGGTATAATTAGGCATCTGACAAGAGTGTCCAGGGCATGAACCCGGTGACCTTTCACCTTTCACCCTGGTGCTCCAGCAAATGAGCAACTTGCAGTCCTTGAAACACTACTCCTTTTAAACTGGGAAGCTGATACTGACAGCTGCTATTGGAAACACTAGAGGAGAATAGTCTTGCTTCCAAACAACAGTACGCCTTACTGGCACAATTTGCATAATGTTTGCTACTAGCTCTGTTCACTTAAACAAGAGACAACAGGACAACTGTCCTATTTAAAAGAGGTTCCATGTTTCACTCTAGGGACAAACATACTCATTATTACAGTGTTTATTTATTTCATTATTATATTGTTTATTTTTACAGTTGCAGCACTTTTGAAGCTGTCAGTGCTAAATAGAATTATTTTATATACATGCCGAGTATGCATGGCACAGTTAACTGAATACTGTACACATGTATTTTTTTCTTTGTTTTTTCTCGACACTGTTCTTAAGGCACCCCGAATTAGCTGTCAGTGTTCTAGTCCACAAATTGGAACTGGCTTGATACCAACAGCTCCAGTATCAGATCAGAAATTAGAAACCAAATATATATTCCTTAGCTGGTGCACAATTGCCAAGTTTTCAACCTGCACTTGGAGAGGAAAACTGACGAACCAGCTGTACAGTGAGCTTTGACAATAAAGTACCTGTACTGGACACATTCTAACACAATCTTTCATATAACACAATCTTTCATATCGCATAACCAGCAATAAATCAATCGATTGTGGCTCCCATAATGCTATTTCATGTTATTCTCATAAAATACATCAATTTGTCATTTCCTTCTGGCCTACAGCTTGCAAAAGCAGAAGGAAGTACTTATCTGTTCTGTTCGTGAAAGAAAATAAGCTCACCTGCATATCTTCAGGACCCTAGGTTTACAGCTCCCCCTCCCCCCATTCTCCCCCAAATGTGAACCAGGGGCATTACAGACTGACAGGACTGCATTCCCATCACTGGCAGACAGGAGTGGAAAGGACTTGCCCAGCTCTGACATCTGGGGCACATTGATTAAAGCCCTCCCCTAAAATCCCCGGGAAGCCCATTGTTATCCATCTAACATTAGCTGTCAGACGAGTCGTGCTTTTTAGTGGTCAACACAAAAAGCAGCTGCTATGAGCAAGTGAGTTAGCAAAACAACTGAAATGATCCCATTCATTTTTTCAAGGGAGTCTTTTGATATCCTAGCATCCCTGCTTGAATGCTGATGATAATGGCCACGTGAAAGAAATGATGCACTGATTAAAAGCAAGTGGAGGCTTGTCTGTAGCTTATGACTGTGCTAAATACGGAACTAAGCTGTCAAAATCACGCACCTTTCTTGTTTACTGTGCAGCAGGTGTTTCTGAAGTGGCTGTAATGAGATTATTACTTTATTTTTGTGAGAGACAAAAAAAAAAACGTTTTAGGGTGATAGTCGATACTGCTACTGCTATTTGCTCAGTAAAGTGTAATTAGACCAGTGTGTTCCACACATGCGTAAACACCTATATTCAAGTTAAATACTTCAATTGACCATTAAAAACCTTAATAAATCCTCACTAATTCTTAAATTGATTGTAGCTAACACAATCATTCATAAATCCTATCTATTTTGCGCCTCTGTTTGTAATTTAGGTCTCAAATGTGTAGTTCTAAAACAAACACATGTTATATTAAACAGTATTTAATATATGTCAGACTGTGTCACACTTTCTAGGTCATTTCATTTGGAGAGAGAAATTGCCCCCATAGTTTCAACAGCTTCTAGCCTGACATTAACCAACCAGCTGCTATCCCTTGTGACTGACATGGTTTTTTTTTTGGTTTTTTTTTAAAATTTAGTCGTTGCCAATTAGTTTTTATTATTTTCCCCCCAATTTGAAATGCCCAATTATTTTTAGGCTCAGCTCACTGCTACCACCCCTGCGCTGACTCGGGAGGGGCGAAGATGAACACACGCTGTCCTCCGAAGCGTGTGCTGTCAGCCGCCCGCTTCTTTACACGCTGCAGACTCACCGTGCAGCCGCCTCAGAGCTACAGCGTCGGAGGACAATGCAGCTCTGGGCAGCTTACAGGCAAGCCCGCAGGCGCCCGGCCAGACTACAGGGGTCGCTGGTGCGCGGTGAGCCGAGGACACCCTGGCCGACCTAACCCTCCCTCCCACCGGACGACGCTCAGCCAATTGCGCGCCGCCCCCTGGGAGCTCCCATCCACGGTCGGCTGTGGAATAGCTTGGACTCGAACCGGCGATGTCCAGGCTATAGAGCGCATCCTACACTCTAGCGAGTGCTTTTACTGGATGTGCCACTCAGGAGCCCCTTCGACTGACATGTTTTTGAGGCAGTAACATGCTTTGACCCAAAAGACACTGCTGAGGTGAAATTTCCTGAAAATGCATGGCATTGGAAACCTTTCTTTAACCAAATGTTGAACCAGATATAATGTTTTAAAATGAAAATACATGTTTGCTACAATATATTTTTTCTAAACTGCATATTTTACCTTAAAATGAGTCAAAATACAAAATGACTGATAACTAATTATTAATTGTCCCTACATTAAAATGTTAATACATTATTAAGGCAACAATTTCTGTACTTTTAGTACTGTTTCTCTTTTGTATAGTTTATTCAAGGCACACAGAGACTTTCGAAAATTAAGTCCAGTTGTTAATTGTATTGCCTGTTTTCCTTTCTGGTCTAGTCAATTTTGTTTTTATTTGTCTGGCTTTTTTTTTTTAATCAAACTTCCACATACAGGCTATTCATTTGTTCCAAAAGAAACAGAACATTGTCTTCAAATGTCTGGATGTGTATCGCTACGGAAGCCTACCGTACATCATAAAGTGTAAATAGCCTCCCCAAAAAAGTCCTTGTGTATCGTAATCTAACAGTTTATTGTGTTTTACTGGCATTCAGACACCTTTTTTGTGCATTAGGTTTTCCTCTGTGGTTTGAGACTTTTCCAAGTCTGGAGCAGGCTGAGCCAAGGTTTTATGTTTTGGCAAACAATTTTTAAATTAGTGTGTGGTCTTTTTTGTACTGTTTTTAAAGCTTAAACAACTAGCGCCTGCTAGAATAAAAGTGCTTGTTTACTACCAATAATGAAAAACAAAGTGAGCAAGAGGTGCAAAATAAAATCAGTGCTCAGACCCTTACTGTTCCATTTATATCATTTGAATGACAAACTTGACACATTAAATGTAACAGACTGTAAAATAATGTATATTTGGCACAACAAATAAGGATTTAAAAGGTATAAACTGTTTGAGAAGATACCATTGATAGAAAATAAATGTATGTGCATTAGGCATTATAAGGTTAACTTATATAAAACACCACTAATCAGATGTTTTGTATCTTGAAGAAAAAAAAGACATTCACTGTGCTACACATTTATAAAGGCAACAGAAGCTTTGTTCTAACCAACAAGGTACTGTATGCCTCTTATCACTGGATCTGCACAGTACACAGACATATGTTAATCAATCGAACAGTAATGGCCTAACATGCTGTGAAGAATGTTCAACATGTAGGAATGAAAATATTATTGGTACTTCCCACGCCTGTTAATTAGTTGCATTATGTTACTGTAGGAGGAAAGGGAGCCAGGGCCCAATTGTGCTCGATCTGAGACAGAAGCATGCCTAGAATTTTCAAAGCTAAAATCCCTCATTCAACAATCAATCCAAAAATACATGCCAGCCGAGTCTTGAATTTTGGCAGTACCCTTCTATATCCAACATCTGTCAATACATTTTCCAAATGGGCTGTTTTATCCAAATAGAGGGAATTAAAATGGTTATGTTAATTTCATGTATTTAACATAGTGACTCTATTAGTACATGATTTAGCAGATTTTTCTTTTTTTCTTTTCTTCTATTTTGTAATTGTTCTCTGACCAATGATAATATGTAGAATTACATGGGAGGGACTGTTTTAAAAAACATGGAGCACAACAAATTTGTGTTCCACATGTCTTAATACGAACATGCTATATAATGTTACATGTATTTCAAGACAATTTTCCGTTTCCAAGTAGTTAGGTAGCTACTCTCTAAAAGCTCATGGGACCTTTTCTTTCATTAACTGCCCTTGCCTGCAGCTTGGGACACCTAACAGCTGTATCTTGCAGGTAATGTCAGCTGCATTGGACATGTTTTTATGCACCTGACTCAACACAAAACAGTGAAGAAGGCACAAGCCAACATGCTTGTCTACCTTATTTGGTTTCTTGTAAGTTTTAACTTAACACAAGATAAGTAATTAATATATATAGTTATTATGAATATCAAGGGTTTTAAATATGGGTGTGATAAAGGCACATACTGTTCAGCCACGCCACTGTCATCTACATAGCTGACATAAACCTGTCCAGTGTGCATATTACAGCACTAGAGCACAACTGCCACTCCACACAGTCCAACACTGGAGAACAGACATAAATATGGCATCCTTTTGAGAATTCCAGAAATGACCAGCACTGGACTATCAAGATCATTGTGGTAAATTGTTGGTCGTCAACCTGTCCAAGAGCTGGTTCAACAAAAAACAATCCCTTTTTTTATTGTTGCCTGTTGTCTGGACTCTTGTATCTAAGTGTACTTGATTGCTGCAAACATGTGCTTAGTCTTTGAAGGAAAGCGAACTATTAAGCTATCACAAAAAAGCAACCAGAACTGCTACTCTGTTACTGATTTCTGCCTCAGTGCAGGTGGTTCCAATGGACGGAGGTCGGAGCACACTGATCTCTTTCCTTGCTGATGGTTGACACTACTAGCAAGTTAGTCCCATCCTAATACATTTTGTTGGAACTATCCCATAGTGCCTTGTATTAGCTGTGGCAGTCATTACAGATATCACATTTAAAAAGCTGTTCCTTCTACAATACACAGACATGACTGGAATCTCTTGAGGCCTCAGGGAGTGAGCTGATCTTGGGATGCAAGGTTTAAACTGTACACTGAAAACAGATGATAACAGTCTATATGACTGGTAGTATTGATAAATATGAATTTGTAATCCATACTGATACCCTGGGGAGCTGAATGAATAATTAGATGACATAATGGTCTTTGCTGGATATATTAGGAATCCTGAAGCAGTGAAGGGACATATCCCCAATCTTGTGGAATATGAGTCCCCTGGGGTCTCCTCCTCATATATCTGTTCAAAAATGCTTTTGTTTGTGTGCGTGTCCATTTCTCAGAAGTTCTGAGAGATTTGGACACAAAAGTTGTCTGATGATGTAAAACTATATAAAGCGCCTGTAAAAGTTACATGCAACAATAACCTTAATAAAATCTATGTTTTAAATTATATAACTATTAAAGCATTACTGCCCTCTTTCCAAATGATATCCAATGGTAATACAGTGGTTCTGTACTAAATGGAAATTGTAGCACAATTGCAATTATTCCAATGGTATGAGCATATCTTTTAGCATATTGTGATATACCAATGCAATACACATATGCTACCCATTGAAATATAATGTCAGTGCCAGTGTGCTTCAGTATCACTGTGCAATATTTCTTCCAAACTCATTGCTGGTATGCCTGTGGTCTGTTAATGTTTTTGATTAGTTTTATTAACATTAATATACTAGTATTATAATCTGATTGTGTTCAGAATGTTCTGTGAAGGCGACATTCATGAGGTATTCTCCAAATGATATGTCTTAATAATAACTGCTTCCAAATTTGTTAAAAAGTAGTCACTAAAAATCTTTTAATATGCAACTCAAATATAACCTTCACGGATTCCTAGCAGCTATCAAAGTCAATTTATAAAAAGTTTGGAATCTCTGAAATATTGTTCCGGCAGCTGTACTTCTATTCAGTTCCTTCACATTTCTCTTTTCCTTTCTCCTCTCTTTTAAATCAAGTCTTTAGATAAATGCTTAAAGATATGGAAGCTGAGCTTCTTACAGTCTAAGTTGAAATGGTTTAGGAAAGCCAGTATCCTATATGTTTTTTTTTAACAGCTCACCTCTATCAAAAGTTTAACTTCAAGGTCCAAATGAGTCCTTATGCTTTAATGTGGTTGGATTGAACTCACTCATGTAGATGTCCTTCAGCCATACCAGTTGATATGAATACATCTTAAAAGTTAGCAGAGTTGGGTAAGGGAGTTCCACTGAACAACAGCTGCTGTAGGAGATAGTTACGGCTCAACTGGGGACATTCTCAGATCTTGACCTGAACACACCAGCAAGGGCTTGGGTCAAACATAAGATAAAGATGCACCTTCCCAAGCCCAAATTGTCACAGACTGCTCTATTAAAAATCACTGCTCAATTAAAAATGACAGTCAAAATAACTGACTGCTCAATTAAAAATTAATAAATCATTCATCTAGGTATTGGATTTTTTAAAATATTTTGGTAAGTCTTTCAGTTACAAGGCACATATTTAATAGTAATTACTAAGTATTTATAACTATTAGACAATTTAATAATTTGTGTATGTAAAAAAAAAGATTCAGTAACAAGCTTAAGTTTTAGAGAATAGATACCCTTATATTGTCATGTATAGATGCAGGTGTAACTATTTATTTGGAAGTTACTTAACTAATGTATTCTTGTTTAGCTTAACCTTGTATATCATTTTCTGTTTCAGACATCACATCCTGGTCAACTTTCTAATACCTAATCTAAGAGTACATCTGGTAGCAGATTCTAACCATTAACCTGTTCCCTGCACTCTGCCCCTAGAGGATTATAAGAAATACCACATTTGTTGTATGTATTATTTGTTACTGATGCATTTCTTAAATCCACAAGGGAAGTGTGGCAGAGGGACAGATGAATGATGTATCAATTTAAAATTAGACATGTTTCCTGAGAGTTCCATCGGGTTGCTTTAGACCTCTGAGCTTAAAAATGGCACCATAATGTGATGTGAAACTAAAATTGATATACAAAGTGAATCTAAACAAGAATACATTAGTCAAGATAACTGATATTTCATACCAGCAATCATAAAAAAAACATCAACAAATCACAAAGATTGGTGACACCATCTCTTCCAGTCTGCTCACTTCTGACATTCCCACACATTCCCACTGGCACACTGCCATGTATGAACGGAAATAAATTCCTTAAGTTTCAGAGAAGGGTGGGAACTGTTACTTCCATGCATCATGAAATATTAAATTCCACAGACGTTATCTCAGACCTGAACATATTCTCCTGGTCAATTAACCTCCTTAAGTGGATGTTTTATTAACATCTAAACTTCATCTGTCCAGGACCTATCCTCAACCCTTTTAGCATCATGATGGCAGGTTTTCTTTGTAATCTAACCCTAACAACAGTAACATGCATTCCCTCCCACTGTAAATTCATTATATCAGCTTAACAGAAAATGCGATGACCATGACATATATCACCAGTATGTACAGAATCGTATAGGATAATACATGAATAAGTTGGATGTTTGTTATTATTTGGAACCCCTCTGTTTGTAGTTAGGTCACAGTGTGTCATTTGCATATAGACGCTAGTTAAATCACTTCCTCCACCAGAGTGCATGTGGCAGAGTGAATTCTCTCAGGATGTACTGCAGGCTTGTACCACTGGGGTCCACGCTGTGCTGTACATGGAAATGAATGGGACAGATTTCACATCACTCTACTAGATCTCAGTGGTAAGTGGAAACCAGGTATTACATTCTGCTTCATAAGAGGACAGTTTAGATGTTGAAGAATTACACAATGCGGTGTGTTTTTGATCTTTTTAGCTTCTTTTAATTAATTAAGTTTATGACATTTTTGTAATGGATCGCCTCCTAGCAGCTCATGAGTTAATAATACTGACATCAGCATAAGACCTACCTCTTGACAACAGAGCTTGCTCTTTAGTTGAATGGTGAAATGTTCGTTTGTGGTTCGCATCCAGCCCTTGCTTTTCCATTTCATTCAGGGGGCTGAGGTACCAATTCATTACATGTTCTAAATGAATCTGTCAGCTGTTGTTTTAGTAACTTTAAAAGGATGTTCCTGATGGGATTTCACCTAGGTAAATACAGCATTAAATGTATACTGTAGCTGGGATGCTTCATGTTAATGAGCCGTGAAATTTGTAGCTACATCTAAGCCCTGATTTATGCATCATAGGAATATCCATTTTAAAGTTGAACAGATGCTGGGCATTTTAGTCTTACCATTTTTTTTTTTACAAGGACACAAATGTCAGATCTCATAATCATTTTCCACGGTTGACAAGAGGATTAAGGGTGTCCTCTAAACTCCTGTAGCTGGTTTCTTTCAGTCTTCAATCATCACGTTTACTGAATGGCTGGGAGCTATGGGGAATATCTTTTGACAGGCACTAAATATTACAGATATCTTGAGGTTATACCAGTCCCTACAGGAGTAAATAAATACTTCATTTTAGGTCCCATTGGTGTGCAGTACCATGTTTATCAGCCTATTTTCAAGTAGATAGGTAGCGGTATAATAACACAAATAATGTACTGTATGGGCTTATGTGTCAGTGGTGTTATTTTAGTAGGAAGTGGAAGAAATGAAGAAAGTGGAAATCCATTACTGCACTTATATCTATGCAATGATGCTCCTATACTAGCACAGTTCAAAATTACACCGTGTTGCTAAGCAGATGTGGAACCTGATTAAAGGAAAGTAATCCACTGAAATCAACTGTTACATACAGGTTTCAACTAGAGCAGCACAAGCCGATGATCTGAATATTTAGATTGAGCTCTCCACAGAAATCAGGTGCTGACATTGGGGTCATTGCTGTTGATTGGGCTAATTTACTATTCAAAGTGAAACAACTGAAGAAACAGCTGCTTGGATTGGTGATGATTGATGTTCTCCACAGAGCCTAAGAAAAGCAGCAATCATCCCACATCCAAGCATCCGTCTGGATGGTAATTTACCGCAATCAACACCAATGACCCTCACCTGATTGTCAGGTAAGGGTCATTGGTTATATGTGGAATAACCGGGTTGTGCAGCACAAGTTTCAACATACTTTCTTTACAAACATTGTACTTATTTATACTCATTATACTCATTTAACTCATGAGGGTAGCCAAATAACCCACAAGCCCCAGAAGGGGTTTGGTCGCTGCACACAGTACTCTACGAACTACAGTACTCCATGAATGTTCATGGTGTATAGCATTCAGTATATTGGTGTGTCCTCATGAAAATGCTGACTGCCAAGACATTGCATGTAGTACCACTTTAGCATGACCATCGAGCACTACAAACCAGTACAGGTATTTAATTGTTTGGTAGACCAGGCTACTTAGAACTCTGAAATGCTGTACTTTTGTATGTCTCATTGTCATTCGTTTGCATCTTCACTTCACAATCCTTTATGTTAATGTACAACACATTCGATTGGTTAAATGAAAACAGATGCATGTTGTACACTGTTCCACTTTCGATTTTCTGGATAATCCTGCTAAATGGCCATCTAATATGCACCACTAAATCTGTATCTTTTCTTAAGTGCTGTCACAGTAAAATGCCTAGACTTCCCAGGCTCAATTTATAATTTTTGTCCTACATAAAATTACAGAATAATTCATTGCTGCATTTTTTATGGTCCGATAATCCAAATGAATTCTAGAAGGCCCTTTTGTTCAGTTGGATTTGGCCTTGTTGCTTTGCGGCCTGTCAGCACTTCTGTTTCTGAGTTTCATTGGGGTTTTACTGCCACCAAACATCTCTACAGCAGGCCGGTTGACAAATGGCCTTTATTCCAGCCAAATAATAATTATAATGTTTCTCCTAGGCTTTACGTTTTTCATTTTTTCCTCAGTTTAGGATGTCTTGAGGGAATTCAACCATCTCCTTAGGAACAGCATTAGTGAAGAAATCCATTTGGAATTGATTACAAAGCAATGGGAAGGCAACATAATGGATCTTGAACAAATATTACACATCGGTACTACTGCTAAAATACCATAATACTGCAATGGATAACTTGTGTGTATTGGCTGGTTGATACTAGTTGAATATTAAACCAGTGTGCTAATGTATCATCAGGACTACTGAGCAATATTTGCTTCAAAACCTTTGTGTTGCCAATGCTAGCTGGTAAAACTGATTGAAAACTAGTCCTGTCAGTTGTAAGATACCTCGGGCATCAATCGTCTTGGACATACAGTAAGTGAAATGTGAAATAGCTGGTGACTACTGCAGAGTAACAATAGACTAATAATAATTAGAAGAATCCAATTCATTATTTAACCAACATTTCCTATGTTGTGGGTCCTCACATAGAAAGAGCCAGCAAAAGAGAAACTATTGCATCACAAAGACCATAGTTTCATATTGCTGTATAGCAGGTCAACTGTAGTGCATAATGCTACTACTATTATTATTATTATTATTATTATTATTATTATTATTATTATTATTATTATTATTATTATTAATAATTCTAATAATAAAAACAACATGAACAATGATAATAAATGTTAATTTTTTTTTTAATATAGGTAACCTAGTAGATGGAGAAATGCTGACCGAAACATTCACACACAATATCTGAATAATGTACTGTGTTATAATTTTCTCCTGCAACTTTCACAGTCATTCAATTTAATCATTCTCAGACAGCACTGGGACTGCCTGTTCCCAGCTGCCCTTGCTTCGCTTAGTGTGTCACTAATTGTCAAACTGTGTCACTTCACATCCAGAAATCATGGAACCGACCTTAGCACTGTTTTCTGGAATTAAACTGCAGTCACATGTATTTATATATTAAGTATTCAATGCCCTCTAGTGTTGCAAAAGGTTTAAAACCAGGTTTCAGCCCTTGAATTAAAGCTAGGCTATATTATACCAGATTATGGTAAAACTGTATGTACATTACAGTGTATTTGCCAGTATACAGAATACAATAGTATTTCTTCTTTACAGGGATAAACTGTTTATGCTAACAAGGGAGCAGCTATGTGGGTAGCATTAAGGATGAAAACAGAATATAAAATATCCTACCTTGACATTCCTGATTCCTAACCTGTCTTCATTTTCAAAAACTACTGCTACTATTAATAATCTTCTAAATGTAAGATATGATGTCAATGAACTCCAAGCTATCTATATTCTTACACAGTAAATTGCTATTTTTTATTTTATTACATTTAATCACCACCCTTTAAAAAATGTGTGCCACGCTTTACCACACTTACATATGGTATATAAATAAATATGAATCAATATGAAATAAAACTATAGGAAGAGCATGGTAGAACCTTCCAGACCTATTCCTGACTATTTACTGGCATTGTCACTAATAATATCCCTTGTCAGACTAGAACAGCACAGTTATCAACAGCCATTCCACCTTGGAGCCATTCGGATCAGTACTCCCATTGGATGACCTCCAAGAAAAATCAGGTGTATCACTGTACAGTGCAGTGTTGTTGGCTCTGACAGAGTTTGACAAATGTTCCAACATGACTTCTGCTGTGCTGTAGAAGGTACTGTCTTTCAGATAACATAACCAAGGTCCTGGCTACGCTGTGTAGATTCAAATAGACCTCAGTGTTCTTTTAAAGAAGAGCAGAGGTGTTCATTTTCATGTATTCCGTCTTCTGAGAATGTGTATAGTAAAATAAAGAATCTGACTGACAGAACAAAAATGTCTGTAGCAGTTATTCATCATTGTACTCTATCTGTTCATTAAAGACTGCTGAGGATCTTTCAGCCAATCAGAGTTTCACTTGTTGTATCCCAGGGCACATCACAGTGAAACCCAATTTATGACTTCAACCATACCATATTAAGTTTGTACCATGCTTTATTTTTTAAACATATCTTAAACATATCTGAGGCTTATCAACTGCTAAGTCATTTCTAAAGGATGACGTCACAATCGGCCACATAACGATAATATTTGCTTTTCCCTTTTTTCGAAGAAAATTAAATTGGACTAAATAAAGGTTGGTCATCAATAGAAAACAAATATAGATGTTTTTTTTTTTTGTTTTTTTTTTAAACTTGCATATTACTAATACAGCAGTGTATAACAGCGTTATAGGACTGTGTTGTTACTTCTTTGCTTTAATCCGACAGAGTAAGCTAAGGAAGCAGACCTGTGAGACTGGCGGATAAACCTGGACTGTGTGTCAGGAACGAAAGGAGATCGGGATCCTCCCACACCACAGGATCGTTTCGGTGCACGATTGTCTATTATTACTTTTGTTTTGGATTTGAGCACCACCACCTGCCTTACCTAACCCGGTTTGTAAATAGTCGTATAAAAATAAAACAACACCTTTTTGTTTCTTCAAAAACCGCATTGGACTTGAGTTTGTTATCTGCACCAACGACATCTTGCCCTCGGCCACTCACAGCCATACTTAAGAAACCCCCCATAAAATAACATTGTGTGGTGGGGAAGCCTATCAGCCTTGGCGAAGCACTGTGTACAATTGATATGCTTCCCCAAATCAGCTCTGATGAGTCTTTGAAAAGGGATTTTGTGTTGCTGGAAAAGCTAGTAAGTATGGCAAATAAAGATCTAAGCAGAAGCAATAGAAAGGTAAAAAGGAAAATATTAGGAAAATGAAGGTGATAAGCTTTAACTTAACTAAAGAAAAAACTGCCTCCCTCACGAGAACAAACAACCCTTGATCTGTTATTGCCTCATGCACTCAAACAGATTCTGGTGCAAGAGGGTGAGAATTTCATCATTACACTGCTAAAAATACCTTTAAATCATAAAATAATAACATAGCATTGTTGAGTCCCTGATTGTTTCTCATTAAAGAACTTTATTTGGCAGCGATAACAGGATAACAACCCAGGCCCATTTGTGAGAAGAAAAACAGACCTCTAAAACTGATCTATATCCTAAACAAAGTACACTATGTTTATCCAGGTTCTTTCCTTCTGTATAACAATACAAATGAGCTCTTTAAAGCTGTTTATTTTGTTCCTAGATAGAGTTGTATTAGGATGTTCTGCTGCACTCAGATATCCTACATTTAGCAGCATTATAAAAGCTGGATTGGGACACTTTGAATATTACCATATTGTCAGTACATTATTTTGTGTTCACATTGGTGAAACCTAATATTGTATATTGAATACCTACTCTTAAACAAATTGTACGGTAGTATGGTATTGATAATGCCATTACAAATAAAGAATGTACACTGTATGTACGAATGCATTCCTTCTAAAAGGGACTCAAGATACAGTAAACTTAATTTAAAAAAAAAAAACATTTATGTTTAAGTATTTTGGCCCTGGTTTTTCTCCTTGATTATGCATGTCCAATTACATTCCCACACTGAAGCAACACCAGGCACCTGGCCAGTAAGGTCATTGCAATGAGGTTGAACAGTCCCTGACAGTTTTGCCTCCCTAGCCTGTGGGAGTGCCAGAGCCGATTCCCTGTGGAGTCCCCGTTGAAGGCTGGTGACACTCTGCATACTCTGCAACAGTGCTTTAACCAGGCGAGCCTCTCGGGCCTTTAAACTGATTCCACAACCGCATCCCTGACCACCACCAGGGTCACAGTCACAATCAGGGAGTGTCCTTAGCCCTGGGACATAAGAGCAAAAGATCACACTCCCATATATATATATATATATATTTTAGCTTCTTACCGTGAAAGACGTCGTAGGTGGGAAATGGCTCCCTTGTGTAAATGTGGGGAATCGAGTTGCGGGGGATTGTAGCAGGACAGAAGCCCTGCTGTGTGTGTGTGTTGTGAATATAGGATTAGCAGGAAGGGGGTTACAGTCCTCCATGCTAGAATACATGTGAGAATGTGGCTGGAGCCTTATTTAATAACTGATGATTAATTACGCTCCAGCCACATGGTATATAAGGAAGGAAAAATCCTGTCTGGGTGTGGGAGTTTGGTGAGTGTGTACACTGTGTGTTGTTGGTAAATGCTTAGTAACTTGGTCAGTGAAGGCGAATGCCCAGCCTGACATCAGAATTGTTTTGTTTAAACCTTTTATTTCGGCCCTCCTGCCTTGCTAATTTGTTCCTGTGTTTTGTGTTTGTTAAATAAACATGTGCACGTGTGCTTTAACTACAGTTTCTTGCCTCTGAGTCTCATTCCTGACGCTATCCTGCTACAGGTATTAAACCTATACATTCTACAATTGAATGAAAAGAGAAAAACTGAAATGAAAGTAGCAGTAGTGGAGAGAATGGGTGGTAGGTTGGGGCAGGAGAAGTGAAAAGGGTATATTTTCTGGTAAAGTGATGTTATGTTGTGCCGCCAGTCATCATCTGTGCTTTCAACTGTAGTTCTTCTTGTTGGATCAGTGGAGCTTACTACTGAAGCACTATATTGGTTAAAATGGTGTGTACAGTATCTACTATGCAACTCTCCATATGTATTAGAAAACTGGGTAAATGAATGACCACTACAACCAAGGGAGGAAAAAAAACAAACAAACAAAAAAACATTAAAGCAGACAAATACTTCAACCAGAGATTTCATCCATATTTTCATTTGGGTAAACTGGGGGATATCTTAAATATTTTGGGGTTGGTATTGGCTGCCCCAATATCTGTTAATCTGTCCAAAGTCCACAGTTAACTTTGTTAATTCCACAAGGAGTAAGTCTAAGATCACTTTATTCACTCCAGCTATGTATAGGTTGTTCAAAGTGGGCCCTTTTCTAAGTAGTAAATATCTGACTCTGTAATTCTCCAGTGCTAGGGTTTCAGTGAAGCAGGAAAACTTAAGAAGTGTTAAGGAGTGGCGTGTGACCTGTGGGACTTCCTTAAGAATAAATTGCATGTGGGTAAAAGGTTTTATTTATGGATTTTGAGGAGTCCCACAGAAAAGGGCAGTGTAGAGTGTTATACCTACTAATTTCATTACACACACACACAAACTATTTGCAGTATAATGGGATGTCAGCACAGTACTTATCTCAGCTAGATAAGACATTTATATTCACATGTATCTCTTGTGCCTGAGGAAAACAATCACACAGTAGAAATCATTATGTTTTGTTAAATGTGCACAGAATTACACAAGGAGTCAAATGGATTTATAGTTAATAATATTTTCTCCAATTGTATTTGATCACCAAATTGTGCAGGGCTCAGAATGCCCTCTGGCATTTCACTGCCAGTTGGTTTCATTTGTTTAAGGAGTTCAAAAGCAAAGTATTACCGTGTTCAACTCAACAGCACACTGATTATACTCATGACTCACATCAAAACAGCACAAAGGAAACTGTCAAGTAATAAGTGAAAAGTGTTTTGCAGCCAAGTTAATTAACTATGGATGAAATGCTTGTTTATCAAATATTTGGGAACTTCGTAATGTACTTCATCATTTTGAAATGTTGCTACAGTGCAGTACACTGATAGCTTATGTGTATTGCCATGCATGTGTCAGCCCTTGATTCTAGGGTTTTAAAGTTGCATACGTAAATCCTACCAGCTTGTCTAAGGGAACATGCCCATTGCATTTGGTGGCAGAGTGGGGTGTCTAACCTGACACTGGATGTAAGGAGAACACATTTGGGAAGGAGTTTCCCTATTTAAGCAAAGGAATATTAATGATATGCTGTAGTAAGAACAAGTAAATGTAACAACCAGGCTAAAATATGGAACAGCTTGGCTGAAAAAAACTGGTTTTACTGGAGTTAATTTCAGACAATAACATCAGAAATTGTGAGGTAAAACTAAAATAAACTAATTCAATCAGATTGACAAACAGTTTTGTTATATTAAGAGTCATGACACTGATGAAGACGTTAGCCAGAATGTGTCTACTTGACTTTCAGTAAAAAAAAAAAAAAGTCAAAAGGTTGTGAATTCAAATACTGTGGAGGTGCTACACCAGCTCAGCTAGTTAGAGCTCCATATTTGTCTGACCATTACAACCACTCCCCTTTGGGTAGCAGCCCATCACAGGAATTGAACATGAAGATGTGTACCTGTTATTTGTCTAGTATTATGAACTTGGGTGTTATTATGGATTCCTCCTTAACCTTTTTTCACCTCCACAATATTGCCCGTTTACATCATTTTCTATCTGCAATGCTTTGTTCTGCGGCCTTCCTAATGATACTCTTGGAAGGCTCCAATATTTCCAGAATGCTGCTGCTCGTATCCTAACAAGATCAAAAACTTGTGATCATATTTCACCTGTACTACTGTATGTCAACCCCATTGGTTGTTAACTTTAGGATTGATTTTAAAATTGCAATGCTAACCTATAAAGCTCTAAATGGCACTGCTCCTTTATATATTGCTGACCTGCTTACTCCCTGTGTCCCTGCTCACAACCTGTGTTCCTCTGAGGCTGGTCTGTTGGTTGTCCCCAACTCCAGGCTGCACACCCAGGGTGACGGGGCTTTTTCTGTTTATGCACCCAGACTTTGGAACTCCTTGCAAAATTATATTAAAAGTTCAGACTCTCTGGAGATTTTTTTAAACTTCTTTAAAGACGTATTATTTTAAATTGGCTTTTAATTGTATCTAACTGTACTTTTAACTGGCTTTTAACTGTACTTAATTGTACCTTTTCTTTTTGTTTGTTTAAATCTTGTAAATTGCCTTGGGATACTTGCTATGAAAGGTGCTATATAAATAAAATGTTGTCGTTGTTGTTGTTACCTAACTAAGACCAATAATTTAAAGAACACATAACCAAAGCCTTAAAATGAACTTCTCTACTTCTTATTCCCACTTTCATTGTGTTCAGAATCATTTTGTTCTAAGCTTTTATTTTGTTTGGTTAACTTTATTTCATGATACACAAATGTTTACATCTTGATATGCCTGGTCCTTAATCTGCCCCATGGTATAACTGCCATTTGTATTTGACAATACCATTGGTATGTCAAAATCAGTTACCACAGTGGTACTATACTAGTTGCTCTCCTGTGCTACCCTTGCCCCCATGTACGGAAACATTGCACTGCCATTGAAAGCTGGTCTGGAAGGTACTAAATTAAAGCGAATGCAGATTAAAAACTATAGATATTCAGTGGGGAACTACCTCAGGGAATCTTGTTAATCATCTTACCTTGGGAGCAAGCTACAATCTAGGGAATAGTATGTGAAGGAATACATTTGATTCTGCAGACGGCTGAACATTCTGTAACTGCATTCTTAATAAACCACTAATCTGTGTGGTCAGCGTAGGTGTATATATTATAGCTGGAAAATTAATTGCAGATTTTGCCGTTGGCACTGCATGACATTTAAGCAAATTTATGGCAGTTATAATTGTTGAAGATAAAATTACCATCCATTACTCTGAAGTAATACAATTTAATGAATAAAAAATAAACTTTCCAGTTTCTTCCAGTGATCTAATCTTGTATTTATGTTTTCTTCTTGTTTTTAACACAGTGCAGCAATCTTTACTGACTTCATTTTAATAAAGAGACATACTGACATAACAAACTTTTTTAATGTAGACTTTCAGAACCTGGATGTCACTTCATTGATGGGCCTGCAATGGTCAATAGACTTCCACTTGACAACTACAGCTTTTAGTGCTTGCAAAATATCACATGACAATGGTGACGACTGTCTCCCCAACGGACATAAAGAAGACAGGAATCTTGTCTTATGGACGCTTACAGAGCATCCTAGTCTACCTCGTTGTAGAGGTCTTTTTTGGTGCAGTTTATATTACAAGCTCATTGTGAGGTCCATGACAGGCTAATCTTAGCTTTAATATTCTTTTATTTGGTTATACAAATATGTGTGTCTTGGGTTTAAGTTGTATTTTTTAGATGTGTTTTGGCCAGTATCTAGGTCAACATACATAGATTGTTTACAAGTACTGCCTGTAGGCAGATATCACAATTAACATAAAAAGACAAAACACACTGGACAGGAATAAATTAAATCAGATATGAAACAACTACTCACAAGTAGCGCAATTTCATTACAAAAAATGTACACCGTCAATCAAGGAGGAAGTAATGTAGTCAATAAAAATAGGATAATCCATGTTTTTTCAGAAAATACCTGCTTGAGAAGTCCTAAAGGAGTTCTTTGGAAACCAGATACAGTTATCTAACTAGTATCTGATAATGGTTACTGTTATATATTCTTTATATTCCACTACCCTGTCGTGAGGGAGACATTGTGTTTTGGTCAGACTAGTCTTTTTTGGCACACATTGACTATAGTGCACTTTTGCATTTGGGTCTGAGGTTTCAGGCTCTTACTGGTTGTATTGCTTTTGGAAAATAATAACAGAATATTGCACTGCAGAAAATCAGAGCTCTCATACCATGCAATGTCAGAGGTATGTCTTTCAAAGCTCAAATGAAGAGTTGGCATTGTTTTTGTGAGAGAATGAACAATACTAGTGATTAAAAACAATGATTACTGTAACTTGACAGACTTTTTTGCCTAATGTACTGCTACGAGTGTAACTGCTGTCTCACCTGACATATAGCAAATATATAAAATGTGTCACATCCGGTTTAAAATGTCCCCATTTAATTGCATTTTTTATTTTGACCAGCATCACCTTTTATCCAATGTGTCAAAAATGTAAGTCTACAACACTATATGCTCTTATACAGACATTAAATGAGAAAGGATTTTTTTCTTTTTTAGATCACAACTAGGAAAACGGCTTTCAAGATGCTGTAGTTGCCGATTTGAACATGTAATTCTCTGGAGTACGTCATAGACCAACTTTAAAGTTTAAAGTCATTTTTTTCTGCTTAGGAAAAGATCAGTGAGTGGGTTGATTGGCAGTCCTTTCACATATTTCAAGGATGCGTTGCCTTATGCATTTATTTTCAAATTTAAAAAAAAACAAACTTTTTTTGCTTTTCGGTTGAAATTTCACCTAGTTTAGAAAGATTATTTTAAATGTTGTTTTGGCCATAGGTCTTCATCAGTGCGTCACAGACCACTCCTTTGTGAGACAAACCATACCTAAAGCATTAAATAGAGAATAATGCGTGGGGTAGAGGGTGATGTGAGAATTTGATGTCCACCCGAGAGTTGGGACGCTACATAAACCCTCAGGGCGAAGATAAAGTTTCGATGGGGGCACCTGGTTGGCAAGTGATTCTATATTCAACACAGCATAACTAAGTGATCTTCCACAAGGAACCATCTCAAAAACAGGATGATTCTATGGGCTATTCTGGAGTTCTTTGATCCAACTTCCTTGAAGCAGCTGGTGGTGTATTGCTCCGGAAGAATTCAGACACCCCGAAGCCCTTGTCTGGCCCTGTATGGTGTTCCAACACTTTGACAGTTGTATGGTATGTTCTCCCAACACCGTTTCTGCTCTCTTTTGATAAAATCAGGCAAGCATGTTGTTGAGCAATGTTTTTGATAAAACTGATCATGCGTAACTTTGTTTTTCTACCTTGACATGACAAGACAGTCCCCTCGACAGATTGGTATTCATTCTTTTACCAAGGCGAATATCTCACAGGGGTGTACATAAGATCAAAAGCGAATTATGGTGCCTTTATTCTAATTTGAACATTTGTGTATATTTAACACAGGTAAAATATTTAGGACTGCATTTTGTGTATTTTACAGCTCATATTGATTATGCTGCATTTACAGTGATTGTCTACCACAACATTTCCCATGTACCACATCAAATCAATAGTATGCTGATGGCCCTGCTCAATATTAGCAGTTATTGCAGGTGTTTCTCTTTTTTCATCCAGCGCCTGCACACAGCCACAGTATGAATCCAATGAGACTGGAAATGTTTCTATTTCCACCCCCTCACTTTTTCCTTCAAAGGCTTTCAGCAACATCAAATAGAGATTTGAAAACACTGTGGAGCCAATAATGCCCTGCTGTTTTCTATAGGACTGCCAACCCCCCCTCCCCCCGAAACCACTCTGAAACCAGCAACAAAGCTCCAAGTCACCTTGATCAAAACAAGCTGGAATAAAACGACAAAACAAATATGGGCAGGCAGCAAAACCGAGTAAGAACTGAGGATAGCTAACTTGTTCAACATTAGTTGAAGACGAGTTGAGATTCGTTTGTAGCCGTTACATCTTGATATCAAACTGACATCTTCATTCTTAAACTGCCAAAACATTCAGTCTGATAGTGTATAAAGCATTAACTTGCTGCAGGAAAAACCTTGGGATCCCACATAGATCTAGCCCAGGGTTCTGTGACCAAGTTTACATTTGTGAATAGCTGCCTCTGGATCCAGGGGCAAACAAGGGTTAGGTCCATGAAAATAAAGTGCTGTTTTTTCTTTTTATGTCTGGGACAATATACAATATTAAAACATACCAAGGAAGTATGATTTGGTCAATGGTCTAGTTTATTTATTTAAAATTGTGAATGTGTATGATCAGGTGTAAAGCACAGCAAAAACACTTGAGTTGTGCACAGTAAAGCCAGCTTAAGTACAGTAAAGTATGATAAAAAGAGAAGTGAAGCATAGAAACGGCATAGGCGTAACATACGACTAAGTTACTACAAATATATGCACAAGCAAAAAACAACTCACTTTCAGGGTTCATATATATATATATATTATATATATATATTGTAAAAGATTGCACCACTCTCGGGTTCATTGGCCCTTTAAAAATAGACCCAACACGACAGAAATGGATTTTTAAGCGCTGGTGCGCTATGTTTAATAAACAAAAAAATAAACAAAATACAAAACAAACACCTAGCTCTGTACGAGCACTAACTAACACACAGGAACTCCCTGACTAACACGGGACAGCTACGCTGTTTCCCCGTCCTCACAAAACACACTGGTTTGAAACAGCACTTTACCTCATGACTGCCAGGAAGCAGAGCACCCCTTTCTGCCTCCTTCTCCTCAGCAGCCTCGAGCAGGCTGCCTGCTCTCCTTTTAAACTCCACACCTGGGTCTAATTCCCCAATAACGCCCAGGTGCGGATGATCATTAATAAAACAATTAAACAATTAAATTTAAACAATAAACCAAAAAGTGCATTCTCACATGTTTCTTTTGCAGGGAGGTTTTAACCCCCTCCCTGCTGTCTCTCACAACCCGCTATCTTACAATATATATATATATATATATAAATAACATTGACAATACATTTAGCAGCTTAGGTTTATTTTGTGTATGAATACCATAGCAAACCATTTAATTTCGTTTATATGCTGATGGGTGGTCTCAAGAGTGTCTTCTGTAATGTATAACAATTGACCTTGGACTATATATTGACCCCAAATTCATTGACTACCAACTGTTCTGACCTATGACCCTTTGCATTTGACACTTGTTTTATAGTTAAAACCAGTGCTGAATGTTATTGCACATTAGCAGGAGGGGTATACAACAATTAAGCCACTTATCTTTACTTCCATCATAAAGTATCAGACACACACGTAAGGTTTGCCACCCTATTGCTCCACAGCCATTCCAGTTTATTCATTTAAAGCAGGTTTCATTCTTAGCTGATAAGTACAGGAATATGCCAATGAACTGAACTCTTTATTGGGTCTGGTTTAGCATTTACAGGACTTTTTTCCCAAAAGATGGCATAACAGCACAGCTCCTCTCCAATTCACAAGTTGCTTCAACTCTTTTTGACCAATCACCCCTGACACGACTTAAGCACTATGCTTCATTATTATTATTATTATTATTTCTTTCTTAGCAGACGCCCTTATCCAGGGCGACTTACAATCGTAAGCAAATACATTTCAAGTGTTACAATACAAGTAATACAATAAGAGCAAGGTATAACGGTGTTGGTATTACTGGACTTCAAGCGGAGAAGAATTGATTTCAGATTACTAATTACTTCATTACTTTTACTTAAAAAGGCATTTTAAAAGTACTTGAGAGCAAATTATGGTATGAAACCACAGCAAGGGAATTCCTATACTGACTTCAAGAATCCATTTCACTGCATTATGAATGGAAGCACACAGTAATGAAGAAAGCAGCTGGACTTAATCCTCAGTTTTCTATATTCAATCCAGTCAGATGAACACTTTAACCCATGTGCAACCTCTGAGTTTACAGAGCTGAAATATCAAGTATACCAGGGGAAAGATAAACCCTTTATTCTAGATTTTAGAGCATTGGTGTCACAATGATGCACAGAAAACCACCACATATCAACTGTGGGAATCCGATCCAGATGAGTCCAAAGAAGCTGAAGGCGTCAGCTAGGCATGCCTGAATATTTTCATTTTGAAAGGATCTGTATCTTGTAGTCCTTGGAGGTAGTTTTATTCTAGGTACCTTCCTAATACTAAAAGTAATGCCATGATTACTCAATTGTGGTAGCAGATTCATTACTTTTAGCATAACAAGTGGGCTCATGTATTAACCAAGTTTAATTATAAAATGTCTTAATTTGATACTTCTAGAAGAATTAAAATCTATATTTATATCTCTCATTATAATTACTTCCTAAATTGGATTTACTGCATCTAAAAGTGTGGGAAATTCATCAAGTGTAGTAAGTGGGCTCTTTGGAGGGTGATACACACCAAACACTAAGCATTTTAGAATTTGGTATTTGTAAATTTCATGTAAAGGACTTGTTACCATGAACTTTAGTTTAGCATAAATGGCCACACCACCACCCGATTTTCCAGATCAAGCCAAACGAACCAGATCATAGGCTTCAGTATTAGCAAAAATTCCAAAAAGTAACCCTCATGATGAACTGGCAGTATGGTTGCAGTCTCCTCCTTATACAGCTTCCCCTCAATAGACTTTTTTTTTTGTCTAGGTTCCAGACCATAAAAATGAATTTCACTTGTGACTGAAGCTGGATTGGAACCCAGACACCCAGAGGTTAAAGGCATGCAGGTTAGCTTATTACAACCTAGCTGCTCATTTTAATGGAAATCTCCAGATTGCGCTTGCACCATCTTGTGGCCTAATTGTGTATTGGCAGTGGTTAATTTTCTACCCTGGCTGCCCAGAAAGTGTGTGTATGCCTGCGAGATTGACTCTTTCAACTCATTGAAACCTTTCTGTAATCCCTTCCGCCAATATACATTACTGTAAAATAAATCTGATCATTGCTTAACATGTAGAGAACCGCCACCATAAGACTATAGTTGACACCTGCAAGTATTACTGTAAGACAGCAAAACATTAAGTTACAGTACTGGAAAACAATATTCACAGTACAGCGCTGTACTGTTCTGTATTAAAATGGGATTTATTCTAAAAGCAACAATCAAATATATCAGTAGGCAACTTAAAACAGTTCAATAGTTTGTTTTTAACCCAGGGATTGATACATGAGAGTTAATAATAATAAGCAATATAGTCCTGATGTAACAAATAGACATCATTGGAAAACGCATGCAAGAGTTATATGTAGTACTGTATAATAGAATCAATCTGTTACATAGCTGACCGACACCTAAATGAGTGACGGATTACTGAGGCGCCGACGCTATAACAATTAGAGTCAGTTAACTGTTAACCAATGTTGGTTATGGTGGGTAAGTGCCCCATTTGCTACTTCAAATACCATGCCAGTAATATTGTTGTAATGCACATATCATCCAGGCTTTTCAATGTCTTGCTAGGGGATATCAAATGTTAAAAAGTCAGATCAGTTTAGTTTAATTTAAGATACATATTATACACAGAGATTCGTAAATAGAGAGGATTTATCTTGTTAGACTAATTGATTAGATGTCATGCTTGATTAAAATACCAGCCTATAAATGTGATTGAAATAAAAGCTTACCAAGGCAAATTGCAATTTCATATTTTATTCCTACACTTAATACTACTAAATGAAACAAATCAAAGTGCTTCAAAAACAATAAACATGACCTATAAAACTGCTTGCTTTTTTAACCAAAAATGAATAACTTGTGGTAACTTGCTTTCCCCTTAGCTTTTACTAAGTTGACGATATAGTCTTATTGTCATTAACTGAATTTCAGGATCCCCACTTTTAAGGTCAAGGGCCTGCAAGAAAACATCCAAAGCTTCTTTAAAGTTTCCTTCTCCATACAGTCCTTTCCCACATTTCACCAAGTATTCATATTTGTCTTCTGCCGATGGAGACGTATTGGTTGCGTCACGATTTCTAGGCGGGTCCTTCTCAATTGTGCAACAGTCCATATTTTCATCTGATCTTAGCTCAATATCACCAGTGGATTCATCCTGGGTACTTTCCTCACCCTCTTCCATCTCAAAACCATTTGTGTCATCATACTCCTCCTGTCCTTCCTCAGTGTTCACAGATTCTCCCGTAGGTTCCTCTTCTGTCTCTGTCTCTTTCTCCTCTCCGTCCATCCCTTCCTCCTCAGTGTTCACAGATTCTCCCGTAGGTTCCTCTTCTGTCTCTTTCTCCTCTCCGTCCATCCCTTCCTCCTCTGTGTTCAAAGATTCTCCTGTAGGTTCCTCTTCTGTCCCTTCCTCCGTGTTTAAAGTCTCTCCTGTTGGTTCCCCTTCTGAAAGCACAGACTCTTCACCATTTGCTTCTTCCTCCTCTGCCATGCTACTTTCTTCCTCTGACTCCTTATCATCAGACTCCTCCATATCTTCGATGTCTTCCACAACAGCACTCACAAAAGATTTTCGCGATGCAACAGATGTATTGCCACCTATGCTCTTTCTGAGAGGGGTCAGGGAAGCTGAGGAGTGCAATACAGAGTTGTTCTGCTTAGGAGTCGAAGCATTAACACCCAAAAAGGATTGATGCAAAGGGCTACCAACTGAAGAGAACCCTTCCACATGGTTGTGCTTTCCTGCTGAAGAGTTGCTGCTTTCATCATCCTCATCATCACTATCAGAAATTACTCTTGCTTTATTTTTCTTTCTAGCAGTATGAATGAAAGACCCTTCAGCCATATTCTCATCTTCACTCTGAGAAATAAATAACCCTCTTTGTGGAGAATTATCAGGGCTGCTTATTTTTGGATCATCATTTGGAGGCAGCTCTTTAAGAGAACTTGAACTACTTTCCATACGGAGCTGAAGGTCTGAATTAAGTTCAGTATGCACAGAATTACTGCTATTTTCAAACATTTCTTCTGCACTATCTTGCAATTGAAGATTAAAGTCACACTGGGGATGTGACACAGACAAAGAGTTGGATTTTGAGACAATATCTTCCTCAAAATCACTGTCTTCACCCGAGTAAGATCCAGGAAGACCAGCTGCAGGGCATTCCAAGCTTGAATTATTTGGACAAGGCGACAATATTTGGATATCTCTGCCCTCCATCATAGAAAGTGCAGGGGAGATCTCAACATTCTGAAAACTGACATCTTTTACAGATTTATTTTGAGGGCCTGGCAAAATAACTGCTTCCTCAGCAACATCAGCTACTAATTCACATTCAGAACTGTAATTTATATCTGCTCCACAGGCAGGAGAAGATACTTTCGCACTTGATTTTGAGGAATCTTCTGAATTAAATCGGTCTTCAAGAACTTTATTTTCAGAATGCTCTGAAGCTTCACTCTCTCTCTTGTTTCCCACAGTCAAACAAGACTCCTTGCTAGAATTCTTCTCAGATTCTTCACAACTATCATCTAGAACAAAATTGTTAATTTTGTTACTTACATTGTGTATATCCTCATTTTGTTCAATGCTTTCTTCAGTCAGATCTACAACTGCAGGAGGTGAAACAGCAGAATCTTCAGTCCACTTGAGTGTGGGAACGTTAGTCTCTGTTTTAACTCTTTTTGTTTCAAGTGATCTCTTTGGAGGCTCTGGATTGTGAAGCCATGCAGGCTCAGTGCCAGATTTAATATTCTCCACCAGTTGCTGGTGTAGCTCAGATTCTGCTTTCATCAGCTCTTGAGCTTTCAACACTCTATGCTCAATATAGTGCTGAGCCTCCGTGTCCTCTGGGTGATCTTCATGACTAGCTGCTTCTGATGAAAACATGAGGTCATGATCTGAGAGGCCAAACATTTCCAAAGAATAGAGGTAAGCAATATGTTCATCCAGCTCAGGATCTGTACGTCTCTGTGTTGCATGTAGTGATTGAAGCTGGATCTGTGTGGAGGATGACCGCGTGTCTTCCAGTTTGAAAAGCTCTTTCAACTCTTGTTTGCTGAAGTACCTGAATGGGTTTTTTTTGTCGCCAGTTGTCTGTCTGATCAAGGAATCCTTGAAGACTTGACGTCTGTATATTTTTTCTTCCACAGTCCCACAGGTGATTAGCCTGTAGATCACAACATTTTCTGTTTGCCCAATTCTGTAGGCTCTGTCCACAGCTTGTGCATCTGTTGCAGGATTCCAACTTGGATCAAAAATCACAACCCTATTTGCAGATGTGAGAGTAATTCCAACCCCACCAACTTGAGTTGTAAGAAGAAAGACAGAGTATTCTTTGCCGTTCTGAAAAAGTGTTATACGTCTCTGACGTTCAGATAAATCGGTTATTGTTCCATCGATACGTAGCAGTTTGAAACCCCTGTTAACTAAAATGCGACTGAGGATGTCAAGCATTTTTCTCGACTGAGAGAAGACAAGAGTACGATTGCCTTCATCTCGAAGTCTTTCCAACAGGCCCACAAGGAATGTCAACTTGCCCGATTCATTAATCAAAGTATCATCTGACAGGTGATCAATTTTTCCTGCAGCAGTATCATTCTCATCAAAACCATCTCCACTATGATGATCTCCATCTTCTAGGCCTAACTGGCCACAGGCCCTGGCAGACAGAAGTCTTGGGTGGTCACAGAGTTTCTTTAACACCGTTAGTTCTGCCAATGGAGAACGGTTAGTCATTAGTATCTCTTTTATTTGGTCTAAAGAAATAAACTTGTTGTAGATATCTTCCTGTACTGGACTAAGGTAAGTCCAAATAATTAAGTCATTCTTTCTAGTCAAAGAAGGCATCTCAACTCCAGTACTGGGATTTTTGTTCTCTTTGTCTTCTGAATCCAATTCATTAACTTTACCTTCTTTTAGGAGCTTTGCTTTCTGAACGTCTTGCTTTGTCCTTCTTAGAAAGTATGGATCTATAATTGTCATCAGATTTTCAGAAATCTTTAGACCCAGGGCTTTTTCTCCTGTTGTGGCATCTTTTTCTCTGGCTCGAGTAATGGGGCTTTCATACTCCATTTTAAAAGTCTTTGCTGTTCCAAGGAGTGTTCCCTGACATGCAAAATCAAATAGCGCCCACATCTCCCGCAGATTATTTTGCACAGGAGTACCAGTGAGAAGGATGCGGTTCCTTGCAGGTATAGCATGTGCGCTTTTTGCTGTTTTGGTTGACGATGTTTTAATTTTGTGAGCTTCATCTAGAATGATATAGTCCCATGTGAACTCCCTATCATTAAAGCTAGACAGAAGTTGCCAATTGTTGATCAGCATTTGGTAAGTTGTTATGATCACACCGCCTCTTCTTTGGACTTTCTCCAAGTTCTTCACCCGCTCAGCTTTGCTAGTGCCATGAAACTCTTTAATTCTCATTCCAGGGGTCCACTTGGCAAATTCCTTTGTCCAGTTTGCAATTAGTGTTGTAGGCATGACAATCAATGCACACTTGACTAACTCTGCATCAAACATTCCCGACAGAAACGCAATAATTTGGATGGTTTTCCCCAATCCCATGTCATCTGCCAAAATTCCACCTTTTCTTCCATCTCTGTGCAAGCTATAAAGAAAAGCTATGCCTTCTTTTTGGTGTTCGTAAAGCTTGTCATGTAATTCTCTGAAGAGCATTAAACCACTGCCATTGACGTCAACAAACTCATCATCGTCATCTTCTTCACTTCCTGCTCCTCGACGTGCCAATTCCGCAACGGCTTCTTCCAGTTTCTGGATTCTGCTTTTTAGCTTTTCACTGGGATGAATTTTGTAGGCAGAATTAAATAATTCGAGTGACCTACTAAGGTTTCCGTTCCTGGCTTCATCCTTGCCTTCTTTAACATACCTAAAAAGATAGACAAATTAGAGTTCTAACAACCATATATTTCATTTTATTAAACAAACAAAAAAAACAAAAAAAAAAAAGAATATATGAACTTTGCAAAGTGGACCACAACCAATATTAAATTAACACAACTTTTTAGGACCTCCCACTTTCATCATGTTTTCCAGTTTAATAATTCAGCTGCATTTTGTTCAATGCTATTTCTCAACTGAGTTGTTCAGATTCCATTCTAAAAACACCACTATGTAACCTACCAAACTAAATTTGGTTCAAATTAATGAAAAGGCTAATTTAAAATTGAGTTTACTTAAAACATACTGTGCTAGCTTACAGATAGACCTTTACAATAAAATAAAACATTTAAGATCACTCTTTATTGAACATTGGAAAATAAAAATAAAAAACAGTTGAACTATTTGCTATTTGTGTGACTTCACAAAGGAGTTACAATGTGATTCATATGCATCATTTACTTTTGGTTTTACTACAGGTTAGAGTAACAATATGAACTCAGTTCTGTAGAAAGACAGATTTAGATTTAATACAGGGTTTTCAAAATAAGCAGACGACCGGCGCAATTCACCGCCTAAAACGACATTTGCGCTGGCTATTTTATTTAAAAATATTACGATTATTTTCAGGGATATTATTGCAAAAAAAAAAAAAAAAAAAAGCATATTCCTTTTGTTATGAGATATTGGGTGGGTTATGTCGTGTTTAGAGGCTGTACTCTAAGAAGAAAGGCATACTGGAATATCAGCTGAGCCCTTGTCAGCCCACTGCAGAAGACAGCGAGGGATATCTGAGGAGGAGGAGGAGGAGGAAGAGGAGTAAGAGAGGTCTTGGAGAGACAGTGCGCCAACCTTTCAAAATTAATCTGGGTCAGACTCCAATACTCGGTACCAATAGGCACTGTAACATTTGTTCAAGTTTATCTTTTTTTATGAAAAGCTATTTTATTGAGGTTATTGTTAAATATTTGGTACCTTATACATATACAAAAAAAAAAACATATGTGCTTTATTTTTACTTTAAGTATATTTAACGATCTTGACAGAAACAGTGTACACGTCATAAAAATGGTATTTGTGACACTAAGAAACTCCTTTGTTAAATACGTGTTCACTGTTATTTTAATGAAAATGAAATATGCTTTTAAAATATGCCGTTGTGTTTTTTTCTTGCATGTTGGAGCTACAGATTATTATTAATTACACAACAAAAAAATCCTAATTTACTCAGAATGCAGTGCTTAAAATATTTTATAAAATATGTATTGTTGAGCTCTCATTAAATAGGCGTTTATATCCAAAATATAATTTGAATCAACAACTCCCCATTCGCGTGAGTGTCAGAATAGGATACGTCCGTACAGCAGCTTGTTAGAAATGTCTGTTCTTTTCATTAATACTGTAATCCAGTATTTTCCGACAATCACCAAAGCTTTCTATTTTTGTTTTTATTATTATTATTAAATAGCATCTTTGAAATACCTTCCCACGTTCCCTTTAAAACTTTCATTTAGTTAGCAACTGTGGGTAAATTAACTTAGCATTTTTAGCCACACCAAAGCACATTAAAGAAAACCATAAAACTGTTTCATTGTACACAATACAATAAACATATTGACTACTACTCATGTCCAATAACCTTCTCCCTTAAACACCACACGTTTCCCTAAACATAAATAATATACCGGTAGGTGAGCTTTTCAGCTTTCAATGCAAACCTGTGAATGACATACAAACAACACTGTCACTGGTAGAATTCATAGGTACTCTCTGTCTTTAACAACTTCACAAAGCTAAAATAATTCAGTTTTAATATGTGATATTTGTGGACATTTCTTTTAAATTATTAAGTATAAACATTTTGTAGAAACATACTACTATTTTATTTGAAAACACGTAGGTATTTAAATGCCAGACCCTATACCCTTTACAGTATATTTAAAGTGCACTATGATTCCCGTTTAATCAATGCCAGACTTAGTCCCACGTGAAAAAAACGTGCTTGCAGATTTCCTCAATTCTGAATTGGTTTGCAGGTATTCATGTGCTGCACCTTTACATTATTTTGACGGTGTCAGGGTTTTCACCTGGGACTACTGACAGTAATATTGCACCGACATTAAAACTCAATAAACATAGTGAGACTAATCCTTTTTAAAATAATAATTGTGTTCCTCTTCCTAGTCTTCTTCTGTTACTATTTACAAACTACATTCCAGTATATTTTAATAGCAAACAGCGACTGTGTCCATCACAGTCATATTGTTGTTTCTAATTAGAACCTCCGTCCCGCCAAACACAACATTGGCGCGTATGTTACGTAATCAAGATCAATGACTTTCATTGGGTGAAATGAAATGAAATAAAACAGATTGCACCGATTCATCTACTAGCACATGTTCAAAGTAATCATGCTGGCATAGTCTTACACAAGTACATTTTTCAAAGCCTTCGCCACTGTGGCGAACCTGGTGAAAATTAATTGAGCCACACAGGGCACATTTCGCTTGTGGCGACATTGCGAGCTGGAACGCAGTTTGCTTGATGCGGGAATCTGTTTAAATCAAAAATATATATCTGAATGTCAAATATGCAAAATGTCTAATATATTTGTTTTTGTACTTTTTAGTGATGCGATTGTCACTGTAAAAAATATTGTAGCAATCTGTACTAAATGTTGTGTTGGATCGTTTTGTGTCGCTGTTCCGTGTTTTGTATAGATATGTGTAAATATCCACCTTTATTTGACGTTTGATAACCGTTTAACTGCAATGAAATCAATTCGAAAGACATGAACTGCTCCTTTCCTGTTTTCACGCTGACATGCCGCTCCGTGACAAAAAATCACATCCCTCACATTTACTTCATTCGTGACGAAAGTTCCAGAAAGATGGGAGCCTGTCAGATATTTGTAACTTCTTTATCGATAAGCAAAGGGAAAACACAACAGATTGGTTTAACACTAACAGAAGCGAGGCTGCGCATTCTTGGTGAGGTTTCGTTATGGATCTTTTTCACGTTTCACTTTTTTGATTTACACTTACACTTGATAACAAAACCCGGATTTTCAGCATTTGAGAAATCGTTTTATAAAGTACACACAGAATACATACCTCTGGTATTTCTCCACAGATTTAGAGTCCATCTCGTTCGTTTAACCCCAGTTTGTACAGTATTGTTTATCGTTCTTCAATCCACATACATAATTTAATACCGCATGTACTTTATTTCTTGACCTGATCATTCATGAGCAACTTTTTGCACTGAACAAAAATGGAATCCCCCGCCACTATCCAACCAATCCGCTGTGTAACATAAGAGTCTGCGCAGTGCGTCAGAACCAATCAGGTTTCTTGCAAGGTTTATTAATCGCTTGTTCCCCGAAACGCAGATTCACAAGCATCAGTTTCTCACTCGTTCCATAAGCCCCTCCCTCTCGTGACGTATTCAAGACCTGCCTCTTCCGAATTGACGTCACTGAATATTTGAAACTCCAAACAAACTGCAACCAAAACGGAGAGAGAAAGAGAGGCCTTGGTCTGTAAATTAGAGGTCTGCTTGGGCCAAAATTTAGACGTACCCTTCCACAAACGGAACGTACCACTGCTACACATTCTCCTGTTGATATTTTATTATTATTATTATTATTATTATTATTATGATGATGATGATGTTTTACTCCGTCAGCCCGATGAACCCGCTTTATATCATGATTGCCGTGCAGGCATAATTCGTGATATAATGCGGGTCGTGATATAAACCTAGTTTCATGTTTGCCTATGACAGCACATTACCAGTGCGAGAAAAAAAGAAAGAAAACTAACTGAATTAAAGAGCAGTGTTTTAATACTGTACATTTAGTAAAATGCATATAGTTTAGGACAAATATGTTTTGTATAATTAACTGGAACAAAACTGTTTGTGTCATTATCTAAAAAAAGGCATGAATTGTCAACTGATGAGAAATAACAATTAATTTTTTTGTGTGGGGTGGGGCTGCCCTCCTCCTCCTCAAACCAATACCATTAGTTACAACCAACTTCATTGCTTACAACAGATATCATGACTGACAGCCACCACTACCACTTACCTCAGAAACTCAACTCCAGGAGCTGGATTTGAACCGCTGTCTTCAGCGAGAGAAGGCGATATGGATTAGACCACTGCCCCAACAGCTCCCACAGAAAAGCTGTGTTTCATGCTGACTATAAGGTCAATTAACAAATTCTTTGAAAATAGAGGAAGGAATCAGGTGGATTTGAACCCAGTACCACAAGGAGAACAACACAACACAACATACTCGTGAATGAGTATGTGCCATCTCACTTCAATGGAAGGGCTTGCTTTTTCATTGATTATGAGGTAAATTAACCAAGTCTTTAAACGAGGGAACTCATTTGGACCCAGTAGTCCAAAGAGAACAGCACAGCATACGAGTGAATTATCACACTAGACCACCTGGCTCCATGCGTGAGACTAACATTGCATATAATATCTTATATCAACCTCTTTATATTATTATTTTGATGCTTAAGACCACTAACACCTTGTCAGGTTTTCTAAAACCGAGTCCTATCAAAAAGGGCAGAGTATTTGAAAATGGAAGGAAAAACACATACACCTAATATGGGGGGTTGAACCCACTAACCTGGGAATCAGAGTCCTTCTACTAACAGAGCTAGCCAGCCAGCAGCGTGAAACACATTATTACATTTTGTGATGTGGACCTGGGGATAACTTCCAACTCTCAACTCGGGTTCATGTGTGACTTAAACTGCATTCTAAGCCAAACCTTATAGGTCTATAAGGTAAATTAAACAACATTTTTAAGCACAAGGGATTAACACTTGTGCTTCATGCGGGACTTGAATCAATTACCCTGGGAATCAGAGTATAGTGCTCTACCAACTGAGCTACCCATATAGCTACTTAATACCCTTTAAAATGCCAACTAATACTAAATTAATCATTTGTACAACATGTAGATGCCGACACAGACAAAATGTTTTTAACACACAAGACACGGCCTAAACCACAACTCTGGTGTTTGTTTATCAGTTTCTTTCTTTTTTAATCTCTTAGAAGAGAAAAACAGTTGTGCTGTGCCTTTGTGTTGTTCTGGGTGTCATGGGAACCACAGTTGGGCAGGGTCCTGTGTGAAGGGGAAACTTTTTTGGAGAAGAATTGTTTTCCCCCACCAAAAAACTCTATCCTTGGTTTTTAGAAGGAAGCCCCTAACAGTGAGCGACATCCTTATAGAGAGGTGGGTAATGAATACAGTGGAAGATACAAATCATAAGAATGCATCAAGAAAAATAATTACAAGTTAGAAAAAAATCAAGACAACAATGTTAGACAGAAAGAAAGACATTAAGACATTAAATTAGTGAGACACATTAAGACAGTAACACAATGGGGGATTCAACAAATATTTTGGTATACAACCTGTCTGAATAATTTAATAAAATACTTCTCCAAGCAATGTGTATATTGTATTTTATTATTCAGTATGTATTGCTTTAAAAAATGGCTACACTTTTTTTTTTCTTTTTAGAATTTCAAATGGGGTACTTACTGTAGCTTTACTGAGAACATTTTTGTTTTACACCACTGAACTTGCAATATATAAGGTAGTTTTTCAGTTACGGTACCTGTCGGAATCATTTTTTGGGGCTACTGAAAAATCTTACACTAGTGTAACAGTACTATTCTGTATTAGGGATAATGCTGCCCTCTGCAGAAAAAGCAAGGTACAGTAAGTAGCTTCAAATGTAGTTTTAATTGTCTCTCTACGTTCCCCTTGTTGTATGGTGTTTGGAATCATTCTGAGCTATTATACAGTAATACTGTTGCTCTGATATTGAATTATTACCATCTTTCTATAAACTGCATTTACCTGGATTTGAAATTGCTTTCAGCTTTTCTGGAGAATACAAAGTGCTGAAAAAGCTTTCCTCATGCTGTAAAAAATCATGTGACAAAGTTACTTTTGAACTTTGCCAGCCCCACCTACACTACACATTTTATAGACAGAGAGAGTCACCTTGTCACACATTTTGAATGGAATGAGGAAGGCTGTTCAGTTTCAGCACTTAGACTAAGTTCAAAGGCAGGTAAAAAGCAGTTGTAAATAATTAAATATTGAAGCTGCGTACCCTTAAGTATCCATGGTTCTATACAGTGGTCAATAATCTGGTCAGTTACACTTTCTATGTTCTTTCCTTGTCTTTCTCAGATCTATAGTTGCACTATTTGTACGTCCCATTCTAAAGAAAGCGCCTAACAAGAGTTACATGAGAACAGCAATATTGTTAAGTACATGTTGGATGTTGGTAGCTCTAATTGTTTGGCTGCATTCATTTGCACATTGAGGCGAGATGGAGTGTTACGCAACAGGATTAGAGCCATTCACAGAGACTGCAGTGAATGCGATCAAAGCGATCATTCAGCTTTCCTGTAAATGTGTTCTAATTTAAAAGGATCCCCACTGTTTGTTTCGTCCTTTGATGGCTCTTCAGCTGCTCAGTCTAGTGCAGGGGGTGGGTTTAATTGCGCTGGCGCCTCCTGGGAGGCTCATGTGGCTGGTGAACCAAACTGGGAGGCCATGAGCATGTGCCTGTTTAAAACTGTAAATATCCAGCGCTGGCCACAGCACATTTTCTTAACGTGAGCAGTCATCTTAAAGAGCAGATTGAGACAGGACTGAAATATCTTTGAGGTCCTTGGAGTCAATTCAAATTATTATTATTATTTATTCATTTGACAGACACCTTCATCCAAGGAGACTTACAGGTGTTACAGGGTTACAAAGTAAGATTAATAATTAAATACAGTATGGTTTACCATAAGCACAGCAATACTACTAGAACACAATATGAACTGGGATTCAACAGGTTAGGATTACAACAGTTATATCTACAAAGACATTGTAGTGCAATAGTGCATTAGCTGAAGATCCAGTAAAGTGATGCTGAGGTCAGTTAAGTCCAGTGCATAGTAGGAGGGGTAGATCAAGAGATCTACAAGTGCAGTCTAAATAGGAGGAGGCGGCAGAAGGCAGTGAGAGACGGAGCAGTCCTGAAGTTCTCTGGTAGCTGGTTTCACCACAGAGGGGCTAGGAAAGAGAAGGATCGGGCATGGGAGAGCGGAGGGAAAGCATGACCAGTCAGCCAGCAGAGGAGGAGCGGAGAGAATGACACAAATGATCTAGCCCCCTGCCTTTGTTGGTAGAAACTGATATTCCTTCAGAAAATATATTTTCTTCATTTTCTCCAGTGGGGAATTCTTGTTAAATCCCATTCTTGTTAATACACTGCTGTCTACAATGTGTTCAGACATTCTAAGAACTGCTCAATTCCAATAACACTCACAATTCCAATCAAGTGGGAATCACACTGCATGCGATATCAGTCTGTGTTAGTGTTCTTTTTGTAACTGCTGGGTAAATAAGGGTTTATTTAGTGTTTTGTTTTGGGGTATTTTATCAGTTAAAACATAAAAACAACTAGATATACCCATCAATAGCAGAACCAATGAGCAGTGATTACTATGAACAAGTAGGTCACCATGACAGTACTTATAGTCTGGAACAAATATCATTAGAAAGCTTTATTAAATCTGAGAGCTGTTCTGAATACAGGGGTACATTGATCTTAGCCATGGTGGATCTAAACAACACCACCGTTTAGGTTGTTTAAATAGGTGTGTACAAGGTTATGAATCAAACTTATAACAGTGCGTTCATGTATCTGTTTCAATAATCCCCTATAAAAATTGACCACAGTATTTTTACAATGCTTTTCACATTGGTAGACTTTAATATGCTTTACCACACCTTTTTTGGCTTTGCAATGCTTACATATCCGTTACCATGCTTTCAGTATGCTTTAATACACTTTGCTTTGCTTTTACTATTGTAAACTTTTATAAGATAAAGCAAAAAAAGGAAGAGATTTCATGATCTGATTGACAGCTATATTGACATCCGCTGCCATTTAGATCAATGGAATAGACCCCATCATTTCCTTTAAGTTGTGCATCAGCACAACATGGACGATTTCTGACACCATAAAAAAGTACCAAGTAATGTTCATACCAAGTTACATTTGCATAAACAGTTCTTAAGATATATGTTAAATGTAGCTGATGGACAGGTCCCCTTATGTCTCCAGAGTCTTATTATTTAATGAGGAATGTCCTTACCAAGTTACATTACAATAGGATACCAAGGAGTATCCTCCATTGGGGATAGTAAGGATATGTTTCGGATTATAGTATAATAATAATAATAATAATAATTATTATTATTATTATTATTATTATTATTATTATTATTATTATTATTATTATGCTTTGTTATTCATTGTTACATTTTGGGGGTTGAAATGATCTATTCTGTGCTGTCTTTTTGCAAGTCATCCACAGAAAAAAAAGAGCACATCGCTAAAAAATCTGGATAGTTTTATTACAACAGCCCAACAGCAGTATTCCAGTAGGATACTTGGCGACTCAGGACATGGTTTACAGGATAAAAAGCATTTGTACAGGACTGCTTCCCTTAAGCAAAGGTGATCCCTTGTTATTATTGCATCAAAGTTTCGAACCAAAGTTTATACATTTAAAGTGATTACAGGACAGCAGGGTAGCTCAGCAGTCAATTAACTTGTGCACCATCAGGAGGGAAAGAAACAGGAAATTAATTATCATTGATGCTTTAGTGCCAAAATGTTAGTCTGGCTACTGACCAGGAGTGGTTTAACAATCCGTGGGTTCATGAAAGACCAGCTGCAGCAACTCAATAAACCAGCAGGGGTAGCCATAGAGACGAGAAAGAGAGTATTATTTGCAGTTTAATGGACAACATATTGCATGCTTGCATCAATTGTGAGAAATCGAAAAATTCAACTTGGCTGATGCACTGCTACTGGTGATTAAAGAGCAAGTAAACTAAAATGCCATCATATTCCGGTTTACATTTCCCTCAGTATTGTATGGTGTTTGCCAGACTTTAGAATGGTTGTGGGTTCTAGGTGAAGAGCAGAGTCACATTGTCACATGCTTCTAATGGAATGAGGAAGCCTGTTCAGTCCTAGCACAAGCTAAAGCAGATCAAAGCCAGGAAAAGGCAGATTTTAATGAAAGGTTGGAATAAATAAACATGGCAGCATAAGAACAACAAGAAATGTTAAGGGAATCAATGTATCTATTTTGAAGCAACTAGAGTGACTTGAGAGCTATGCTGTATTGGAAGGAAACATCCACCTTACAAATACCTTAAAAGTGAATACACCACCTCAGCCAGTTAAAGCAGTGCTGCTGCTGGGAGCGCAGGATGAGTCATACAGTTTGGACGGCACCTGTTTGCGTCCAGGCTGTGCAAAAAGGCCGAACTTTCCTGGGGACTCCGGGTAGGGGATGGGAAACTGGCAGGGATTGCTTCTCCTCATCGTGCAACAGCAAACCCTACTGGCCAGACACCAAGCACATTCAGAGTGGATAAAAGGAGGGCTGATTTCTGTTCCCTGGATCGGTAGCCCACCCACCTCTGCTTTGGATTGCTTGCCATGAAAGCGATTCTGGCTTTAGGCTTGTGAGATCAACGGATGCTCACAGCTGCGGTGAGGAGAAAAAACATAATTGGACATTCCAAATTGGGGAGAAAATAAATAAATAAATGGAAAACTGGATGTTTTTTGAGTATTTGCCTCTGGTCAAAGCAACAACGTGTATCCCCTCACACCTTAACAATCTACAGTAAACTGAGTATACACAGACCCTACACTAACACTTTAAACACACTGTAAACGTAGTCAAATATGACACCACTGGGGGAGAGGAGGTGCAGCAGACTAATTCAATAGCGTATCATGCCTTTCAACTGGGTTCCAATCTGGCACCATCAAATTAGCTTTTCAAACTCAATTTTCTTACCTTCTATTAGGACTAGCAAAATTAGCACCACCTCCTTATCTTGTGTTGAAGATCTTTCTACATTAATCCAGATAGTTAGATTGTTTTAAACACCATATGACTAAACTGTTTCTTCTTGGTACAGTATCACATCCTGTACTGTAAGGCAATCTTACTCAAGATCATGTAACCTGCAGCACAGGTAGTGACAAGGTACCAGGAAGCATCTTAAATTGAATGGTATTTTATCAGTATCTATAGGGATAATAATAATAAACAGCAACAAACAAAACTATATCAGTACAATGATAAGGGGACCAGCAATACAATTCCCAATGCTAACACAAGGAAGAAAATGCGTTGCAGATGAGCATGAGACCCCCCAGGTATGAAAATGCCATAAAACGCCCCCCCCCCCCCCCCCCCCCCTCGCAACAGAAAACTGAGCAAAAAGCTACATCTCTCTTGTCCCTCTCTTTGTGTCAAGCCATTAAACTGGGTCAGGTGTGAACGGTTAAACATTCAATTGTAAATTCTCAATGTTGTCTAAGAAAGGAACATGCTAACAAAAGAATAATCTACTATAATATAAGCCCTGTGCTTATTTGCATTGGTTTTCTGTTTTTCTCACCACATAGCGATTGCTTATTTATTCTCCCTCATGATAAGAGGCTTGTCTTGGAGTGTTACTTGTTAAGTTGCCCTGTGTAGTTCTACTCACATAATACCATGGCAACTGCATCTTTAAATTCTCACTGGGCTTTTTTTAAATCTGCTGCAAGTTTCAAGTGGCTTGAGTGTTGTTAAAGGGCAAAATGATATCAATTTTTCTTGTTGGATTTAGAGCATACATATATTTGTCACCTGTCACAGCCAACACAAATGCATCTCAACAGGACTAATAGAAATATTTTTCACTGTAATATTACACTTCATAGGTCTCAACCTTATTTGGTTATTATATTTTTGTCTAGTGATTGTAGCTAACAAATTAATTACATAAATCTGTAAAGCTGTTTTACATGTCTGTTTGTTACACAGGTCTCACATGTGCAGTTTTGAAAGGAACAAATGTTACTGCAAACATGCATTTCATTTTAAAACATGATATGTGGGACTTCTTTAGGTTAAAGAATGTTCTCAGTTTCCATACCTTAATCTCAGGAAATCTGTTACATATGCAATTCATTGGTCATTTCACCTTATAAACAGACAGAGGAACCTGGTGTAGTAACTAGAGTTCACTCTAATGAACCAAACAGTTTAACACAACCCCCCCCCAAAAAAAAACATAAGACAGTCCACACTGCGTAACAATAAAATATTTGCAACACCAATTGCAATGCGTCAAACCTGTGTCAGACACAAAAACACACACACACACACAAAATGCGAATCAGACTGCAGTCAGAGAACTACTGTGCTTCTATATTCAGGGTAAGCTTTGTGGGAGATTAAGAGCATTGCCATGACAATTGCAATTTGTAAATATGTTTCTGTAGAGGCCTAACCACTCCATTGCAAAGAACCATTTTCATATGTGCACTCAAATGTCTTCTTTTAAAAGCAAAATATACAGTAAATGATTTGAATTATTGAATTGTAATGCATTTATAATCTTGTTCTTTTATATAATCCAATTACCAGTAATCCAGCAAGTAATCCATTGATTCATTGATTAAATATCTAGCTAAATCCCAATTGTAGCAATAGCCTTGCTCCAAAACATTCCGTAAAATAAATACATTGACATTCTGCTTTTAAATAACAGGAAAAATACAGACAGCTGTATTCAATAATCATATTCAGCTTTTTTGTTATTATTATTTAAAAAATAAATACTAATATATTTAAATTTACCTAGGGCAGACTTGATTAAATCGATCAATAAAAATTGTATTCGATTAAAGCTATTTTGTGTGATTAAATAAATGGAAAAAAAATCTTCCCTCTGGTGGGAATTCCTCATGACTTGAAACAAAAGCATTATAAATCATGACATCATTGGGAGCCAATCAAAGCACTGTTTTTTCATTTGTGCGTGGAGAGTTTATAGGTGCACTGTCAAAGCTGAAAACAATTCATTTTTAGCTTTGACAGCAGAGTGGTGTGAATTATTGAAGCTGCTGCAATAAAGAAAAAACCAATTACTCTCAGAACAAGTATGTAAATAATCACTTTTGGAAATAATTCAGCTTCTTAAAACAAGTTATACCAGCGCAACTCATTTTAGGATAATTACTACTTAGGGCAGATGTTTTGGAGTAGAAGGTGTCATTATCTCTAAGCTAACAGAGAACAAAATGTTCAGAACATTTTGTTTTGTCAAATTAAACCCATGAAAAAGTTATGAAAAACAAAACCTTAGCTCTGTTTGCAGAGTGCACCCTTCAGTTCAAACGTGTCAAGCACGCAGTTTGGGATCTGAAGATTCAACTGCACTTGCAAAAAAGGCTATGAATACCATAGGAATGTTGTAATACCAATATATTACCAGGAATGTCCTGAGTAGAATCATTATTAGACCAGAAACATGTCATGGTAACACAATTGATTTTGAACAAATATTGCCTTGTTGCCTAATATTGGTACACTCTAGTTCTAAAATGACACTGCAATGGATTATCATTAAACTGACTGGTTCAAACCCCAGTTGTCTTCTTTTGATTGCAGTAATGTTCCTTCATAACCCATTGCCTCCACCATGCAGCTCTTTGGTCAAATTCATTTTTTACAGAACAAAGAGTTAAATTGCCTTGTCCAATGGCCTGACAATTTCCCCATTATCTTGTGTGAGCGCATTTGAGGAAACGTTTAAAGCATTTATGATCAACCCATACAGCCATTCTCATTGTGGATAAAAAAAGAGAGAAAAGGGAGACCATTTTGTTAATTATAATGACAGCTGACTTGTCAATGGCTTGCCACGCCCTAACATAACCTTGGCATTCATGTGTCTTGTAAAACACACTCCAGTTTTTGGAAATTGTCAAAATGCCATGATAATGTTACTCCCTAGTAGTACTTTATTGCTTCAGTGGTTTGCCAACAAGCCACAAATAAACAAAGCAGCAAACAGCAAGGCAGAACAGGCCTTTTCTACATAGGCTATTTAACATGTTGCAGACAATGCTTTCTCATTATTGTTATTAGTATCAGGAACCCTATGCAAGCAACCCCAAGAACAAGAACCACAGCATATCAGCCAGACTCCCTTGTTGGAGACTGTGTGGTCCAGTGGTTAAAGAAACAGGCTTGTAACCAGGAGGTCCCCAGTTCAAATCCCACCTCAGCCACTGACTCATTGTGTGATCCTGAGCAAGTCACTTAACCTCCTTGTGCTCTGTCTTTTGGGTGAGACGTAATTGTAAGTGACTCTGCTGATGTATAGTTCACACACCCTAATCTCTGTAAGTCACCTTGGATAAAGGCGTCTGCTAAA
The DNA here is from genome assembly GCF_902713425.1 of Acipenser ruthenus. Lineage (NCBI taxonomy): Eukaryota > Metazoa > Chordata > Actinopteri > Acipenseriformes > Acipenseridae > Acipenser > Acipenser ruthenus. The sequence continues at coordinate 18,278,494 of NC_081214.1, read as the reverse complement.
TAAACCAATAATAATCAGCCAGACTCCCTTGTTGCATTACCTAATCGTAACGGTAGGTGTCACTATACACTGTTACCTTCTTACCTCCACCCCGTCAAAAATATATTAGGGCCCACCCTGTTTGTTTTCTACATTTGTTTGATAATCCACAGCAGAGCCCTCACTGGCACAGATTAACAGTGATAAATATTTACAATTATCTATTTTCTCAAGAGAGTATGGCAAAAAGCTTGCAGTACATTGTTGAAAAATGATAGGGTTCACTGTCACAAGCTAGACTGCTACTTTATCTTAATTAGACTCCTACTCAGTGTGATCTAAAGCTTTGTAAGCAGCTACACATTTCTGGCATGAATCAATTGTTTTCAAATCAGCTTGCTATTTACTAAACAGTTATACTCGCATGTTTCCTCTGGAGAAAATAAAGATTTGACATTCAACATGGTTTCTATTTAAAACCTGCATATTATTATTGTTATTATTTAGAAGTTCTTGTTCCACAAGCTAATAAGCACCTCCTTTAACAAATATGGATAATGCCGTCTGAAATATTGAAATAAAAAAACAGCTCATGAACTTCACATGCTTATATTTTTATCATCCTGCTTAAGCTGCAGACGTCTGCTTTCCAAAGCATGATCTGTTACATATGGTTACCACGTTACTATCACTTATGTTGATTTAAATAAATAACCAAGAAAGGACCATGTTACCTGCAGCTGTTTTCAGTTTTTAATTTGCAATGCACTCGTGCTCTGTCATTGCAGCACCATCTAGCTTTGGAGTAGAATGACATGCAACTCGTTTCAGTTTAGGAATCCCTTCTGTACAGCTGAGGGGTTTAGCATTGTCATTTTATTTTCCCAGTCTGTACACAAATAACAGAGGGAATTTGGAGGCAAAGATCATTCTGCTGCTGCCACTGATTCCCTGCCAAAAAATGTGTTCAGAGCCCTTTGCTTTAGATGAAAGTTAGATAAGTACATTCTGAACTGCTGGTTAAGCATGGAAATGTATAATCGGGATGTGTTCTACAGATCTCTGGCAAGAGAATAGGACAAACATAAGAGTTCTAGAATTTAAAATGACGTGTGTATGTGTGTGAGCACCATATACAATGTAGTTAAACAAACTACACATGTCCCTCACATATGAAATAATTCTGCAGATTTTGAATGTATCTTACTGTATATATTTAACTTGAACTTAACTTAACTTTAAATTACCTTTTTTTCTGCTCATGTGTGGTGTTCTTGTTCAGTAAAACTCATGAGCATGGATACTACATAGGCTTCTAAGACAACCACACACACAAGCAGTGAAATGCGCAGGGTTCAATTATATGTTACTGAATGGAACATGAGGGATTCAAAAAAACAAAAAAACAAAGATAACTCACTTAACTGTCCCTCTCTTTAGAAACCTCTGATTAGCAGGGCCCCGTCTTGCACAACACCTTACATAACGACACAGAACAGAATGAAGACATTGCATATCCGTGTTTACTCTGCCTCTTTATATTCAAGTTTTGCAGAGAAAAAGACCACGCTGCGGGGCAATAATGATAAGGAAGCGAATGAAGAATTAGGTTTTGTATTAAGAATATATTGAATCACTTCAGATCCCCATGCTCTACCATATGTTGTGCTAGATTAATTATCAAACATACGTAAACATATGTAGGAGTGAGATACCAGTCGCTGCCAAGTCTTCATTACATTACAAACAGGACTCTAAGGATTGTTGAAATGATAAAGAATAACAACCCCCTCTACAGGTCTTAAACCATGTGGTAACTCTACCTACTTCAGAGCTTTTCATCATGCTTCTGCTTACAAAAACTTTAACCTACCAATTATTCTATGATGTGGGTACATTTTTTCCTTCCACAAATTCAGATTTACCTTCTATAGCTAACAACGAGCACAGTGCCTTCCTTACAGACAACTTGCAACAAAGCAATAAAATCCGACACATTTTTCTTTGCATTTGTATAAATGATTAACACTTGCATTTAGAATTAGGATATTTTTTATCTGCTGGTGATCACTCTGAACACAGATCACATAGTTGTTGGCTCCAATACAGATGATCCAGCTCAATAACAATAATATCTACAGCTGCTAGCTGTTTCACACATTTTGGCCACAGTGCATTTATTTCTGCAATACAGTACATACAGTCCTATCCAAGAGTTGCACATTTAAAGTTATGCCAAACCATGAAAACACACATTTGAATTATATAATGGTTTCAGTCAATGTCTGGTATAGAAGTGCTGCAGATTGCCAAAATAGGTCTGCAGAGAAGAAACTGATTAGATTACAAAACATGTTGTGATGGGCATGCCCTGGACTTTTAACTGTGTGGGCGCAAAAATGTTATAAAGTACACTGTGATAAGATAACAGTTTTGCTCTATTGTGCTATAAATTATTCTCATGCAGTAAATAACTATACAAAATAGTATAAAAATGTGATTAAAACTGTTTTGCTATTTGATAATCCTGTGCAAATATCACTTTCAAACAAGAGTGTTAGAAAAACATTACACCAGGGTGAAGTAGGCAGGTGCTGTCAGTTGTGTTTAGTTAAAAAGGTGCCTTTCAGCAAAGAAAACTGCCAAGTGATTTGCGTAGCCTACAGATTGCAGAAAACATGACGTAAGCCCTCTGTTTGCCTAAGAGTTCCACTGTCGACCAATTGGAAGAGAGCAAAAAAAAGGCTCGATTCAGCATTCTGGGAGGGGTTTCCTCTCAATATCAGCTACATTACAGTGGTTAAAAAATAGACAATCTGGATAGGAAGCCCTAGCAAAACAACAAACAGCCTTGGACATACTCTTGGAACCTGAAGTGGTTTACTCAGTCCTGATCCTGAGGGGTTGCAGTGTATTTTATAAAGGGGAATTTCTCAGATGTTCTGCAAAGGCAAGTAAGCTGCTTTCTTCCTTTGAATGCTGATGGTAGAAGCAGAAGCAGTGACCGCGTCACCAGCTCTTGTGGCTGCATGCTTTTTTTTTCTACCCTTGTTGTGTTAAGAGGAGGTTGAAAGAAAAAAAAAAAGAGGGCCGGCTCTGTGAACTGAGCTGTGCCTTTTACCAATCACAGAGGCTTCCCCCTCCTCCCAGTGCTCTCTCTCTCTCCTTCTCTGTGAAAAAAAGTGCACTGCTGAAAAATTGATAAGCAGCTTCTGTGTTTTTCCTGTCCAACACATTCTCCTTAATTTGTTGGTGTGTGCACTAGAACAAAACACAGGGACATTTATTTCAAGGAGCTGCCTTTCAAGAGTGGAGATACAAGACAACCCTGAAGGGAAGGTTGAGAAGACAGAAGCTATTTGACAACCTCTTCAATCTTCATAGCTCTTGGTAAACACCTGAGCTGCCCTTTCCAGAGAAATCACAAATAGTTTTAAAGAAATCTGAATTTTAGGAAGCTTGGTAGGTAACTAATCATGTCAGATGAAGAGTGCCGCTCGCCCATTGGCCTTGACTGTTGCAGCTGTTGTCTGGACCTCGCCAATGGATGTGATGGCGTGGCTGGTGGCGGCAGCAACAACAACCTGGGCAGTCCGACGGTCACCCATTTCCGGCAGCTTCGGGATCAGCTGATGTTCGAGAACTTGAACACGGACAAGTGGAACAACATCATGCGGCAGGACTCTCTTGAGTCAGTAGTGAGGGACCCTTGCTTCCTTCTCAACGAAGGGATCTGCAACAGCAACATTGACCAGACCATGCTCTCCATCCTCTTCTACTTTCACAGGTAGGTGTTGACATCTAAGAAAGAAAAAAATAGCTGCTGTAGGTTTTAAGGCAGGTGCAGCTTCACACGACACTGATCTTCAAGTTGTCTTTCAATACTACACCAAATTGGCCTGATGTTCTTTGAATGAAGAATTAGATCCATCATATATCTGATGACTTGTAATCTCTCCGATCTCCCATGCTGTAGCTACTTAAAACATTTGAGCCTGTAGAAAGATTAGCGTTGTGTAAAAATCTTCCATTTTCTAGTCTTTTGTGAAAACCTTAAAAGGACAATTTGACAATAAATATCTTCCTGTTCGGTGATGGGTTGGGTTAGGCTGGAGGACATTCTAAAGAAAGGGATCTGTATTATTATTTCAAACCAGAGAGAACAAAGGTTAGGAAGAGGAGTATTCCATGAATGAAATAGGTTCTCCTTTTACAGGCACTGGTTTTTACAGGAATTTGACCATAATGAGGACCCAAAATCTGGTACACTTTGTATTATTTGAATACTGTTTGAATGACCTCTTTTATTACAATACAATACTGCTGCATTATTGGTGGTGACTTGTGATGGACTTGCAAAAGAAGCATTTAGCCTCAAAGTTTTTGGGAACTTCAGGAAGCTGCTGGGGGCCAATGTGAAATGGGCTAGGGTCCAGTTCTAAGTGGTACCAGTGCACACTGAACCTGCATACCATCATTGGCAGGCCTTGGACTGGATAGAAATGGAATTTAAGCACCTTAAATTGGCCTATTTTTTAAAGAAGCTTGCATTGATGCTGCTGTGAAGATCAGATGTCTCATGTCTAGTTTAAGGTCTACTGGTCAAGTAATCCAATTTTCATTAAATGTTTAACCTTTATTAAGTGAAACTCACAACAGATCTGGTGCTTCTGTCATTTACATTGAAAAGCGTATTTACAAGAGCTGTCCGTAACTCAGTATTAACAGTTGGTATCTTAGGTGGCCATATTTAAACATGTAAATAGATCAGTTTAGTTTTTTCAATGTTTAGCCATTCCTACATTACAGGTTTAAACAACAGTCAGATCCATCAGACACTATTAATGAAAATATTTTTTTTTTAATTAAATTATGTAAAAAGATTACAATCTTAATTAATTGGTACACTGGCCAGCATTACCAACAATGGTCATACCGAAGTTGTACAGATTACTTGAATGACAGACAATTTCAATATAATATGTGTTGGTTAGACTACTTTATAGATATAAATACTGCTGTAAGCACACTCTGAGCTGAATCTCTTTTTACAGATGGTTCTATAAAGCATGTCATTCTATATGCATAGCAGCAGCATAGTGTTCATTACAGGTCTGAGTGCTGAGGGAAATGTTCTGGCTTGTGAAGGGTTTATTTCAAGTTTCCACTGATGAAGTCTGCTCTTCTTTTTTTTTTTTTAATTGTATACTCGTTTAATTTGTTCCTTCCTCATTTACTGTAGAACCTGTTCATAACGTGCCCAGTGTTTTGTTTCAAGTGTCACAGAAAAGACAAATGTTAAAAGCTAAGGTTACAGGCTGCTTTGTATACCTGCGTGAGGCTGAGGGGGAGTGTCTGAAAATAATTACCTTGCATGGATTTTAATGGGTACATTCCTAACAGTGGGTTGTAAAATGCAAAACACCAGCTTTCCACCCAGCCTAGAAGGAAAAGGTTATATTATTGAAACATCATTAAACCTGTTAACCTTTAAATGTTACACAACACCCTTTAGTGTTAAGAAACACATTATGTTGCCTTTGCTATGTCCGTGTTTACCATATCTCAGCATTATATTTTTAAACATGCTGTCGACTCTGAACACATTATAGGTCATAAATCAACTGGGGAATCAACACGGTATACAGCAAAGGTAATGTGTTTCTTGTAAGCACTGCAGGGAGTTCTGTAACACACTGATGTGATAACTTTCAATGTACTGTTGGTTTCTGATCAGCAACATTAAACTGACTGAGTGAGTGATAGTAAACAATGCTGACTACACGCAAGTTCAATTTGCTTGCATACAGCAGTGTTTACCTCAGCCAGCCAGTGCAAAACCAGCTGATCAGAAAGAACAGTATATTGAACAACATTGAGGGGCAAAAGAGACCTCAGATGACTGACTGGAAGAAACTGTGACTGGCTAATCTGACGAGCTGAAAAAATAGAACTTCAACTTATCTAATGATTTTCAACTGACTTTTTCAACTTCGATGTGACAATGCAACAAAAATAAAAAGTGAAACACACGAATGAATTATGAATTATTAGAATTTGTATTTAAAAATGTGTCTGCATACTTACTAGCAAGGCGCAAATCATTGACCTAAGGTTTTGGCTAGCCCAGTCTTGCGCTGTGACATCTTATGCATTGCACACAAATGATTGTATTGCACACAAAAATGCTATTGTTGTATTTGTTTTTTTTAGGTCCAGACCAAAATAACTCGACCTGGACACAGTTACAGTATAAAAAAATCTGTAATTCCAAAGTGAAAACTTAAACAATGAGAAATGTACTGTCTGAAATGGTTGTCAAATATTTGAAAAACAATCTGGAAATTACAAGCAACATATTAACCAGTATTGTTTATTATCTATACATCTTCAGCCCCAAACTCTTGAAATATTAAAATGCATATAAATCAATATCATATGTACATAATTACCCACATAACATACTTAAATAAAAGTATGATCAGTATTTTTTCCCTATTCTGAAATATGACTCACGGTTGAGGCGTATGGCGATGGCTCCGAGGTATAAGGCAAAGCTTTGAAAAATGTGCAATTAGCAGGTTTCATAATGTTTCAATAAGATCCAGAGTCAGCTCAAAACAAATGCATTTATTATGTTATTTTGGGTACAAATATTCAATAAAATATCAATCTGATCCGTATGACTGAGTGCCATTTATACCAATCATTCTGTCTCATACACGAGGCACAGATGTTCATTCCATATGGGAATGGCAAATTGATTTTTCTGTGTTGCTTTGCACATCCTTCACATAGTTACTGTCAGCAATCAAGGGGGCTGTCAAGTGTAAAACATCAGCACTCAAGGCAGAGGTTGTTCCTGATGCAGATACAGTATGTGTACATCATACAGAAACAATGCCAAGTGCAACAAAGTTTTAATACATAACACAAAACATTTTTTGGATGAGGTTGTGGGGACCATTGAGGCTTATCCCTTACACTGTTAATACACTGATAGCCATGAATTATGAGAGTATATCTCATCAGCCATGTAGTTATGCTTTTCAATGTGTAATTGTAGATAATTTAGTTTGAATATAGCATTGTGATTATTCTCATTACAGTATAATTGCACAAAAAAGCATTAGCTTAGGTAATGGGAGTGTGCTTTTATGCAGGGTATGGTCTTGCATGTGAGATTATTTTACAAAGGCGTTTCAGACTGTCAAAACTGGCAAAGAGTAAATGTACAGCCCCCCCCATCTTGCATTCACACCTATCTTCAGGTGTGGGCTGCTTTGCTCAGGCTGTAGGGCTTGTATGTTTGTATCTCTGTTATCCCAGGTCAGATGACGCCAACAACAACATCATTGAGGTTATGTCTCTTGGAATAAAACTCTAATAAGATCAACTGATAACCTATCATGTTAGTAAGCATGTTTCAGGTGATGTAACAACACTAATAGCCTGGCTCTCAAATGTCAAGAATACACTTACAAAAGCTGCATATCACAGACTCTACTACATTTGTAACAGCTTCTAGACACTGTACAAGTGATATGCACACTGAAATTAAAATGTAAAATTCAAGCGTCACATGCACACTGGAAGAAAGATGTTTCCGTTGGGCATTAAAAAGCCATAGTGGACTTTGTTTTGGTATCTTGGAGTGAGGAGATTCAGTTTGAAGAAGCCAGCATTGGGGCCCCAGAAGGTATAAGCATCGCTGTGATTGGAACAAGCTCTGAATTCAGTGCATCAGTGTATTAATGATAGCCTCCTACTGAAATACGAAGAAAAAGGCCTATTAGGAAGATGCCAAGTTTCTCTTTGTTTCTAAGAACAGCTTCCACAGTCACTTGAATAGTTCTTTTTTGAAAGTCCATGAAGCAAAATACAAATAAAATTAATGGTGCGTACTCCTCAATATGTGTACTGAATTCACAAGCGAGGAGCAATGGTCCTTGCAATTCACATTGAAGGAGCATGACAAACCCACATTTAGTTTCTCTGGTTGAAAGAACCGTTTGTGCCTATAGCCTAAGAACTTGAATTCATGCCATCTCTTTTAGCTTGTTATAGCTTTTATGATGCAAGACTGTACCTAAACTGTTGTTTAAGAATTTCTACTGCAATAGATTTACAGTTTGTGTCCTTAGGTTGTCCCCTAGCAGTACTAAGGGGAAATGGTTGTACAAAGGCACATACCATTTTTATTACGCAATGGTATGATCCAATATAAATTGGCAATCCATGGCTACCAGTGCGATAACATAACAAGACCACTGTACAATATTTGCTTTAATTGTGTTTTAACCCTTTCACATTTCAAGTATTGGCTTTGCCCATAGTATTGGAATACATTAGCTTTAACTGTCTTCAATTAAAAGAGATATTTAAAAACACATTATAGAACGTACACAATAACATGCTTGGCTTTCAGAAGAGCTTATTTAGGTCATAGCATTCACAATAATGAACTGACAAAGCCAGCAAGTTTTGATTACACATCATGCAGTACAGGTTCTCATCCGAGATCTGCAAATAGTTTGTGGGATTTCATTAAACAAAACCTCTTTTATGGGGACGAAAAAAAGTGCAGCAATGCGTGCAATGAAATGTAGCCTCTGTGTCCTACAAAGAATGTTTTTTTGACAGTTATCAGTAAATCAAGACTGTGATCACAGGCGTGAGGTTGAGAGTTTTACTTCCAGTTTCTTACAGTAGATGGGTCTGCCAGGTTAAATGCTGGTATTTCCATAAGAGACTAGAATGGAATTTATAGTAAAGGAAGCTTGTTGAGCAACAGGTTTGTGCAACTCTACTTGAGGAACAACAGTAGGTGTTGGAGTTGTTTATTTTTAATGTGTTTTACTTATAATATGGTTAATTAGTAATATTTTAGTACAATAAGACCTCAAACTGAAGGGATTGTATATTTATTTGTTTGTTTGTTTTCTAGTTTTACAGCTACTTCCAAATATGTAATATTGGATGTATCACTGTTGCTTCTTAAATTATTATTTCAATAATGATAATATACTGTATAAATTTACATACATTATATATTTTCCAAATCAGTCTTAAGATGCTAGTTAAACATGACATGAAATGAAGTGATTCATGCAAAAACATTTGCTGTTTAAGGATGCCCGTCGTTCTTGATACCTTGATACATTTTTGCCCAAAAAAGCCCGGAAAAGAGGTCAAAACATTTATGTGGGTTACTTTTCTTAAAACAGCAAAATAAATAAATAAACACACTTGGCATGTACTTAAAGTCAGTGCCTTTTTTCTTAAATACAGAAGTTGTGTCTGAGATTGATACATACTGTATACTGCAGAGAGGGGGTTTAATACTTTGAAACATGAATTTCAATTCTGTGCCTTGCCTTTAAGCAACTTTAAGTAATTCAATATGGCTGAGCTGTCTTACTTTACTGGTTTTAAACCGTACAAACACTGTACAAACAGGCTTCACCAGTGTAGTAGTTTAGTAGCACAGGAGGTGGCACATTTCCTTCACCACAGCCTTAGAGACACAATAGCCTTTTGTGTAGGTATTAATAAGATACCTGACAGTCAGTGCCACTGAAAGAGACTCACAAAGGCCACTGCATCCTAAGCTGTCACATGAGAGAAGAACAACACATTTATAGGGATGACAGTCTTTTCCAACTGCCCAAGACACAAGAAAAGTCCTAATATAAATCTTTTCTTGTAAAACCAAATTCTGCTGAATGAATGCAACACAGTATTTGGATAGTATTCAAAACTAAAATAAACCTTTTAAAAATGAGTCGGTCAAAATATAAACGCATTACCACTCCTGTTCCATTGGCCCCATTGTAGCTACCCTTGTCCTACCACTGCCTTGCCAATAAGTCATGTTTTTCTTAGCATCAAGCAGGTACTAACTTCTGAAAATGTTAACATTTAGTAATACAATATAATGAAAAAGCTAAATTGTGGAAGGATATAGTAAACAAGTTATTTCACAGTAAACATAACTGAGGGGAACTGCAACTTCACTAGATGATTTGAGTTGTTTATTTTAATTTATTTTAAATGAAGCATACAAATACCAAATTATATTATAGGCTTGTGAAAGTCTGTGGAAGTAAGTGTGTCATCAATACCTTATTTGGTATAACACATATCAATAAAAGTTTATGTTTGTCATTCCACCATGTGCAGCAAACCTAGCTATACAATATTGAAGCTGATGAGTGAGGTAAAGGTTAAGCAAAGACTTCAGAGTTGAGCTGAGTTGTTATCACACTGAACGCAGGCAGGTCTTGCTCAAAGATAGCAAAACCATAAACTGGCCAAGGTGGAGCCTTTGCAGTAGGAACACACAGATATCTCCTTGTCAGTGCTAGTTACTGGTGTATAAAGATATCTACAAAAAGGATCAAGTCACAAACAAGGATTGGTCATATAAAGATCTATAGAAAAGAACAGCCTTTAAATATGTTACTGTTTTAAACATCCCATATTCCTTTATATTCTGGTCGTCTCAGTAACTGAAGAAGGCCCTTTGCAAGTTACATTACAATTGAATAAGCAGGTCTCAACATACATAATCCACTATATGCCCGTCAATTAGGGGTGACACATACAAGAAAAGGTTGGTGGTAAGGTTGTTTGGTGGTAAGGAGCTGGACAAGGAAAATGGCAACTTAATATATATGCTGTACACACACACACTTCTTTAAAATAAATGTATGTGCCACAGGATTGCTTTACAGTGTCAGGAGCCTTGGTATACAGAAAGCAATGTGAAAACTCTGAAGCTGTGTAAAGCTTCATCATAATGACTCATCATACATCTGCTTCTTTCATTGAGACTTCAGTTGTACTAACAAGAATTCAAGTTGTCAATCAATTTGAGGGACTACTTTTCTATCTTGAATCTTGATGAAGATCCTTTTTGTAAAAAAGCTATTTTTATAAATTAGACTAGACAAAATCAATGCGTTGCTCTTCAGGCCAACCTACTTAAACATTTAGTGAACGACACATTTTAATCCCCTCACTGTCAACGGAATGAGGGTGGAATTCACTTTCTGGTGGTGCACTCTGCTTTACAGATCAATGCGTACAACAGCACATCATATCGTTTTGTACTTGGTTCTGCCCTTTATTTCATTTTTCAGAATGTACTTCAATTTCAAGGAAGTCCTGGAAGACAGTAACAGCAGCACATAATCCCAGTCAGTCAGCTGATCATAAATGTGATTACTAAAACATCAATAATAAAATATAAATTACAATTGAGTTCTATTACAGTCATTTTACCTCTTACCTTTGTATTACGTTTGAATATTGCTCTGAGTAGGTCCAATGCTGGTTCTCAAAAAATGAGTTGCTTCTAGCTGTTTTGAAATTGCCAGCTGGGATCCAAGTTGCAGTCTCTTCTGGCTTCCCTATTCAGATAAATAGCAGGTCTCAACTGCTACCAGTAAATGCACCTAAAAGACTACCATGTATATGCAAATATGCACACATGCTTGTACTTGGGTACATGCTGTTTTTTAGGCAGATACTCATTTGGTTTCATATACATTAGCCCTTGTGCCTTTACTTAAACAACCCATGGATTTTACTGGCAGCCACGAGACAGTCTTGTACGCCATTTACCAGTCTTGTATGTCATTTAAAACTAAATGACTGTCCTTTCCATACTTTTAAAAATGGTATATTACTACAATACGTGGAGAAAACTACTCACTATTAATCCAGGACCAAGCTTGTGGTGTGAGAAATCAAGGCAAAGTCTATTCCAAAATGTAGAACTACATTCTTTTTGTTTCACTGTACAGACTGCATGAATATAACAGAAAATTAAAAAAAGCATTTTTATTTTGTTTTTGTCTTCTTGGAGATGAAAATCATACCATTTACAGTATATGTTAAATATAAACATAAAAACCAGTTTAAGTTCAGGTGATTGAAGTTTTAAACATTACACTGGTCTCAGTCAAAACATGACCTAGGTGCTCCCCCATTTTCTCTGACTCATGTAGTGTCTTTTGCATAGACTTTTGTAGAATGCAAGGAGATTTTGTGTCAGGCTATCAAATTAATTGGAATTGAAGCAGTTTCATAGATTGGAAGTTCTAAAGGTTGAAAGTAATAATCTACAGATGTCCCTCACATGCCACTTCATTACAATAACATTTGTGAAACAGGACAGAAACCATGTTTTAGCTTATCAAACCACGTTCCTCTGTTGTACAGTGAGTTTTAGTCACAATAAGCAAGATAGCAGATCTGATAGAGACTGATAGTTGGCAGGTGCTTCTGTATCCAAGACATAATACATTACTGATGTTTCACAAGGAACAGTCTCAAAAGTGGTGCCTCAACAGACTTTGCTTCTGATTTTCAGCACCAGTATCCCTGGTGAAATTGAAAGCGATAGTTATTACTGGTCCTGGCAGCTTACACCCTTCTGACAGTGCTACAGCAGGTGGATGTAGAAACACACTGGAAAACATGGAAGCTTGTTTCAGCTTTCAGCTCAAAATGCCATCATCTTCTCTTGCGTGTCAGGAAATGCGGTTTCTCAAAGCACAGGTTACCAGGGTAAGTTTATCAGCATCATCTTGCAGTCAAAACAGGCACCTTCAAATATGGCTTTGCTGCAAACACAGCACAACTATATGTCAGTGAGAGCCAAAAAGCATTACAGACGATGCTGTGTAAAAACGCTGACTAACTCCATATTACAGGTGAGAGGTGTCAATCTGGCTTCTCATCAGCAAAAGACTCCAAGCAATAGTTTCAGCCTTGCAGTAAATGTGAATGTTTGAGGTCAATATATTTGCATTGTCTGTATCCACAATATGTCAACAGCTCTGTTGTTACAGCACATGGAAGTTAACATTGGTGTAGTGTCAAATACAATTTCAAGGGGTTCTATTACACAACAAACTGCATTATAATGCTAGTTTACTAGCCTGAAGAAACCCTAGCAGAACCATTAGCACACCACATCATTACCAGAAAGATTAAATCAATAGATATTAATGCTTTATTGTATAGTGGCACGCTGTTCTAGATATGGTGTACTGGTTCATACCATACATCAAAAAAAATGTCACCACTGCAAAATCATACTATTGCTCTTACCCATTGTAGCTGCATTCCAAATAGCATACACTGATAACTTAAACTGTCAACATGCTTTCTGATTATCAGTACTGCACCTTGCACACTATTGCGAAATAATATGTCTACATGTTTAAATAGTTAGTTTGCTTTGTGGAGAGATTTATAACATATGTAGTTCAACAATTAAGTAATAAAAATTATTCTTTTCATCTGTTGATGAGGGCAGAGATGGTGGCGAATGATAAAAGCGAAGAGCACTTTTGTGGTTGAGAAATCTTACGGTTCAGGAAGAGCATGCAGCACAACTTTCAAGAGACTTGCACTTCAGATTGTGCTTCAGCGAAAGTAAATGGATACCAATATAAAACACAGTATAACAGTGGTATACTATAGTATACTACGGCTTTTTGCAAATACAGTACCATAGAATACTATATATTACGCTTTGCCCTGCTTAAGCAACCAAATGAGTAGGCTCCATGAAATGAATCTGTAATTCTGATAAACCCGATCAAACTTATAAAACAGGAATCAACAGATCTTGAAACTTATTGAGGTTAAAAAAAAAATGCAGTAGAGTGACTCCATTCTCGATTTTGCATTTCTTTACTGTATTATCATCATCATCTCTGTTTTAAATGCTATTTAAATTAGTTTATCCAATTGGAAAGAGTTCAGCCTGTAACATTCTATAGATGGTAAAGAAGAAGAAAACTGTCAGATAATTAAGGGTTGACAGAAAAACTCACAGAATACCAACCAAATACAACTTTCTGAAACCTGAAATGCATGTGGGTTATCTTGTAGCATGGTAATAAGAAGCAAAATCTAGTGAATCAATGGGATTAATAATACTAAAACTAAAAGACAGCCTAGCTCTGTTTGGTACTATGGACCATATTTTCAATGCATTTACTGGTCTTAATTAAATTCATATTATTGTTACCAAATGAGAAACAAACAACTTCAGGGTGCTTGGGAGGCTTTTAATATATTACCTAGTTGTTTGGTTCTAGCTTTGTCATATTAACAGGCGTTAGTCTCCACACAAAAAATAGTCTTTTTTTTTTCTTCTTTCTACGTATATAATTTATATTGTACTATGTCTCCCATGTTACTTAGAATCAAAGATGAGAAGCGTGACCTATTTCCCTGCTTAAATCAACATGGACTTGATGTTTCTCAGTAATAGGAAGGAGTGCCATTTACAAGAACTCCCCTGTGGTGTTATAGGAAAACTTCAAGCTAACCTGGAAGCTCTGTGGTGCGTGTATTTACAGCTGCTGTTGGCGAGTCTACAGGATTTATACCATGGGTGTTAAACTTGATAAATGATTACGAAGTGCCATAAAATGGTTTGGGTGGGTTTTAGTGAACGTTACGTTCACTGATACAGTGAACTCTTAGCTGGCAGACATTCCATTAAGATAATGCCCAGCTACCTCACTGCAGTTGGTTCTGGATTAATTCTCTGGTTTTAATTTGCAGTAATTCTTTTATTTTGTATAACTAACAATAGTTGTTGCTTTTCCCAAATGACAGCAGTACAAAGTATAATCATGGTGTATAAACATGGTGATAAAAGCATCCGTTCTGGATTTGTCTACTTCGTCTCTAGCATTCCTGTGGAGTCGTGTCTGTTCCGTGCAGAAGGAAGAGTAGGATGAAGGGGTTGCCAAGGGTTTACACTGGCTTGCAGTTGCTGGAACAGGTCCAGTTCAAACCTAGCAGAGAGGCCAAGAGATAAGAGCTAACAAGAGGCCCCCCTGTCAACATGTCAGTGCTTTCGGTTTCTGTGGAGTTGTGTACACCATTTGTAAGATGGTGAAAAATGATGAAGTAGTGTTGGTACTGATACCAATATTTCAATTAGCAACAGGATTCTTTTTGGAAACATTAAGCTTAATACATTGCCATGTTATGACTGGAACTACTCTTTCAAGTTGCCATATAGACACGTTTGATTTTAAGCCATATTTGTGGATAGCTCTGGGGAATTTAAGATTATGATGTTTAATTAGTCAGCACAAGAGAGGGGGTGATTAGCCAAGCTTGGTTGACCTTTCATATGATTTAGATGCTTAAAGTAAACAACACTTCTTTTTCCAAAATTGTAATAAAAAAAGTTGATTAAACATTGTTTTGGCAATCAAAGATCACACAAAACAGGACTGTGTCTCCTAAATTGCTAAACTGACCCACATATTGCTAAACTGACCCACATATTATTTTTTATTCCATTCTATTTTTGCATGATTATTAGTGAAAATTTATGGCAGGTTTTAGAGAGACAAGTACACTGCTTTCAGCAGCGGTCCCTGCCTCCAGTAATGGTGAAGAGATTTTCCAGATATTACATATAAATCTGTGTAGCACAATGTAAACAGACTAGCCTACTGTCTCACCTTCTGAAATGTGCAATTTGCTTAGCAGTACATTGGCAGCCTAGAAGTATTTTTTACAACAGAAAAATATTGTGAGAAAGAGTAGGCCATCTCACATTTTAATTCCATTTCACTTCCTGAGCAATAACAATGATTTAAGGTGTAAATGTTTACTGCTCCAAGCACCCTAGTAGGAGGGAACTAAATGCCTGAATTGTTTGTCTAATAGACATGCAGCTTTACCTCAACATTACCACACAGAAGGCTAAAATGTGGAGGGCCCGACTGCTCTGAGGTGACCAAATAATTTACATGTTGTACATACTTCAATGAGGGGAAAAAAACAGCCAACAGAATTATCCCTAATTAAACAAGCCCTTTCATTCTTTTACATTTATGGTAATGCAGCTAAAGTAGCTTGGATTATTTTGCCAAGAAACACTGGGCGCACAGGTCTGGAATGTAAAGCATGTCCCTTTGCCTCACACTGAACTGTAATTGATAGACAGCAGTAAAGCCCCAAGCCTTCCATTGAGGTTAATTATGTTGTTCTGTACCAACTGTAAACAAAGGCATTATTGTATAGGCGCTCAATGTTTAAGGTGTTCTAGATACGATGTTGTGGGAAACTGGAGAGAATACACGTACAGGGGAATCAATCTAAAAGTCTAAAAATGTTGCTGATTTCTTTCAAAGCTGTGTTTCAAAATAGTTTGTTTAGATCTAGTGTAACGAAGAGGAAGTGGAAGGTTGGCATATTTAAATTAGGCAATACCACAATGCACATCAAGTGTTTTAAAAGGTGTAGTGCCCCCACTTTTCTTTAAACACTTTTCTACCTTATAAACCCGTGTTAAAAAACACAGTTCTGCACAAGCAAGTGACTTCTGTAAAATGAATCAGTATTAAAAAATACAAATGGGAAAATAGGTAATACATTTTAGTTTGTGCTAAAATTCATTTATACAGTGCACCCCCTTTATAACGCTATAGTCGGGAGCCATAGTTACAAGAGCATGTGTTCCACCCTATAAGGTTGTCTTATAAACAGGGGATCACTGTGCTACAGCTTAAGTGTTTCAT
Source organism: Acipenser ruthenus (assembly GCF_902713425.1). Lineage (NCBI taxonomy): Eukaryota > Metazoa > Chordata > Actinopteri > Acipenseriformes > Acipenseridae > Acipenser > Acipenser ruthenus. The sequence continues at coordinate 18,261,944 of NC_081214.1, read as the reverse complement.
GGCATACTTGTGGTTGACGCTGCTTAAAATGTATGTCAGCATTTTTAGTATAATATAGGCCTGCTATGACGCTTAAACAAAGTCCATCAAGGGCACAACCACACACCCTTACAATGTCCAACTGTACAGAGTGCACATTTACTTGGAACATAAATATACAAACTATCTGATTTTACAAAGTTGTGACGTGCAATGCAAGCATTATCATTTGCATGGAATTGTTACAGAAACACTAGGTCACTTGTTAGTATTCATTACTTTTTAATTCTCAACTGTCTCTTAGGCATAAACAAAGTTATGCCTTGGCAATAACATGTTCTACAATTCTTTCCTGTCCAATTAGCAATGTGCTTGCTAGATTACAAGTCTACCTGACTAAACCAAAATATTTTAACAGAGAGGAATAGCTGGTTGAACCAAATGTGGGCATGTTCAGAGTAACACAAAGGTAAATATGATCGGTATGCAACATTATGGATTCAAACTTTGCTGTTCAGCTACTGTAACACTGGCATTTTAAAAGAATGTGGCCATGTAACTGTTCAACAAGCTGCAAATTAACAACCTAATATATTCACATATGTGAAACATGTTGCCAGTTTGAAACAAACCTGCCCACTGTAATCTGTGTGGTTCTTATTCACATTTTGTATATTTACATGAAATTATGTGACTTGCATGATAAAACTTTCAAGTTCTGGACCAGGTAATACAGCTTACTGTATGATATATATATATATATATATATATATATATATATATATATATATATATATATATATATATATAGGAGACATGCACTTGCTTTTCTAGATATTGTGTTGTGAATGCTGTGTGTTTAGAAGCCATTTCATTATGTGACACACAGCACTTTTAGCCCAAGCATTTATAATATTTTCCCTGGCTGTCAAAATCCTGTGCGATGGAAAGGAGATCACTTGACAATAGATACAGTGCTTATGTTCTTTCAGCGCATCAGATAAAAAAGGATGGCCATGAGTGCTGTTGGCCTAACAATGTAAAAACATGTCCTTGCATGCGACACCTTCCCATACCATTTGTATAGAGAAGTATTCTTGAGGTGCACAATAGAACTCACCAGATTGTACAAGAACCGGATGTGCTGTTCATGCTGACTGGCACTGTCAACAACATATAGCGGTGCTCATTGTGAATGGTAGGTGTGTAAGAGGGAACTTTTGTCCATTTACAGGGCTATATTCATTAGCATTTACTGACAGTTTTATTATTAAAGCCCCTTTGAACAAGAGAGTATATCCGGCCTGCAGACTTGCAGGATGTGTGGGCACTACTCAACAAAAGCTTTGCTTTTTTTGAAAAAATGTTCTCTAAACATGAACCCTATTTGGAAATAGCTGAGAAACTTCCTATGCTAATTCACCAGGCTTTCATGCTTTTAAGCACATGACATTAGTTTTTGTGGTTGATACTGTTGGCAATATTAGCTCGAGAAGGAGGTCCAGGAATAGAAAGAGGTTTTTCATGTCAGGACAGCGGTGCTTTAACTTACTTCTGGCTAAGCTCTTGGCATAGCGGAAATATTTCACTCGATGTGCTGGCATAAACCATGCAAATAAAATCTGTATCTGAAACAATTTGTGAGATATGAGATGCAAGTTGAAAGTCAATGAATGGAAATGAATCACAAATATTTAAAAGTTCACAATCCTAATTCATACAATTACTGCTTGTGGTACTGAAATAGTAGAATAACAATTAATAATATCCATCTATTATTCAGAATTCAATATTATTAAAGCATGTTTGAACCCCCCCCCCCCCTCCCCTCAAAAGGCAGGAATATAATGGTTACTAATGCAGCTAACTAAAGAATGCAGAGTTAAACCTAGGTTAATATTATTCCAGTTGATCCCATGATAAGAAGCTGAATGCTTTTGCTCTTATCAGCATTTTGCAGTGCAATATTTTTTACACCAACATTGGGTGCCGGGTTGCTCCCTGCATTTGAAATGAGATATGACACTTGTTACCTGTTTTCATCAGCTGGGAGTGTCAGCACAGCAAATTTTGATGGCAAGGTGGGTCCTCTTGAGTCCAGGTTTTATATGCAGTTTACTGTATATTATAATAACATTAGTTTTCTCTCCCAAATTCCTCAATTCACAGGGAATAATTTGCTTAAAAACTTTAAAAGACTAAACATTCCAGTAGGTTTCAAGTATTTCTTGCGTGACCATGTCCACCACAGCAATTGATAAAATATAAACCGAAAAATTATTGTAATAAACCCACAAGCGCTGCCTATGTAGTTGACCAATTTTAAATTTTAACCCATTTTAACAACCAAACAGTACTTCTGTTCTATGGCTAAATTAGCACCTCGGCATGATCCTCTCCTGACCTGGGGTTGGTCACTTCAGGTATCATTGTCTGTGCATATTCCTAGTGCTTTATTATGAATGCAGACACCCCTCTGGATCCTCACCACCCTGTTCTGTGGATAAACTGAAGTATCACTGAAGAATTACACCCACATATGAATCAAGCTCATAACACTTTCTTCCGTTGACACTCCTTAGAGACTCATACTTGTTGTTTTCATCTTGATATACCGATGTTTGTTGGCACCTGTTTTGATTAAAAATCTCTCTCTCTATATTTAGTCATGAAAAAAATGGCCCAAGTTGAGTCCTTAAATGGTCTGAGAACTGGGAGTACTGCCAAAATCACTATCAGAGGAAACTGAACAAACACAACAGCTGCAAATTGGAGAAGGTCCAACAGCATCTCTTTCACTGATCATTGCTTTTATTATAATTATTTATTTTCCCAATACCCACCCCAACCTCACAAATTAAATACAGTTGATATACTATACTATGACTGCAATACTGTAGGAAAAAACACAAAATGGTGATTTTGTAGTCACTGCCCACTGTTGCTTCTCCACTCAGAAACAGCCAAAAAGAGAGGGACTGTAGGGTTGTGATCCCCTGAAGAGTTGTCCACAGAACCCTTGTCTCTCTTTTTTCAGGCACGCCATTACCGGTACTATCAAACTATAAATCAGACTACATGGAATTCAATTATCCAACACATTTTTTCCATTGATTAATTACTTTAATGCAGGAAGGCAACATAAGCAAGTAAAAGTTTTGGAGAAGGCTAGGTAGCACATGCATTCTAATGTATTATGTTATTATGCTTTTGAGGTCACAAATTAAATTAGTCTGGTAGTCTTAACCTAGTCCCCAGTGGACATAAGTCCACATCCCAAAACCGCAATTGGCAGCTCACCAGAGATCCAGGACTCAATGACAGGGGATGCTGAATATCAGGATTTGGGAGAAACTAACAGTGTTTGCTGCCACTGTGCCTGACTCACCTGTCATGAACACAATATTAAAATAGAAACCATAAAACAACTAGTACCTATACACTGAGGATTTACTCATCTTACCTGAACTTTTCCCTCCTCATTGGGATTTCAAGGCAGACATCAAACACACCTTGGCGTGTACAAAACAGTGGCAGACTGCACAAAAAGAAAACAAATAAGCATCTGTAATTGCAGCCCCAGGGGATTCTGCACGCTCGAGGACCCAAGCAGATAGACAACAGCAGGGATATTCTGGCACAAAATCACACATGATTCATTCACAGGTAAATGAGACCAGCAATAGAGAGTGCCCGTGTATGTTTCAGCTTGCCTCTGTTTTTGTTTCAAAACAATTCCTGCCACAAAAACACACTTAGGTATTCAAGCAGTTACTCCCTCATTTTCTACTTGATTTTAGATTTGTGTTTGAAACTCTAATTGTCTTTTTTTGTTTCCTGCTATACAAATTGAAAACTAGGTTGTTACTCCATGATCGACTGACAAAACTGGGGACTTAATGGAACAGATCCACACATTAGTCTCAGTGGGCATTTGACTGCTGCAGTTTACTGGGAAGTGTGTAGAGTATGAATTTCTATCCTCTCAGTGAGATTCTCAAATGATCTTCAGTGGAAACACAATGGAGTGATTACAGTATGTATTATGGATAATGGTATAAGCCACTGATGGAATAGTAACCCAGTGGTATTTTTTAGTAACGTGATACTACATCATTGTCACTGTGTTAATGGCTCAAGACCGCCGTGCAGTATGTATTTCAAATACAATTGTGTTGTCATTGCTGGTAATGCTTTGGTCTATCAGAAATAAACTTAAGCAGACAGATATTTCCCCCAGAATGTATTATTTAGCAGCACTGGGAGTAATGGTTCTACCAAGGTTTCTGTAGAATGACACTCTGGTTCAGATAAAAATGGCACCCCATTTGTATTCTTCAAACCTATTTTACACTCAGGACCTCACTTGCAAAGAAATTAACTGACTTATTGTTCTCTATGCTTCAGCAAATATAGGGCTGTACTGGTCCCTATTTACAAAGCTATAAACTTGTGAATAATTAATTTTGAAAGTCTGTTATGATAGATTCAATTAATTTGTATATTTATACAACTGGTCTTGTTTGTGGTTGACTTCCTAACAAAAGTTACATGCATACACATGCAAGATTATTTGAGTTTGTGCATAATCGCTACAGTTTATTTTTGTATTGATTTTTTATAGCAGGTTGCTGGCTGACGTTATTACGATATTTTCTAGGTGCCTCAACTGAAGCCTGAAGGGGGCTCTATCTGAAAGTAATTGGCCCAGACTCCAAAAAAGGAGCACTGCCGTTACCCCTTTTCCCCTGACCCAGTGGTGTTGAAGCGCAGCAGTGCCATAATTGAGTGTGAGCTGCTGAAGGAGCCTGGCCCTCAAACTGGGCTAATCCACAGAAGCTTACAGCACAGCTCATAATAACATAAGCGTTGTTTGTGCAGAATACTAAACTTCACAGGTACCCTCAGCTGGGGTCTGTTTCAAATTGCTTGTGTCAGCAGATGTCTGGGCTGCTTATCGCCAAACTGCTTGCAACAGGTGACACTTCTAGATTAAGTGTAAATCAGCATGGATAAGCTGATAGAAAGACTGTGACTCGTCAAAAATGCTAAGCACAAGATGTGATACAGGAAAAAAAAAATATACCAGTACCATGATATCAATGCCAATTAACTACATACTCAAGACAGCTGTGCTAGTCTTCTTCCAAATCCATGTTGTTGCCATTGCTAGCGATGTTGTGGCCTGCTAATGATTCTGTTAGGGTTTCTTCACTTCAGGATAATAATAATATCTTAATGGTATCTCAGTGGTAAACATTTTTCTTCAAAAAATAAAAGCAGTTCTAATCACAAGTGATCTAAAACGATCCCAAGAGACTGTGGCCAGAAGCTTTCTACAAGGCGTATGACCCCCCCATCCAGAGGCTGGGCTGTAGGCAGTGTGGAAATCAGCTGGAACAACAGGCAAGCTGCCAGGTAAGGAAGAAGCTATACGATAGCCATCTGGATCCTGAAAGAAAAGGACCTAGGCATGCCTACGTGTGTGCGTGCACTGTCTTAAGATTCAGAACTGCAAGTCAGCAACTAAATTCTCGGTACGGTAGCTTTAGATTATAAACACAGAAGTAGTACATGATAAGCGACAAAAACATACTCTAAAATCTTTCTCCAGTGGTGCTGTGCTGCATCCTTTCTGTCTGTACTGTACAATAAGGACACAAGGACTGTGTATTTGGTGAACACATTAATCTTATTTCCTAAGACCCAAGCATTAAAGCATAGCAAGGTGGTTTAGGTAATAAAATGTAATAGTCGTTCATGACAGCGAGAATATCTTCCATGATTTGCAAAGTAAAAAGTCCTGCCATCTTAACAATAGTTTCATCAGCAGTTTAATTACGAGGTGTGCTGCAGCAAGGCTAGTTCTCTTCATTCATTTGTAACGTAGCATCAGCAAGACTGTGAGTTTCAAATTCGGCCAATGTGTTTAAAAATTATTCCTAAATTCCTGGTATTTGGAATGTCAGGTTTTTAAGTGGATGTATTGTGTGGTTCAAACTGCGAGCCAACAGTGGCTGTTTCCAAATCAGGTGCTTTGCAGTGTGCACTCATGTGAGATGATTATCTTGGCTGAGACTTCCAAACTAAATTCCACAAAAAATGGAAAATGGCATGCATGGTTTAGAAAAGGGTCAGATTTATCATGCTCTTTACTCCAAATGTTTAATGGAACAAAAACAAAACCGGAAGATCTAGAAGCAAAAAACTTAACATTCCATATTGCACTTTGGTTTGTTTACATATTTTAATTTTAACCATAAATGGGAATTTCTATTTTCAGAATGTCTGATGACATTGCAAAGTTTCCACAATCCATTTAGTGATGAAAAAGTATTTCTAGAAAAAACAGCTTTAGTTTAATTGAAATGTCTGCAACAGAAAAAGGGCTTTTAATAGCTCACATTAGCTATTTAATTGATTCAAATAAAAACAAAAAATATTTACACAGAGATGATAAACCATGAACACTGGAGTGTTGTTGTTATTCCAGTTTTATGACCATCATCATGAATGAAATAATCACAGCACTCCAAGCAGAATATATGGAAAAGAAAAGTATGTTTGCTACATCATTTAGAACATTGCAATTCACCTAGTCATTCTGTCATTGTATTTGAATGAATTGAATATAGATTCCACAGTGAGATCCTGTTAGAAACTACTGAAGTTATTCAACAGCAGCTCAACACTTTTTATAAAAAAAAGCAAAAGGCTCAGATATTGCATCAATATAATCTCCCTAGTCAGATGACATCTCTGTTTTATGCAGTACACATTTACATGCAAGAAGCCTACCTGACTGTACCTCGTTCACTCTTTAAACACCACAATGTTTTGCTGCAGTTATGTATTAACCAAGAGCCACTTAATTTCACTGCGCAAGAACGAGCCCTGAACTCATGGACAAACCTTGTGAAAACAAACTAAAAGCAAGTATTGCATAATCAGTATTTTGAGATAATATTGTTAAAATCAGCAGAAAAAACTATAAAAATCACCTGTTTTTACTCTATGCTAGATTTGATAATAAACAGAAAGCTGCAGTTTAAGTACGCATCCTCATGCTTATTAAACACAAAAACAAATGGGAACAAACAAAGCACGGTACAAGGGCCAAAATAAAATCACAGCACAAACACTCTCTCACAAACTCCTCCAACAAACAAAGGATTTTGCTTCATTTTTATATTAAGCACAAAAACAAGCAGGAACAGACAGCAGAGCACGGCACAAGGGCCAAGGGCCAAAATAAAATCACAGCACAAACACTCTCTCACAGACAAATGATTTTGCTTCCTTTTTATACAATTAGCACTCAATTACCTAATTGGTGAAAAAATATAAAAGTTGTACCAACACCATTGTAGCTCGCCTTGTTAAACCATTTTCCCTTAGGACAAGGCCTTTGCATTGCTACTGGTCCCACTAATGCATTGCCGTTGATCATTTAATAATGGATGACTCTAAAACAACAACAGCAACATTATTGAATATTACAAGTGATCAGGTTACAGCCCTTGATAAAGGTTTAAAAACAGCATCCAAATAAACTGAAGGAAGTTTAGCAATGTCTTTTCTTTGCATTCTTGCCACAGTATTTCTGTATTGCACAAGCCAAGGCCTTAGCCATTTGCGGTGTGTGCTGCTCCTATTGTTGCCAAATAATTCTACCTAAAAAACAAATTTTCCGCTTGTCCAGAGGCCCAGCCGAGACTGGAGTAGAGTTAAGGCTGAAACTGGAAACATAGGTATGCTTACTTTAATAATTTAACTGACCACTATGATGGACAACTGTGACTTACTGCAGAAAATACAACTGACTTTAAACTTTCAGAACTATTTTCTACTTTAATACAAAATTAGTGAATGTAATCAAAATATCAGCCTTTTAAAGTTTTCTGTATAGTTGCTTTTGCAAATCTCCTTTCTTATCATCAATTCTGCATACATTATGAGTGTAAAAAGCCTGATGTTTTCCTGTTTTTTATAGGGGACAGGCACCGTTCGAGTTTTGTTAGAAAGGCAGATGAGGGTTTAAATAGAAAGTCTGCTGTGGACCTCTTATATGATTTTTAAAATCCACCTGTTTTTTATTTTTATTTTCAGTTACATTTTTTTTATTTTCAGTTACATTTCATTGGTGAGTTGCAGACTGAGCTAAGACCCCCCCCCCCCCCCCCCAGATTGATACAGTTAGTACTGACCTTCATTGGAAAACCAAACTCTATCTACAGGTTAATGTTGATTTGAACACACGCCTAAATTGTCTGAAAACTGGTTCAATCCGCTATACCATTAGCCCTTTATGTAATGCCTGTATACATTTTATGACCCAGAAGCAGTCAGCCAAAAAGCATTAAATTCCCTAGACCCAAGAGCAGATGGTGCTGGTTATATAACTGCACTGTGACGCCGAGTGGAATTCTTCTGGATGCGATATCGCCCCCACACTCACGCAAGGTAATGGGAGACATTGATTAAACCAGCCTCTGCCCGGCCTACTGGAAGTAATGGACCCTGACAGTTTTCAAGCTCAGAGCAAAACAATGCATTTTTAATTAGTTATGTTCACTTTGTTGTTGAGAGATAAAGCCACATCTGAAACAATGCACCCCCATCAATATTTTTTCCTGCATGCCTCTTTTACATTCATGTCATGCTTGTGGTTCACTTAATACATTTCCCTTGCGGCTTACCTTAGATCTTGTGTTAGAACCATCACCCTGCATGCTGCTTGCAATCATGTAATGCAGGAGTTCCAAAGCCCCAAAAATTATTATTGTTTTTGTTTGTTTTTTGAACCCTGCAGGGAAACAGCAATACTTTTGTACTGGGAAATAAAATGTACACTTTGCTTATCTAATTGATGTGGAACTTATATGGATGTTCAAGTTCTTAAGGGTATCAGAATCCTCTTGCAGTCATCATGACAATGTCATCACAATAAGATTTTTTCTTTCTTTACATGCTATGATCAGCTAGCATTAGCTCTATCCAAATTATACACCAACTGACAATTATAGTTTGCAAAAACAGGTTTTAATTGAAAATATATAAAACACAGTAGAGAATACTCTATGATTATATTATACAGGTGCTGGAGAAAAAAACATTACAAACAGCTGCTAAAAACACTGTCAATAGTGTGTAGGGCCACCAGATGTCTAAATTGTTCATGATCATTCTACAATGATTAGTGCCTCGAATTCCTTTAGGGAAGTTGGAAATCTGCACCAAGGTTATTTCTTTTCATACTGTTTCTATATTTAATTCACCTTTGCTTACATTCTGATAGGTGCCACAAAAAGTGTGTGCTGCATATGGCAGGTTTTTCCCAATATGTGGTGCAACCACCACTTATGATTGACAATGAAATCCTTATATATTTGATCTGTTATAAGAACAGCTTGGAGAATCATGAAGCTTGGTCCTCCTTATTCAGCATATAGTCTGAACAGTCTGATCTAGGGAGGCTATTTCAAGGCACAAGGATGTGCAGTCATCAGTGCAGTACCAGGCAACCAGATTTGACTTGTCCATCATCCTAATTTGTTGCTTAGACTCCCTCTCCGGGGGTTTCAAATAGACTTTCTTGCTGTTTTTCAGCTGCCCCCGAAATCTGAATAACCAGCTTTTGAAGCTCAGTGGAAGTATGATTGTTTGGTGCATTCTTTAAACTGGCAGTCCACAGTGCATATATGTTGCACCTAAAGTCCCTTTTCATTTTAATAATATTATTTTAATAGTGTATTAAAATCATGAGAGAATGCGGGAGAAACTACAGCACAGTAAATATAGAGCTAAGCATTATCTGCATTGCACACACTCATTCCTTACTTTCTGTGTGCACATCCTGACCATGGTTTCTGGCACAGTATTTGTGTTGATGTGCAGGTCAAATGGAATTCAATGAACTGTGTGTGAGCAAATTGTTTTTTTTCTGCACTGCAACTTAAGGACTAGTTTCTAATTTTGCAGGTAACAAGGAGCGATTGCACAACTGAATATTGAATTCAAACTTAGTTGATCACACAAGCATTAACAGAGTTTTCTGTAAACTTTAATGCCGCTTCCAGTTTCGTTACATTATTGCTATTCAGTATAACAGTCTTCTGTACACTCTTATTTTAACAGGAAGCTGATCTTAACGATAATCCATGTCGTTGACATTCCAAAATGTTGTTTCATTGTAAGGACACAAGCATCCTTCTGTGAGCACAATATACATGTATGCAGCAATAGTTGCAGCAGAGAAACCGATAGCTTACAGTATACACACTTCAGTTATTTTAAAAGGAACAACATACATATATTTTTAACAAATGACATGTTGACTAGGGAAAGGTATGCATGTAGTGTATGACTGCGAATACCTTCTGATTATCTAGTAAGGCCTATAAATAAACTTGTTTGTGCAATTTCTAACCTTCAAATCCTAAGTGGGTTAAAAAAAAACTCATGAGCCACCTCTGTTTGGAGCTGGTGAACAATTTATTGTATGTCTGAGTTATAAATACCGTGACAAATTTACCACCATATGTGAACATAATTCCAAAACCCTAGATTCAAACACGCCTGTTAGCAATGCATTTCATAACAGTAATTAAGCTGTTCATTCTAGTTATTGGTTTTGTAGACAGATGGTCCAAACTACCCAATGCTCCAGGCACATTGTCAGCACAGTGTCAATAAGCGGCTTTGTATAATCAAAGGATCCTCTCTGGGGCTACAAAAAGCTTTCCTATGTGCCACTGACTATGTTTCCGGGTTATGGGTTAACGATTTTGTCAGCAGTTATTACGATCAGAACTAAACAGTGGCGTGAGAGCGAGTCTTTTTGGAGAAGCAGTTTCTAAAAAACAAATTTAGGGAGCCATGCAAATTCTAAAAGACACATTCAATATTCATAAATCATGATGATATAAATTCAAAACATATTCCGTGTCAGTAATCACACAGATCTAAAAAAAAAAAACCCAAAAAACAACAAAAAAAAACCCATACAAATTAAATTAAAGCAGGTATCAAAGTTACATTAAAAATCCACTTCCATCTGAAAATCCACTTACCTGAATACTGTAATATTAAATGTACCATGAGCTGCCTAGTCCAGCAACACTCATAGAAGAGGAGTGGCTATGGCATTGTCTGCAGTCAGACAAGGTGCCGGCAAGTGCTTACCCTTATAGCTCTGGAATCGTACTGCAATCTTGACCTGACACAAGCCATGTTCACACCCTGGCCTCTTGTGAAGAAAGGTATGAGAAACTAGTAAAATTAGCCTGCTGAACAAACTAGCCCTATATTCTTTACTATTTGAATGTGGTGATATCCATTGTGAATTAAAGTCCACCAAAAGACAGTACTAGCAGCAGTGAATATTTATCCAACTATGGGTGATATACTGGAGGTTTCTCTGTTTTGAAATGGAGAACATTTATTAAAAGGTGTCAACCCTTTCTGAAGTAAGTCTTGCCCTCTGTGTTACCGTACTTTGAGTTTAGTAAGTAGTTCTAGCACTTGTCTAAAACACCATGGTTTCATGTGCAAAGCATATTCTTCCATTAATAAATCCAGCTTTAGTTGTATATAAACTAAAGTGAAAAAAAAGACAATCCGTCAGAGTTTGTATTGTCAGATTATGAGATTAGTGTCTGGGGCTGTACATCACATCCTGTTCTAGTTCTTAATGCTGGTACTCAGAAAGAAAATGACAAATGTAAAATAATATCCCTGCTGATTAAAGTGAGGGATACTAAACACTTACCACACACTTCTATCCCAAATACAAAAACAATAGCAACATTATAGCAGTCTAGAAATGAGAAAGTTGAGTCCTAGGTGGATGTATTCATGTATTTATTTAATAGACTCAAATGGTGTTCTATTGCAATGTAGTGGCATTACAGGTCAGCTGCAATGGTACGAGCCATTGGTAACATTTTAATATTTTAACATTCAACATATTACACGTGTATGAACCAATACACAGTGGTAATTGTTTGCAATACCATCTAATTGTTTCAATTCATGCTGCCGTTATCTGAAACAATGTTGTCTGCTATCTCAAATTATATTTTTTCTGTACATGTTTACATGACATTGGTAGTTAAAATCTAGGTAAGAAAACTATGCAGTCTTTATTAAAATAAGGAATTGTACTATTAAAATGTAAACATTTTGTTTATTGCTGTACTAATATTTAACAGAGACACCACAGCGTTACTCCTCAATGCCCTTGGTGTGTTTTTCAGTAAAAGCTTCTGTTTTCGCTTCACCTGTTCTCTCCACCTGTGGGAATGTTCCTCATGGTTTTTAAGTGGCTCTGTTCTATTATTTTTATACCTGAGGGTCTATAGCTAGAACATTCCTACATCCAGTTTTTTTTTTTTTTTTTACTAATCAAATTGAAGTCATAAATCATGCTCATTAAAGCTGGTTTCAAGAAGATTAAACTCAAGAGTACAGTAAACCAATATTAATACTGTAACTTGTCTGTATAAACCAGTGATAAACACAGGAAATGGAGCTGTAGGCAAGCTCAGGGAGCTAGCAGATACACAGCAAAGACAAAAAAAACTAAAGGAAATACCAGTCGTGCCGTAGATGGGAATGAGAGGTGCCTATTATTGCTGTAGTTTTTATGAGTTGGCACTGCGTTTTAAGCCTGGGGCTGGGGTGTGTGGGAGCTGGAGAACAACAAGTTGTAGCCCAGACACAGCACCCTTTGGGCATACACAAGATAAACACACTTGACACGAAGGAGAAACATAATTGCCATTTGATGACATAATTTAGCAGAACTGTGCTGATTGATAAGCTGAAACTAATGTCAGTAGCAGTTGTGCTACAGATAGGTTCCTGATGCCATAAGACCGCCAGGACAGTTCCATAATAGTCTGTAATGCAGACTGACAGACAGCTAGTTAAGAAATGCCTGATAATGTGTTGGGGATGAACTTCAACACTAAAAATACAGCAGGTTGCACTGATGAAAACTGATACTACTTAACTAAAACAACTAAGACATCTTAGTTGTAGCCGTGTCTCTATTTATTTGTTTGGAGTGCACCACTGTTGAGGGTTTTGCATAGAAGAAACTTCTACTTTTAATAATTCTGGCACAGGTGTATCATCTGCAAATGCCCTTAGAGAACTACTATTAGGATACCATGATATCATCCTAATGCAAGTAAAGATGGCAGTGATCCACATAAGAATACATATTCATAAATGGTTTTTATAGGAGGCAGCGAGTAAACATAATGATGATGTCAACTCTATTGATGCACCAGACAGTGACTGTGAGTACCGGTAGTTATTGGTTTTCTGGATATTACATTGATTTTCTTTTGTCCCACAGAACTGTTAATAGAAACAGAAATTACAAAGTGTGGCTTAGGACAGATCTTGTTTACTTAATTATATTATGGGGTATTCGTGGTTCAGTTACATTCACAATGGGTGACCAGGTCAATTGATTGAATTCTGCTTGGGGATAACAGCAAAATAGACAGGTCCTTTGTTGTAACATTTAATCTGGAGGGAGGATGGTGCCCTCAACAGTGTGTTTTTGCTGGACCATTGGGTTTGTTTTAGCCCTGAAAGAAGACTACTCTTTACTGATCTACCAACCAGTTACTAAGCAGGCCTAACCCTGTTTAGATTGTGAGATGTGCACAGACGGTAGAGTGGTGCTATACAAAATATAATAAAAAGTTATAATATACAGTGTATATATATAAAAAAGTATATCTACAGTAACAAGTTAAATCACACCAGGACTAGTTTAGATTATCATCAGCTTAATGTGTGGATAAGTGCAATGAGCAACTTAAAGTTCATTAAAAAAAAAAAACCCTAACAAAATCAATCTGTAAATCATACCTTCCGTGTCATTCCCCATCTGCTAGACACGGGTTTAAAATATCTGGAAGAAACATGAGGGCAGCCAATTCAGATATATCAGTTACCTGCTGCTGCAAAACTTTACAACTTTGCTTCATGGGGTTATTCAATGTATTGCCAATTACTGCATGCCATACCTGCCATAAACGTCAAGCAAATCTGTATTGATGTCATTTGACTTTGTTATCAGTCCATGTAAACAGAAAAAAAAATGTCTTTCAAAGTCAATAGCGTTAAAGAATTTCTCTCGACTGAATTTCAGCAATAGTCACAATATGTGCACGTACCGATTTACAGTGGAAGTGCTTTAAAAACACAGGCAGCTTGACCTGTAGTTTACAAAGGAGAGAGGTGCGACATGAGAAAAGTGTGTAAGGGACGTTGCAGAATTACTGTGAAAATGTACCATGGTAATTTATAAGGGGGACCACAGTTACTTTCTATGAAAATGATAATAAACATTTCCCAGCAGTTGCAGTATCAGTATACAAAAACCATCAAAAGCAGCAGCAGCAGCATTAACCAACCAACCCATAATGACTGTCATTGAGACCCCTAGTCACCACCGTCATGGATTACAAATCCGGTCTGAATCAGTCCTGATATTGCTTCCAAATATTAGGTTTTAAAATTAAAGCACTGACTTGAATAACGCTGGCTTGAAACCCCTACAATTTAGGATCTGCATAAGGAATGTCCATGACATAAAGGTAAGATGTAATAAGGATTTTCAGAGCTTTGTGAGGAGAACTGTAATGACTAAGTGGATTAACAGAATTGCAGACAGTGGGCATAGTTAGAGTAAACCACCAGCAGATAACCTTGTTTGTTTCACCTTGAGGAAACTATTCTTAAATTGCTTGTTTTAGACTTGGTATATTATAATAGGGTAAGATTGCTGTTCAGGGTACAGATAATGCCTTCCAATTTGACATACAAGTACATCTGTTCTAAACAGAGATGTTTCACTTTAGCAATGCAAACTTGTAACTCTGTGTCCACACATCTCCACCTGTGACGTTGAGTTGAGCTACAGTATGATTCAGACACAACTGCACCAGGATAGTTACTTTCTGAGAACAATGACCTCCAAGGACCCACCTCAATCCAACATGAGTATGGTGGGCCAAGACACTATTTTTTTTAAATATGGTTCTTTGTTTTCAACATAATAATCGCAGGCTGGTTACTGTGGTTCAATCAAGCCACTAAACCGGATTAAATCCTGGCTCAATCACTGACTCCCTGTGTGACCTTGAGCAAGTCACTTAACCTCCTTGTGCTCCGTCTTTCAGGTGAGACATTGTTGTAATTGACTCTGCAGCTGATCCATAGTTCACACACCCTAGTGTCTGTAAGTCACCATGGAAAAAGGTGTCTGCTAAATAAACAAATAATAAATAATAATCCGAGACACACTTCGGGCCACCTAATGTTTGCATGAGAGATACCAATTGGATATTTTCCACTCCAAAACTATAGAATTAGCTTTAATTACCTTTCCTCCCTGAGGGGTTTCTAATGGTAAGGTCATTTAAGAGTATATGAATTTTTGTTGGCAAATGAAGAATGGCTGTCACAGTTTTTGTATTGACTGTACAGGACTTCTTAAAATCTGCATTACCTACTTTAATGTTCATAACAAACAGTGCTGTATAATATCACACAAAGGTACTGTAATAAATACTGGAGTGATTGCTGACTAAGTATCATTAATTGAAGTGAACAAAAAAAACTATATTATATGACAAACTGAATATTACTGCCATTCACATTTCCTGGGACTCCAGATCACGTTGGTTTGGGGTAAACGGACGTCACAATTGTGCATAGCAACAGACCACAGACGTTCACCTTCCTATGACCCTAACAAAAAAAAATTGGCGGATAAAAACAGACTTTTTTTTTTCTTTTTAACCTGAAATATTGAAATTGAAAGCAATTAAACAATGCAGTTGAAAATAGATCAGACTTCATTCATGCACATTGAGAAAATATCTACTGGTAAAGCCAATGTCATGTTTGCAAATGCATTCATACAAGAAATCTGTTTTTATGTTCACAAGCATCAGCAAATGCATAGGAAGTCACTTAATCCTGCAGGTATAAAGAGACTTTGTTTTGCACAATAGGCCTGTGTCTTAAAAGATAACATGACACCGTAGTTATGAAGCCAGTGGGGGTGGATATGCATTGTTTGTTATGTAACAGTCTTTATCGTTTGCACTTTTATTTTCTATTGTAAACTGAAAAAAAAGGTAGACAAGAACCAGACAGGTTGACAGTCGCTCTAATTTATTAATCTTTCAACTAAAACGTCTTTTTAATGTATTTATCTTTCAACTAAAATGGCCAAAAGTTTTGCATCACCTAGAATTTAAGATTAACACATAATTAAAACATAATTTAGATATTTTATTTTACATGGTGTAATCCAAGAAACTACAAAATTATAGTATTTCGTGTTAAACTTTCCAATTTGTCAGTTTTTCGTTAAGTATATGGAAAACTACAAAGCGGCATGTAATTAAATATGTTAACGTAACATTATTCAACAGGTTTCATTCGGCTTTATGAAGCAAAATCAGAATTCTATAGGGTGATGCAAAACTTTTGGCCACATCTGTACAAATTAATTGTGTTGTGAGTCATTACACCACACCTTAGATTATCACACCACAAATTGAAAAGACTTGCAGTCATGTAAGGACCTGATCAATAGAATTTTCACATTATCCAAAGGGATTTAAGTTATAATTTGCCTGTGCATGTGGAAAGTTAGCTTGGCAGTCATGGCAGACAACAGGCACGTTATCAGAAGCAGGTCTGAGGCTGGGGATGCAGTTAGGACAAGGTGGCTCACTCATTTCAGAACAAAAAATAATACATATATATATATATATATGAAGTTACTGGCTCTTTAAGTAGAGTCAAGTGTTTGCTAGAGCTGATCACCAGTGACCAAGATAGAGCTACACAGATGTCCAATCTCTTTGAACTGACTAGCAGCAAGTGCTGTGCTTAAATAGATGTTAAATAGAAGTTAAATAGGCGATCAGTTTATCAATTTAACCTGACCACATTCTGCACATCAAACTGCACATTTTCAAATGTTTGGTTGACGATCAATTGGAGGAGAACAGGATGCAGAGATGGGGTTTGTACCACATCTCTTCCTTAACCAGACACAAGATAAACGTGTATATGTGTGGGGTGTCTACTCTTTTACAGTGCCCTTGAGTGTTTTTATGAAAAATGCAAATATCTGGAATGTTCTTTGTTCATTTGACTCTTGTGGGTGTAAGGCTGTTTCGAACAGTATGCATCTTACAAGAGAAGTGCCACTTAATCCTGTCAGAATTGTTAGTGATGATACAAATGCACATTTTATATAACACTCCCTCTAGTGCTATAGTCATTTCAGCCTTTTTTGTTTTTTTAATAATGCAATTATGTCAAATCAAGGAATATTCCAATGCAAACAAATGCAAAGCTCATCCAAAAAGCAAGCCTTTAATTCATATATCTACCTTTCTGCACAACAAAATCACAGTTCTAATATATACAGTCTCTATTCACTTTAGTAAACCCCCTGAATTTAAAGAATAAACCACCAGTTTAAAGAAAAACTACAGTTATACCAACCATTATTCAATTATGGACCAGTAATAAAATGTCTTCAATACCAAATTAACAACCAATATAATAACCCAATAATACAATCCAATAATGTGTGTTAATACTGAATTAAATATGCAAAGATAGAAGCAGAGACAAATCCTCCTAGTTCTGCAAATGGTAGTATACCTATTTGGACCTGGTACAGGTTTAAAGGGGTTGGGAAAATGTAAGTAGACAGGCAGCAATAAATTATATTTGAGTGTAAAATTATACATGATTGTGGGACACTGGAGATTCAAATACAAGCACCAAGATAATTCTTTAATATCCCTTTCTCTGAAGATGCGAGCAGGATATCTGCATTTAAGCATAATTATCCTGTTGGCTTCATCTTAACCTTGTTCAATAATTCTTAAAGCTTTTTGACTAATAACACTGGGGCATTTTCATGCTTTACCTGAGCGAACTTGATCACCTTTTTGAAATAAATTACTGTATGTAAATTGCACCACTGCACATTATAGACATGGAAGTGCTATTACCTTATTTGAACACAAGGTGGCGGCACAGGTTTTCTATAGGTTCTGCAAAACAGGGCAATGGCAAGCCAGCCACAATGGTACAAGCTATTTGTAGAATGGTAGCACATTGTAAATATTTCCATATTTTACATAATACATATTGTAACAGGTAATCCACTGCAAAAATAGTGTACATTACTGATTTCAGCATGCTACCATGTCGGGGCCAATGCGTAATATTTAATAATAGTATACTATTATTAAATATAGGAGGCTGTGCGTCCAGTGGTTAAAGAAAATGGCTTGTAACCAGGAGGTCCCCGGTTCAAATCCCACCTCAGCCACTGACTCATTGTGTGACCCTGAGCAAGTCACTTAACATCCTTGTGCTCTGTCTTTCGGGTGAGACGTAGTTGTAAGTGACTCTGCAGCTGATGCATAGTTCACACACCCTAGTCTCTGTAAGTCGCCTTGGATAAAGATGTCTGCTAAATAAACAAATGATAATAATAATAATACTCTATTAGTGCTGCAAAGGCCTGTAGCAAGTATTGAAGTTTGCGATATCCTTTTGAATGTGTAACAAGCAAGGCTTTAAAACAACAGTTTCATAAGTATCAAATTATAAATTATTTATAAAAAAATAAATAAAAAAAAAATCATGTGAAGGACCAAAATGCGAGGATTGTTATTTAGTGCATTTGAGTAACTTGTGGATGGCAGCAAGTTCCCTGAATGTAAACACTGCAAGATCGATTGTAGTATAGTATCATTTTCAATATAATTAATCAAAGTATAATTAACAAAATATTACATGTGTTGTTTTTATAAACAGGATCATTTAGCAATATATCAAATAATGCAGTTCATTTTGGCATGTGGTTAATTCAATTAGATGTTTACTCTGCAGTTAGTGTTATTTGCTTAAAGGCCATTTTGTGTTGGCAACGTCTGCAGTAGTTATAAAACATTCAGGGCTGAGGGAGGTTACATGACAGTAATTACACTACATGCATATGTGAACAGCTTTGCTTATTTAACTCACCAGAGCAGAAGTCACATTTGTGGATATTTAAGGCACACTTTCACCTTATTAAGCTGTCACAATTCTTGTAAAAATGGGCTACAAATGGGACAAACTGTATTTTTTTTGTACCTGTATTTAGTGGTTTGTGAAAATACTGTTACTGCATGAAAGGAAAAACTTAATTATAAGTTACAGGGAATTATATTAGTAAACTGTATTTTGTGTCAATAGTGTAAAAGAATACTTGAAAGTTACTGAAGGAACCTGAATTGCTCATCTGTTTGGAAATGGTTATGAATGAAACATGTGAATATGCACTGTGTTTTACACAGCTTGATTTACAAGCGACTTCAAAAGGTCAACCAGATGTCATGTCATTTTGTGACCAGATCTGCTAAGGCCAACTCTCAACACATCAGCACTATATACTCCACACTGGGCAGCAGTGGAGTAGTGGTTAGGGCTCTGGACTCTTGACCGGAGGGTTGTGGGTTCAATCCCAGGTGGGGGACACTGCTGCTGTACCCTTGAGCAAGGTACTTTACCTAGATTGCTCCAGTAAAAACCCAACTGTATAAATGGGTAATTGTATGTAAAAAGAATGTAATTGTATGTAAAAATAATGTGATATCTTGTAACAATTGTAAGTTTCCCTGGATAAGGGCGTCTGCTAAGAAATAAATAATAATATAGGAGCACCATTTAATTGATGGTGAACTATAATATCCATTATTACTTCACTCGTTAAAGGGTGTAGCTTATGCGGTTAGAAGAATATTTCCCTTTTTCTGTTAATTTTAACTCTTTTTTTGTTAACAACTAGCTTACTCACATATTAAAACATGCTAAACCCTTGTTAATGATTAGTTAATATATTGTAATATATTGTATTTAATGTAATGTGTTTACATAGATAATGCAAGTTAAGTTGCTTACTATTAGTGATTTTTAATAGTAACAGACACACTAGGAAATGAGCTGTTGCAGACCTGTTGAGACATCTAAACAATTTCTGATTTAAATAAAGTAACATTAAATACAAGCTTCATTTATAAATGTATAAGAATATGTTAGAAACTACTCTGTATCGCGGTTTGCAGTTTGGATGTCGCTCCTTTCACAGGGCTCCACTGTCTCTGACTGGAGACATTTCCAGCTGGATTCTTGGTCATGTGCTCTTTATGCTTACACACAAATAAACAACTGGAGTTTGATAGTAAAACAAGCACAATCCCAACCTCCTTCCCTTTGGCAAGTCTCCCTCCCTTGAGCCACATTCTGTGTCTTTCTTTGACCTCCTTAGTTTCCAATAATCCTAGCCTGCCCTTTCTCGCTGGGTAATTCACACAGTTGCCATCGTGTCTCCAGCTTCTCACCGATTTCCTGGGAGCTTGAAAAAAACAATGACGTTCCAGCCCCCCTACTCTCCTAGCCTTTTCAAAAAAAGGGACCGGTAAGTGATCATAGAGACCTAACTTTGCTGTTGTTGACCTTGTGTGGAGACAAGGTACTAATGCTCTTATACTAATGTTGTTAAGCTGATAGGACGCACCGACTTAGTTTAGCACATTTTAATTAATACAATACATAATATATCCAATATGCTTTGCTGGTAGGCACTGCAAGTGGTAAGATGGACATGTCTATCTGCAGAAGGACCCTACAGCTACAGACAATGCATGTGAGGGCGTAGCATAGAGTGATAGAGAATAAAGAAAGAGCCATTACTGCATTGAAATCTATAGTGTGGTAGCTGAATCAGCATTCTGGAATTAAGATGAAACGAACAAGCAAGAAACGAAAAGCACAACCAGTGCTAATGGGGTAATTCTGATAAGAAGCAAGAGCCTTTAAAGTCTTGATTATCAATAATTTGAACTGGTAGTGTCTGTTGGATATAATAGAACATATAGTGGTCCTCCCAGTCAGAAAATGGCAATTACGTGGTTGCTACTGTACAGGGTAGTTAACATATCTGTATTTAAAAGTGTCACACATAGAACTGTTGTGTCCTTTTACATTGCCAGTGTAGACTTATGCAATACTCCAATAGCAAATAAATGTGTACATCTGTTTGATCACTGGGAGCAATTTGAATAAAGATTAAGATGATAATGAAAAGATAAAGATTTGGATCATTATTAAGACGCAGGTTGATGCATCTAAATCTAGTGTTACAAAGGTGCAAAAATGATTGTCAGTAGTAATTTAATAAAGAAATAACTTCCTCAATATTTGAGGCTAACCAAGATTTTTTTTTTCAAATTTGTGTTTTTGACCAATAGGCTTGGTTATTTTTTCTTTTATATACAACATAAAACGCATTATGCATCAGTGTCTGAAAACTTGCTACTGAAAAGGTAGAACATGAGGAGCTGTAAATGTTTTTTTCAGCACCAGTTTATCTCCTTCAAGCTTACAACCAAATATGACCAGCCTGAAACAAGTTCTGACCATTGCTGGTAATTAATTAGAGCAACAGATAGCATAAAACAAAAAACTATGTAATGTATAAAATACAAATATTTAAAATTGTGTTGGGGAAACAGGAGAGCCTGTTTTACTTACTGTGTCGTGGTCACAGATCAGTCCGCCACCTCCCTGCCTCCCCAGCTCAGCAGGCTCATCCAGGGGGTGAAGGCCAGGGGTTGTCCACCTGTCAGGCATACTTGTTTGTCTTGTGTCTTTTTGGAGAGGTGGCGATGCAGAAAATGTTATAGCTGTGGGCCAAAATTAAATGGTCATCACATTTTAACGTTTGGTAGCAAAATATTTTACATATTACGGGTGCATGGCTGGCTTCTGAATAAGGAATTCCATATACTCCAGGGCTGTGTTTTTAGTAGAATTATTAAGACTTGCTTTCTTATTTGTAGCAAACAATAAGGCCATCTAGCCAGCCAGAAACTAGTTTATTCCAGGTTATTGTGACCTGTCTCAGTTTTAACTGTAATTAATTTAGAGATTTTGGAGATTTACACACAACAAAGATGCAACTAATATACTGTGACAGGTACACCTGTCTTTCTGAGCTACCCCCTACGCTGGGGCAGGGATGTCAGTCTAGCAGTCTCTGTTATCGATGGAATTAATAATCAAGATCGCATTATCCACAGTCCTTATTCAAACAAGTCCTTCACCTCTCCACAACGGAAATATTATATTTTAAATTTAATGTATTTTGTGGCCTACATCCACAAGCTGATATATCCTGAATTTTCATACATGTGTGGTCGTAATGCCAGGTACAAATTAGTTTTGTTTTCCTACAGTGACACCAGCTTATTGGTGTGATTTCTCAAATTAATGTATGGTAGAAAGAAACTTGAAAAAGGTCCAAATATCCCAATGATTTCCCATGTTGAGATAAGCCCTATTAATAAAGTGAGTCTGGAAACAAGTTGGTGCAAAAAATTATTTGCCTACAAAATAGGAATACTCATTTGAAAGTCCTCTTTTCTGTATTATTTTGTACTTCTATTTATCCTTATAAAAGTGATCATGTTTTTTATATCTGTCAATTGAATGCAACCCATTGTGGACAGCTCTACCATGAAACAGTGGCATTTGAGAAAGTGAAAAAGAATAATGGAACACAGGGTGGGAAATTGGCTATAAATTGGAAATTAAGCTTAGGTATTGTAAAGTCTAATACAGGTGTGTGACAACACCTGATGAGAACTGGTCAGAATCATGCCCAAACAGAAGAACATTAGGCTCACAAAACAAAACAGGCTTTTATTATGAATTGGGGTGTAACAGGGAGTGCTGTTTGGTCTTGCCAGTTCCCTTCACAGTACATCCTCTGTTAGACACAAAAGAGCAGAAATTGTGACAGCCAAATATTTCTGTTGGCTCTCAGTATCCTGTATGCCTGTTTTGTCAGTTGAACGGTGCCTTTAATGTTCCTTATGCATATTTGTTTATTTGTTAAATGTCTTTATATCTATTTAGACAGAGTAAGTGAAGATGTAACACCTTGTTAGAAAAGCACAAGTAAAACATTTTCACCAAATCAATTCTAGTGTACCAAAATGCACAATTCAAATGAATCCATTGGCAGCTATAACATTATATTAAAAATACATTAAACAAAATAAAAATAAAAAAAGTTGGATTCCGGTGTGGCGTCTTGTGTTGTTAACCGACTATCAGTACACAGTAAAGTAAAGCTCATTATTCCAATACAGAGTTCTCAGGAAATTCCAAGGGGTCCCTTGACGCCCAAGCATGAAATCAGTAGTGGCAGGTAGCATTGCCTCTAATGTGCTGCCGTAAAATCTGGTTAGTCAGCATGAACATGTTAACAGAATCTTCTGAGTGTTAACATTCTCCATGAGGACGCTTATATAATAGAATCCCCTTTCAGAAAATAGGAATCAAATCATTAAGATTGTCAGTGCAATTCTCTTTGGTTTCTATTAGCATCCATTAAGGGTGCTGCTGTATGTGACGTTCTGCTACAGTGTGTGTGTAGATATAAGTCTGTTATTACTTCTTCTCCTTCTCTATATGCGGTGGCACCGGGAAATTCAACTGGATGGCATCAACCGCTTATTTTCTAGGGGTTATCGCGAGATAACCAGAATTACAGAAGGTGTTTGATACAATCCAGGGTGATTGCCCAGCGCTAAATAATCCCGTTGTTATCAAATGGTGCAAGTAAACTCAAATAGACCCTCCACAATCATGTGGCACTTTTCTTTCTGTGATCTGCAAGGTGGCCTTACAGAATAGCTACAATCAGTCAACCAGAACGAACAGTGTATCATATCATACAAACATTGAAACACATATACTGCAACCCAGGACCCAGACTGTCACACAGTAAACCCCAGTTATACATATCAAATCGACATGGGGCTACACCATTGGACAGGAGGAGTACCAACACTTGTTTCAGGGCAGTGTATTTTCAGTTATAAAATAGCTTGGACAAACCAAGCATTTCACCAAGATCCATGTATTTGGATGTCACTTGCCAATCAAAATGTCTGAGCCCTCACATCCATTTACCAATCACAATAACACTCTCCAGACTATTTGTGTGGCTATTTGTGTAATAGAGACACTTCCAGTGTGTGTTCATACATGTGCCCTGTCAAGGGTCCTTGTTCTTGTACTTAACACATAAAAATAAGAAAACAAAAACACAAAGTAAATTCCATCAGACAATACTGTGTGGATAAATATTGCCCTGCACCACTTGGTACCAAAAACATCTGTGTTTGTGGCAGCAGATGCTGGGATGGTGCTGGGTTGTGATCGGGGGTTAGATGCGCAATTACAAAGACCCCAGTGTCTGTGCATGGTGTGGACTGTGGTAGTAAACTTTGATGAATATGTTGACTGTACGCAGAAGCTCAGAACACACAGCTTAGCCCAGCAGCTTGTACTCCTTGTGCACTGGCTATGGCTGGCAGCGATCAGAGGGAGTGTTTGTTGTCAGACATTGGGAAAATAATATGAAAAAATAGTAAATTATCCCCTAGAACTTTAGATATTACTACATTTGTTTTGTTTTTAGAAAATCCCGTTTACAAACGAGAGGTGGCCATTCAGCCCATCTTGCTCGTTTGGTTGTTAGTTGCTCATTGATCCCAGAATCTCATCAAGCAGCTTCTTGAAGGATCCCAGGGTGTCAGCTTCAACAACATTACTGGGGAGTTGGTTCCAGACCCTCACAATTCTCTGTGTAAAAAAGTGCCTCCTATTTTCTGTTCTAAATGCCCTTTTATCTAATCTCCATTTGTGACCCCTGGTCCTTGTTTCTTTTTTCAGGTCAAAGAAGTCCCCTGGGTTGACATGGTCTATACCTTTTAGGATTTTGAATGTTTGAATCAGATCGCCTCGTAGTCTTCTTTGTTCAAGACTGAATAGATTCAATTATTTTAACCTGTCTGCATACGACATGACTTTTAAACCCGGGATAATTCTGGTTGCTCTTCTTTGCACTCTTTCTAGAGCAGCAATATCCCTTTTGTAACGAGGTGACCAGAACGGAACACAATATTCTAGGTGAGGTCTTACTAATGCATTGTAGAGTTTTAACATTACTTCCCTTGATTTAAATTCAACACTTCTCACAATATATCCGAGCATCTTGTTGGCCTTTGCTGTTCTTGGCTGCCTTACATAGGTCAAGGGTGAAAGACCTGAATTTAACTCTAAACATATCATAACCCCTAAGTATGAACCTTTTGTTGTTTTTTGAAAATGAAAATGTGAATATCTAGTTGCGATCGTTGATGGTGTTTATTTTAATGATTTAAACAGCTGAAATCAAGCTTCAGCTCTTTTGCTGGATAGGCTGATTTTCCCAGCAGAAAAGGGCTTCAGTATCTCTCCACACCTGACTATATCAAAGGTGAAGTGAGGAATAATTCTAAAAGGTCTGAAAGATGACAGAACAGAGGGGCAGGGATCTTCACAATGAGCCCTTCTGTGTAGAGGTGAAGCACAGGACAGAATGTGAAAGCCCTTAATAACCAGACTGAAAGGTGCACAGATTGATATTTTCAATGTGCGTTTCGCTGTTGGCCTCTAGGGCAAATAACTCTAGATGGATTACATTGACTCAAGTAGTTGAACCAGAATTTACCCTAACGAGAAACATCTCTCTTATTGATCTTATTGACTTTCCATTTTCATTGTTTTGCTTTGTTTCCCTGCTTGAAGGTGGAGTGTATTAGAATCAGGGTCTGCCCCATCAGACAAAGCTGTGGTTAGCCTCGGTACAGTTGCATAGTTTTTGGTATTTACTGCAACCTAGACCTGCTTGAAAAAAGCGGAATACTGGTTCTGTGTGATATAACGGTTATCGGCTTGGAGGTTTGGTAGGCTCAGCTTGGATAGAAAGAAACCAATATCTTATTCAACCACAAACAGTTTGTAAAGATGTTTGAGTATAATTGAGTTCAGGATCATTTATTTGCTGTAACGTCTAAGATTACATCTAATTCAGTTGGCACTTGGCATTATCAAGTCAAGTTTGTTAATGTGAAGCTTCTACATGAAGTCACTACATAAATGTATACAGTAGTGGCAGTATGGATTATTAAACTTATTTGTTAAAAGAGCTTTGTAGCTTAGGTTAAGGAGCTAGGATGACATCTTAATGGTTTGCTAAGAAGTTTTCAGTGTCTATATTTGAAGAACATAGCAAAAGACTTCTAGTTGAACGTTTGTCTAAATACAGTATATTTCCGTTACTGTAACTACAATAGAATATTTGAGGCTGAACACCTTTACTGTATTGCATGTAATAACGGATATTTGTATGCAAACAGTGTAATAAAAGATGAAAACTAACTGTGCTACAACTGGCCAGCAACATAATGCAACTACATTTTGTACACATCAGTTTTGTTCACTGAAAAGTATTTAATTACAAGTGGAAAAAATAACTAAATAATGGAGCTACGTAAACCTGAAATCAAACCGCTGGTTTAAGACCCCGATTAGGACTAGTCTTGGACAACTTTACCTAAATTAACATCAGGTAGTCCAAGATTAACGCTAATCTGGGTCTGTGAAACCAGACAAAAGTGTAATTTTAAATTTTATTTATTTGAATATGTGTTAACAGGAAGAAAAAAAAACAACAACATATTACTTTCAGAATTGTCCAAGATTTTGTCATTAAAACAAATGACAGGTTTCAAATATAATAAATCCATGATCTCTATAATAAATCCTAACTCTGTTGTGAATGCTGTATTGCATTATTTTCACTAGAGGGCATACTAGGCAAAAACACACTGACTGCTACTTGAATACTAATGTATTGGAACGCGAAAAAGATTGGAATGGAAAATACCATTCCCGACTGAACTTTTTTTTTTTTTTTTTTTTAAGTATGTGTTCGTCGTTCTACAGCGTGCAAAATTCTCATATCTCAGGGGGTTACTTTGTGAATACATGAAATAGAACATGTTCTGCATCCAAGGAAAACAGAAGAATAATGTAGCAATATCTCAGAGAAAAACGGTCAGAATGCAATATAAAATACAGTAAATGTATTTAAATATGTAATGACTAAGTAATTGGACAATGGTAAATGATTTACGCGATGTTATTGGAATAGGTAGCTTTCTATAGTGCAAGATACACGTAAACAAAAATACAACCTACACGATGTCCAAAATGAGTTGCGAGGTCTGCACATTGTGTACAGATATTGATAAGAAGTAATTTAGGTCTCGGAAACATGCCACCTTGTCAATGGAAAATTACAGCGCCTCTCTCGTGCATCGGAAGTCGTTAAAGGCAAGTAAATAATGAACAAGTTGTACATTTTCAGGTATAGTAGTTATTCCAAAAGAAAACTGTAGGTGGCAGCACAACACCAAACAGTCCTGTGTTGAAAGTGTTAAAAATACTGTACCACTTTAGTAAAAGTATATATCAAATCCTAAATACGTACTGTATTTACATGTATGTATTTATTTAATTTATTTTGTAACATTTCTAAACCTGTAAAATATACAACAATTTAAATGTAAATTACATTTTAAACGTGTTGTGGATAGATGGCAATTCTGTCACGGATTGCATCATCCTTATGAAAAGGTGCTGCTGCAATTCATTGCAGTATATAACGACGTAGTCTTGGAATTCTAAGATGCAATAAAGTACATTATAGCTCAGTAATATTAGTTATTTGCAGTACTTCTCATATTGTTATTTCAGTGTTATTTATATGTATAGGTACGAAATCGTACTTCCCAATACAATCTAAGGTGTGACTATAAAGAATGACCAATCTTGCATTTAATTGTGCTAAGCGGGTATATTACCATGCACGGGCAAAAACACGTGTGATGTAACTGGGTAGAAGTCAAGTTGGTGTTTACTGTTCTTTTTGCAGGGTTTAGGGCGGGGGCAGGGTAAAACTCTTGCCAAGAACCTGATTAGAATATGATGCTTTCGTGTACTTGGTACATGATATGACGTCAGGAGGCGGCCCATATATAACGAGACAAGTCTCAGAAATAGATTCAGTTTGTTCAGTGGTAGTGCTTGAGGAGGAAATCAGTCATTACAGTAAAACTTAACGAAATCATCTTGCAAACTTAACAACAAAACGACCAAGACTTTCCCCAGTCAGTTTCACGTACGGTTGCAAAAGTGGCGAGGAATATAATCCAAACGGGTCTCATCCTGAATATGAGCACAGAAATGTTCAAAACACCAATGGAAGTTGCTGTTTACCAGCTGCACAATTTTTCAATCTCATTCTTCTCCTCGTTTGTTGGGGGGGATGTAGTCTCGGTGAAGCTCGACAACAGGTAAATATAAGTGTGCATGTGGAAACTGTAGCGTTGTTGATTAATAAAACTGTACCCATAAAAACCGGAGACGCGGAATTTTCAAACTCTGGACGCAGCATTATAATCAGTGTTTGTTTTGTTTTATTGCAAATATATAATCCTTTTTTTCAATATGGATGTTTTTTAACCTCTAAGAAAAATGTACTATGTCCTACTGTCTTGGTAGTCATTGTGAAACTGAAACTGAAGTCGTTTATTTGATTAAAAAAATGTGTGTATTATAGTACTGTCCTTGCTAAATTGATAGAGGCTGATTTAGGAAATACAGACGCTGTTATTTTAGCAAAGCCCGTTGATAATACGCTTTTGACTTTTGTAATGCAGCATTTAACATTAGCCTGGCTTAAAAAAAATAAATAAAAAAAAAGCAGTTTAGCCAAGCTGTTTCACACAATGCTGTTGTGTTGGTTGCATAAGGAGGGGGTTTCCTTGGAGTCGCCACGGGTTTGTCAGTTCAGTATATTCTGGTTTGGACTGGTTCACATTTGAACAAGGGAATTCGCAAGACACATTCCCGAGTACTTAGCACGACATGGGAGGTGCATCTTTATTTAAATCATTGGCATTCAAAAATCGTAGACAGGGTTTGATTTAATGTCGGATTTGTTGTAGGGTAGTATAATTGCATTCGACTTCGTAACAAAACAAAGAAGCTTTTGACGAAATACTAACTTTACACGCTTGTTACAATAGGTATACATGCCATTACAGCATTCGCCATGTATTATAAATTACTATTTTTTTAGACTGTATACTGACAGTGTAATGTGGTTTCATATTCTTCCATAGGTATTTGTAGCAAAACATACTCATTTTTGTTTTTTTTTCTTATTTTGCAGTGCCTCTGGTGCAAGCGTCGTAGCCATTGACAACAAGATCGAACAAGCGATGGTAAGCTGACACTGCAGAATTTACATATTGCAATACTAGTGTATCGTGAATAATTTTGATGCCTTTTTTGTTGGGGGACCCCAAACGGTACATATCCGAAACGTATTGTGTGTGTGTGTATATATATATAATATAATCCAATAGAAAAACAAATAAACAAAAAAAACTATTTTTTTTTTCAATGTTTCCGTAACCCGTAGTTCTTATTTTATATAAATTCAGACGCAGTGCAGATGCAAACAGCACATGTCAGTGTTTGCAGTAAATGTATTTTTAGTTGCTTGTTGCTGGGCAGACCTTTGGCTGCTTCCCCAGTTGGCTATTGTCTCGTTGGACGCAGTTATTGGATGGAGCTGTGGTGCATTACAACTGCATAAAGCAAGCAGATTCATGTCATCATCGGGGAGAGAGAGCAGGTGGTGTAATAACCCTGAAGCTGATCAGTTTTTCCGCTACTGCAGTGCCGCAATGTTAAACCTTGCAGTGTAGCCTACAGTAAGCCGTCAATTATTTAAATGGAGCAGCAGAACATTTTAACGGTGTCTTAAATAGTTTGTTTACGCATGGTTTATATAAACGTGCATGTGTTAAAAACAAACACAGAATGAACTGTCATATAGAACACATCTTTAAGATGAATATACTGTATTGTGCCGCACACGTTTTTTTAGACGTTTTTTTAATTCTGGGCTTCTGCAGACAAGAATCGTCTAGAACGTGCTGGAAAGGATATGTAGCTGAAGTTCAGGGGAAATTAAAATGGGTGGCGACAGGAAGCAGCAGGTCCTTCCTGAGAACAGAGTTCTGGCAAGGCTGCTAGCACAGCTGCACATGCCAACTGCAGCTGTATTATCCAAAATGCTAATGGGTACCTTTTTTTTCTCCTCAGGATCTTGTTAAGAATCATTTGATGTATGCAGTGAGGGAGGAGGTGGAAATCCTTAAAGAACAAATCAAGGAGCTGGCTGAGAAAAATTCCCAACTTGAACGGGAAAATAGCCTCCTGAAGAACCTGGCAAGCCCAGAGCAGCTGGAGAAATTCCAGCTACACTTGCCCTCGGACGTCCCTGCGCTAATGGAGAACCAACAAGGAGTGGCAGAAACAGAGGCATCCCCACACACAGTCGGCTCTGCGGTGTAAGTGGCTCTGTCTTGGGGTGGGCAGAGCCACTAGACTTTCAAGAAATTGACCTCCTTTGTGTTGTTGCACAACTACAAATGAGCTGGTTGTACACATAAAACAAAAAGACGTTCCAATGGCATAGCCTGTTTTCTGTGTATCAGGCAATCTCTAAAACAAAAGCATTGAGAGAGGTTGCGTTGGGACAGGGAAGAGGCCTGTGCTGGGCACTACCCGTATCTTACCTCCCAAATGTGGGAGAGGATATCTGAAGGGGCTGGCCGAGTGGACGGAGCCCGGACACCCAAGAGGCACATCTTCCGCATCACAGAATCATGCCAAGGAAAAAGAAATCTCCAGAGAGAGACGGACCACCATCCTTCCACGAATGGATGCCCTGGGATTTATCGTTTCTGAAGAGCACTTAGAGAATCTGGAGCTTTCACTTCGACATGACTGTTAACTCTGCAACCGTCATCTTTTTTTTTATTTAAGGAAAATAAAACTCCTGAAAAACTAGGAGGGGACTAAATAAAACTGATCCAGTCAGCTACACTGATTATTTGTGATATATAATAAGTCACTTGTATACTCTGCAGTCGGGGTTATGCTGCTTTGGATATTACAAAATAAGTCCTTTTGTAATGAAAATGAACTGTCTGTAGAAATGTTAACTGATGTATATTGATTTGGGGAAGAAATCTTACAAATTTGCATTGCACTGGAAATGTGTACATAGTATAAAAAGAAGTATTCCAAATAGGGATGCCATTGCACAAGATGAAGAACAGGAGTGTAAGGTGCCAGGTGCACTCGCAATGTAAGAATTTTTTTCTTTTTATATCAAAACATTGTGTTGACTTGAACTCTTAAAGCGAAAAACAGGTGTTGACTGTTGTCTGACAAACCCACACATTTTCAACCGAGAAATGTGTTTTAATAGTGACCAAAGACTTGTCTAGCTTAATTACGAACCAACAAAGACCACACTCGCACAAAGAAGTCTTGTTAGCACTTGTAACCGTAACATTTAGGATATTGTTGCTACTGTGTCCTTGTGACTGACTGCAGGTATTCACTTTGATGTATAAATGCAAGATGCACATTGCAATAAACATACCTACGTTTACACAAAAGCCATTGTTTCTGTCTCTTTCTTAATGTGCAGATGTTGGGAACTTGGTTTTGCCCAACAGGTACATTTCTTTAGTTTAAATATGACAAGCATGAAGATGCATACACTTTATTTGCCACATATATACAAGCAGGCATCTGAAAGCACTTAAAATCAGGCTTCAGTCACTGTATAAGTGGCGGCCATTTTGCAGCCACATTCTATACTGTCAAAATGGGCAAATTATGGCATCAGTTTTAATTTCAGTGCCAGTTTTGAGGGTACTTTTTGTGATGCGGCCCCACTTCTGCTCAAACTGGACACGATGCTGTGTAGTACTGTCCTGCACATCTAACCATGTACCAGAAATGAAGGCAATGTCTCATCTTCTTAACCTTCCACACATAAATGCTGCCAATCAAACACAAATTGTCAGTTTTACATGTGTTTAAAAAGCTTTCCTAGACCATACAGGTCTGCAGTGTAGAACAGAAGACCCTCCACCACACACACACAAAAAAAATGACAATGATTCGCGAACACAAGGAATATGACAATGAAAAGAAGCACACTTTTCAATTAACCTGACACTCACAATTTGACTGGCTTCAGTAAGTCTGTGCCTTCAGAAAATAAGATGTGCTGCAAGGTTTGTGCCCATTTGAGACTGGTTCGTCTACCTTTAAGATAGAGTCTATTTTAAATCACATGAAAAATCAAGTAATCATTATAACTGTGAAACTGATGAAGTAAAGACGGCTAAACAAGGCACATCAAAAGCGTAACAATTACTACACACAATAAAACACTTTTGATTTTAAAGCTAAAAGTGCTTTTTAGAACAGCTCACGCCCTTGCAAAGCAGCAAGACTATTCTGATTTTGAATGGATGTGTGACCTGGATGAGGCAAAAGGATTAAAAAGTGGGGAAAACCTATAGAAATTCTAAACAGGGGCAGGAGTGTATATATGCTATTGCGAGGACCCAGCATCCAGCCCAGTTAACCGGAATGGGAACTGCTAAATATTTGTCAGTTATCTCGGACGGTTCTACAGATATTTCAATTACTGAGGCTACATGAAGTAAGCTATCAACAGTGTTATCCACACACAGACTTTATTGGGGATTGGAATGTGGGGAAGGCAGATGTGAAAAAAAAAAAAAGAATATCAGTGTTCATTTTTTAGGAAAATAAATTTGAAGACTAATATTTTAGGGACCCCGACAGCTGTTGTTGATTCTGACTCAGGAACTTCACATAAGTTTGCATAAGGACTAGCAAGTTTAAAAAGGTACTAGTCTTAGGAAACAAATTCAGATCAGATGAATGTGTGGTGCAAATAGTCAACCAGGTGTGGATGTCCAAGTTAACAGAGAACATCTTAATGAACACACTATATGATATTGGCTATGATGCTTGATCTACAGGACATTCTATATCTTTAAAAATAGCAAAAAACAAACAGGAAAAAGGAGACCAGAGATAAAGTTGCTTATGCTAACATGGAGCTGAGAAAATGGATTTTAAATCTTGTAAACACTCCTTTAATGAGGGTAATTAATGGGATAGTGGGGGACCCACTTTACTGCATTTAATAAATCTCATACTAAAAGAAAAGTTTTAGACAAACTGACAGCATGTTCCTTCATAACTTAAGTGCCCTGTTCGGAACAAAACATTGAAAAATATCATTTTGAATTCTCCCTGTTTAGATTATTTGTTATGCACTGCACTGCTAGTGAAGTGGTATTGCAGGCAAATGGTCTAAGGGTAAAAGCCATGGACTGAAAACCTTGCGTAGAACAATTTCAAAAGCAACTATTAGATTGAAATATATTTAGTATCCAGTCCAATTACTGTATGGACATTAAGTCCCGATTAGTTGTAAACGTGCAATTTCCTGTCGCCCCTTTGTATAAATTACCAGGGAAACTGTACTCTTCTAAAGTTCATTTTTAATAGCGAACAGTAATAATAACCTATGTTCTGCTATGACATGTTTTAATGTTAAGGGAGTTTGTTTGCCTGCACACACGAGAGTTTTGTTTTAACTTGCTTGATGCAATACTCTCACTTAGATAATACTTTCTGGTGCCACTTTCACTTGGCAACAAAAACTTTACTGACAAAAATAAAAAAAAAACTGCCTTTTTCACAGCTGTAAACTTTATAGAAAGGGTGGCAATTGGAAACAGCAACAGAGATTCCAGCCTACCAACTCGTAAATGTTATTGCACACTCAAAAGAATATATGATGCACTTTAGAAAATTATTAATATACAGTATGCTCCAGTTATAAAACATGTAATGCATGTTTTACAACTTTAAACATTAATTGAACTCTAATCAACAGTGCAGTCTGGTACAGGACGTCAAGGAAAGATACTTCAGCAAAACAACATCACGGTTTATAAAATTATGACTTTTATAATATTATTAGACTCAAACTGGTTTGGAAGTTATCCAAGTCTCATGCATGTGTTTCTCATACAGAATTCCACTGTGGAAGCTTTCTATGGTGGAATAAGCTGGAATCTTTACCTCTCAACTGGTTTTTAATAAGTCACCAGCAGCTGGGAATATCTGGATAGGGCTAGTGGAATACAGCAAACCAGAGTGTCTGGACTTGCTGTCATTTTGAAACCTGAGATGGAATTTGCTATCCAGTTCTTCAGTCCCACCCAGCCTAAAACAAGGCATGTGCAGAGCCGGCAGGAAAGTATATTTGTTTTCCTGCATACACAACATGTCTTTTCAATGTTGAGGCTGCCTACCTGTTGTCTGAGTTTAGAAACAGTATGTTGCTGCAGTATTCCCTAAATAATTGCACTTTTGAAATTGCAAATAAAAGAACTGTATCCAAGAAATCTAAATCTACTGTAATGCTATATTTCAAAATATTTGCATTGTTATTTTATAATAGTTACCTTATAAGCCAACAGTGAAAATAAGAGGCTTATTTCCTGCAAGTCGTTAATGGCATAACAAAACATCATGCAAAATAAATGTGAATCCCCTTACACCTGTGGCTGTTTCCTGACATAAAAGAGTCGATTATTGCTTTTAATAGTTTGTACAGTTTATTGTTGTACAGTAGTTCATAGTAACATTGCAGTCCTTTTTAATGTCTACCTCATTACCATTAACGATTGTACAGTATTTATCGAGAGTACTCATGACTTTATTGTAATGTTGCATTTTACCCCCTGAAAATACTACAGCGTGCACGGGGGTAGGCAGCAGTAGGGCTGGTAGGTGACGTAATCACACACAGAGACATAAGCCCGATATACGCTCCTCGCAAAAGAGCTATGCTTTAGTGCGAGAGGTCCCCGGTTCGCGCCCACCCTCCGCCTGTGTGTGGATTGCCTCGCCCTGTGTGATGCGTCTGCTTGCGTTAACCGAGATCACTACAATACATTTTACTCTCTCTGTGTTAAAATTAGAGGGTAATTTACTACCAGCACCTTATCTGAAGCACTGATTATAATATAATAATGTTCAATAAAACAAAAACAAAAATATTGTCTAAAATGCAAGAACAAATGACATTTGAACCTCAACCCTAGATTCAACATTTCTATAGTACAAGCAGTTCTGGCTCCCCAGAGCAGGCAGGCAAGGCTCCGTTATAAACTCCTATCTGCTATTAACCACAGTATTAGCAGTAGCAGATCACATGATCTGAGCACGGGTTTTAATTGGAGGGGTCCAGAGAGTTTTTTCATCAGTCGTATTTATTTTATTTTAGCCCTTCCCCAACAGTATTTGTTTATTTTCCCCAGCGCAGGCAAACTCGTTCACTCTCTTTTCGCCTGTACAGCATATAATCATTTATTTAAGTCAAATTAAGTCGATAGGATGTGCTTGATTTTTTTTGTCTGCCTTTCTCCTGCCTTAAAAACTTTGTTTAGAAAATATTGTATGCAAAGTGTGTTAGTGACGTGGTCTTGAAATCTAAAAGGTATATTCATGTTGTATACAGTGCATTTTTCAACATACGCTGACAGTGTGTAACAGTTACATTATTAGAATAAACTATGATGGGCTACTGTTTTCTTTTCTCTGCTGGCTAGTGGAGAGAATGCGTTTAACAGCCGAATTGGGGTAAAAGCTGTTTAGATTGCACTTGTAGATATTTTGATCTACCCTTCCTACTATGCACTGGACTTGCCTGACCTAAGCACCATGTTACTGGATCCTCAACTGATGCACTATCCTTGCACTATTGCATACTAATATGTCATGTAGATATAACTTGTTGTAATCCTAGTTCATATTGCATTTTAGTAGCATTATTTGCACTTACTGTAAACTATGCCGTATTTAACCATGTACAGTACTGCCCTGTAACACCTGTAAGTCACCTTGGATAAAAGTGTTTGCCAAATAAATAAATAAATAAATAAATAAATAAATAATCTGAAAAGTGTTGTCAGTCACAATATAATTCTACTGCTGCTAAGGGGCGTAATGGGACCCCCAAACCCTCTGCCTTTTTTCTGCCTCAGAGAACACGGTTAGACCAAAAGACATAAAACCACAACTTGCTCAAATCCTTAAAGTAAGCTTAAATCACTTCCGTTTCTAATTTTAGACATTATCTAAAGTAAGAGTAGGCTAGACAAGTAGTGATGTCATTGGCTTGGATTACAAAAAAAGCTCTAGACTAGATAATATTGTCAGTGGAAGTTAAGGAGGAAATGTTTTGCAGTGTAATTTAGGTTACTCCAACTAGAGAGAGAGTGACATTAGGATGGGACTGGTACAGGAATACATTTCTCTTTGTTTGCAGGAATGGATGGAAACAGAAATTAAACTGACAGGAACTGGTGGGACTGGGAACAAAGAGTTTTAATGAGAAAGGATGGGAGCGGAACTGAAGGCTGCAGGAATGGGTGGGAGCAACACTGAAGGCTGCGTAAAGAGAAGTACCAAACTTTAGTTTGTCAGACAAGTTACAAGAACTTTAGATGTTGTAATATTAAACCAATCAAATGCGTAGTCAGACTTCTGGGTATCCATATATTTACCAAGACAGACACTATAACCCTTGTCTTGAAGACATTCTTTAACCTTTTTTTCTGTGTGAAGCAAATGTAAAAAAAAATAAATAAATAAAATCGCCAATTTGGAAACCCTGTTCAGAGCCCATATACTAAAAAAAACAGTCATGCTAAATTTGTATTGTGTCACTGTCAAAAATGCTTTGTTTCTAAACATATTTCTCTATATTTGCAAGAAGTTTTAAAGCCTGCTGATGACAGGTAGATGTGGGGGTTGGTTGGTAAAATGCTGTCATGCTGTTAAAATTAGCTGTCATTACACATTTTATTTTTAGGTTCCTGTTTTACAGGACATCTGGGATCCAGTTTCTCACAAAATCATTGTCAGTGGCAATGGTTCTGTACTATTGTACATAGCAAAGGCAACTACAATGCTAAAAGCTATTGTAGTCTTCATATTTTGACATTTACTGAATCATTTGTAGAATCATGGTACCATAACAGTACAAGCACTCTTACATTCCAGGGCCGCAGTGCAGTATTTCTATTGCTGGTAATACTGTACTCTGCTCAGGGTTTTCTAGGGTTTCGTCCAGGAAATAAGCTGTATTTATAATAAGTGGTAGTTTTCAATCTGTCTGGACTCCCAATTGGGGAAGCAAAGAAAAGCTTTGCTTACAGACCAAAGAAAACACACATGGTAATATGCTTTTTAAAGCTATTTCCAATCACAACAAGGGCATTTTTCTTTATACTTTACTGTTATAAACAATACTCAAAAAGACAGCTGAGAGCTCTTTGCAGTTATGCAACTACAGCTGTTCCAATGTAAACCCATGGGTGTGTTTATGTGTGTGGGTGCTTGTGTCTATGTTTGAGTTTGTTGTTTACCATCTAGGAGCTTGAAGTTGTTTATGTTTTAAATAATTTAACCAGATTAGTAAAGAATTGACACATAAACAGAGAATTTCCTAAAAATAATCTCAAGCCATGTGTTACTTGGTGCACAAGTGTCAGGGTTTTGTCTCGTCTGCCACTACCCATAATCAATTTTTGAGTGTCTCAGCTGATTTGTGAACTGACCTTTCAATGTTGCAAGCCTGAAGTTTGGTTTAGGTCACAAGTGAAAGTTCTCAATGAAGAGGGTTCTACAACTGAAAGCAAACCAGTTAGCAGTTACCAATGAGGGGGCCAGTCTTCAGCCAGTCTAGTCATTACATAATAAATTACACCGATTTACGTCAAGGTGTGTCTTTCTCCTCAGGTATACATCAATATATATTTATAAGAGGTGATGACACAACTGTCTTTAATTACTGGCCACCCCAAAAAGGATGAGGGGAAAATAAGGACAAATGCAATTAGGGAAAAGCAGGCCACTCTTGTTGTATATATGGATTACTAGCTTTATCTCTGTGAACAAGGCGATACTGGTAAAGTCACGCTTTCTTGGTTCCCATGCAGCTCTGCCAAGATGTCCTGAGAAGTACAACTACTTCTCCTACCTGTGTCCAGGGTCAAAACAAGTAATGCTACTTTGATGATGGGAACCAGTCCCTAACTATCCAATCAAGGCAACACACTGTATGTGTTGTAAGTACAGAAACCTGTGTCCAGCTTTCTTAATCCTTTGTAAATAAATAGTCTGCTTGCTCTTCCAGGCTCAACAATAATGACAAGTTCCAGATCTTAATCACATTAATTTATTTATTTTACCCCAAGTTCCCAATTTAGGGGAGTCCTGAAAAAACTAAATAACTTACAATTTAATTTTCTTTACATACCCTATCCTTGCGTTCTATGACAAATACATTTTTTTTTGTAATATTTGTAGATTTTCAGGTTTTTCCATGATTTTTTTTTGTTTTTTTTTTAATCTTCCAGAAAACAGTTTTTCATGACAATACTGAAGTGAATCTAAAATTGTGGGATATCACATTTTACTAGAACACCCCTCAATTCATATTTTCAGATGGTCCTGGCAAGATTTTAGCAATCATATTTAGGTCGCGATATAACATAAAATTCAACAAATACACATTGCACGGTTCAGCAATTGCAGTACACAAACCTAATCCACATTTTCGCAATAAAGGGGGCCACTTTAATACCAGTTCCTTATCAGGGGTATTTTGAAAAACTTTTTTTTTTTTTTTTACTGCTACCCTAAAGTGTAAATTACTCATTTTTTTTAAAAGGTGAAAAAAAAGAAACACCAACAACTACTGAGAAAATTGAGAAACAGAAAAACTCTACCTCACCTAAAAGACTTTAAATAAAATACTTGGTGTTTTTTTTTTTCTAGTTCTTTTTATTACTGTATAGGGTATTTTCCGTCTCCTTTGGAGATGTACAGTTTGGAGGGAAATACTTTCACTGGCTTTCTCAGATATATGCAGAAAAACAAAAAAGCAGTTATGTGTTAAAAAAGAACAGTCTGAAATGTGTCTAGTTCCAACATGAACAAGCATTGACAAAATCATAAAGAAATACATCAGCATTTAAACAAGGATGGCATAATAAATCATAGACGGTACCATATCAAATGGTTACTCTCTATATGCTGTATCACATACTGACATACTCTATATTATATTATAGAGACAGCTTTTCCTCACAAAGCTGACAATTGATTACACTCAAAACCACCAGACTAGTGTGTCATCCTGTCTACTCACTTTGTGCTTGGTGTTGCTGGTGATTATGTAGCCTGTAATGGTTCTGATAAAGTTTCTTCAAGAAAAACTATGGGATTTCTAATGATACACAAAGGTAATTTAACTGGAAGGGTAGTTAAACTTCTAGATTACTGCAATCTGCTGTTGTGTGGAATGAGTTCCATCATTTTTTATGAAGTTTAAGAAACAGTAAAAAGAAATTTAATGCCAAACATTTCAACAAGAAATCTATATGAATGTCTTCAAATGATGCAATTGTTGGAGATTCACTATGCCTGTATATGATTTTAGGGTGTGAACTCCACTCCCGGTTGATTAAAGTGTGAATGGTGGGTGTTTGCTAACTATCTTTAAATGGGACATTAAGCTTGCAGAGGTATGAGTGGCTAGTTTGTCACATAGCAGTGTTTTGTGGTTGTAACCAGCAACGACCAGTAACTCAAAAGGACAGCAGAAAACAAACAGCTCCACGTAACCGCTGCTCAAGAGACTGATGCAAAGCAAGATAACTGGAATAAACTGCCACAGATTACGTTGAGCGACCTGCCCACATGTCAATATTACCACAGCCTTGGGACTGAACTATAGACTAAAGAGCAACTTTGACTGCCAAACCATCAACTGTGAACACTCGGGGTCAGTTGCAGCAGACCAGTGGTTGTTCATTTCAAGGGGACTAATCAGAGTATCCAGGTTTTTAGTTTAGTTGAAGTAAAATGGTGTGTGTGTGTCTGTGTTGTAGTGCAAATATAATTAGACCACATTACTTCACCCTCTTCATATAGTTTATTTACATAATCGTATCATGTTTAAACTAGTATTAATCTGTCATATGAACGGGAAGTGGAATCTACCAATCTACACAATTCATGTGCTGTAAGATAATATACATTTACAGGTCAGCCTCCTTTAGGTATTGTTAGCCTACTTGATAAAGGCTGTTTTGTATTTGTACTTTCAATAATCATAGTACATGGGTGTCATATTCTTTAAAATACCCCCCCAGGTATACCAAGAGAAACACAAGGATGAAAAAGAAACACTAACGTAGCATAGTATGTGAAGGCACTGTGAAGTACAATGTATGAGGAAGTATGGTAAGCAGAGCAATAAAAACACTGTACATGCACAGCATTAGCACTGAAAGTATTTGAAAAGGTAATATCGAGGGCTTAGTACCAGAGGGGCATTTTCATAATTTTACAGGAGAGCAAAAATAAAGATTTTGATTGTTTGTGTTCAATTGCCATTGATCAGTACATGCACAGTACCAATAATTTTGAAGAAAATTAAAGAGTTTAAAATATTTTTTAATTTAAAACTTCAAAAAGTAAGAATAGCACCAGAAATTTTGCTTAAGTTAGATTTTCCATAATAACACACTGAAATGAATACCCATTGCAGAGAAGTGTGTTTCTGTCCAGACTTGTAATAACAATTAATAAATCAATATGTATCTTTAAAATATAAATGTTCACATGTACAGTCATATTTCATAAATTATACTTAAATACTACTGTAAAATATAAATTTACAAGATTTTCTACAATTGACATGGTCTGGTTCTTATTCTGTATTGAATTGATTGCT
The DNA here is from genome assembly GCF_902713425.1 of Acipenser ruthenus. NCBI lineage: Eukaryota > Metazoa > Chordata > Actinopteri > Acipenseriformes > Acipenseridae > Acipenser > Acipenser ruthenus. The sequence goes on along the minus strand of NC_081214.1, from coordinate 18,221,152 downwards.
TGAATACTCGATTTAACTGAGTAAAATATTCACAAAAGTTAGATATTGTTTTACACAAAGTTATATTTTACAGCTTTTTTCAGCCATTTTGAATCATCTGCTGTCACTCAGCCATCCCACAATGCAACACTCAGTGCCAGGAGGGTGTAAGTGTGCTAATTATGTCCTCCTGGCACTAACCTTACCCCAGATTTTGCAGTTGTGTCTTTATTACTTTCTCACTTTATTCAATGCAGTTTTTATGAGGGCTGCAATGCTGCAGCAGATGTTTAAAACACCTGTTAAAATACATGGTGCAATATTATTTCCTGGATGATACAATACAGACATGGGATTATAAAGAACAAAGTTTTCATGTGTATAACCTATATTAAACAGATTTGCATGCAAATATTGAGAACATTGTTTAACTGATGACCCCAATGAGCGAATCAACATTTGTCACGCTGAAATTAGGTTAAACAATGGTACTAACGTTAATCCAACCAGGTTGAATCATTAAAATCACCGATGGGCACATCAAGTGAACTAAATATGGTACGCTGCAACTGACCTGGGAGTCTCGACCTACTCCAGTCTCATTGCATTTCAATCGGAACGACCACGATTTCAAACTACACCCATGGATCAGTTTTATATGAAATCAAAACATTAAATAAATGCAAGAACAATTAAGTAGGATCGTTTGCACACATCCAGGAATCTTAATGTGACCATTAAGAGACCATTCACATTTCTACCAACCAGGGATAGAGTCCACACTCCATTGTATAGGGAATCTCCAACAATTACAATATTGGAAAACATTGAAAAAGACTTCCAGTACATGTCTTTATACAGGCGGTCTGGTTGCCTGTCTGGATGCTGTTTGTCTATATCAAAGGTCTTTGAAAAAGGGGAAGTTAGGTTAGTTTATTTTAACAGGGGGATTTCCTTAATCCTTTATACCTTGTGTTAACAGATGCAGATGTTTCACTTTCATTTTGACTTTATCTGTTTGTGTCTTCTCGTTACCAGGGAATGGATCGATGCAGTGATAACTGTCTGGTTCATGAGTAAACATGTTTTGTGCTGTCCTTGTCTGTTCCCTGTTGATCCTCCCACTAATCAAAAAGGTCAAAACTGATTCTTGTGATTTTATTTGTAAGTTCGAGGGACACAACCTTGACAGAAATGTTATAAAAATACCATCAGGATACCATGAATTCCAGTTTATAAAAAATGGCCATCATTATACATTTAATGCATGACATATGGTAGATCTATGAGAATATATGTCTACCAGCAGTTTGACACCAGGGGACAGGGGGAGTGGGGCTGATAGCTGCCATTGATTGGTCAGGGTTAACCTGTGTAACCTGTTTTGCTGTGAAGTATTGCTGACCTGTGCTTTTATGCAAAATAAAAGTGATCGCTGCTTTTGCTTCCGTTCTTACCAAGTAATCACAATATATTTGAGAATGACTTTACAGTGTGCATTTCTGAAAATGAGTAAATAGCAAATGAATCTGTTTGATAATTTATACTCCATTTATTAGAGCATTTCAAAACACTAGGGAATCCTCCTGGATTACAACCACTACTTCTTTTCAGGGGTAATCCCAAAATAACCATGGTTAAGTGGTTGATGCAATGCAGGGTAATACCTCAGTGCTGGTCAGCAGAACAGGGCACTAATGATTACATTATAGAATCCAGCAGAATTACACCGACCGACTGTATAAACGTATAGTATAACCATGAATTTCATTTCCACATTTCCTTACAAACGTAATGCTGTACACCACAGCGAAATGAGTGTGGTCAAACATAGCTAAGCATGAGCTTAGCAAAAGTTACATTTACCTGTGCATAATTTTTTTTTTGCACTAGTGCAAAAAGCTTCATTAACTGGGCCCATGGTGACTTCAGCAGCATCTCCCGGCATACAAACTACTGCTGTTAAACCCATTGGCAGAAACAATCTGAAATATACTGACGTGTTCCTGGTCTATGCTGCATCTCAGGAAGCTCTTCATTAGTAGCAAGTAAGTTTAAAAAAGGTGGAAAAATCTACAGAATACATTAGCATTATATAGTTTGTGGCAATTCTGAAAATGCAGATATGGAAAAATCATCAAGTGTGGTTAAGCTTTTTCCATGACATTACATAATGTTTCTATAATCTGATTCTAAATACACATGAGCCAAAGGTTTATAAAAAGAGCATGAATAGGACAACTGTACTGTAATGGTCTTGCATCAAGGATGGAAGGATCATTTAAATTGTTGTTCTGAGTAAAAGTTAAATATAGAAATTGTGGGAGTAACTCTCCTTCATGGTCTGCATACAGCCTGGAATAATTACTGGTAATTTCCACCATTTACATTGTGTCTGCAGTCTAAGAGCCAGCCAGGCATACAACAGATCTAATAAGAGAAGGGAGGTGACTGAAAGCTTCCTCCTGGCTTGCTATTAAAATTACATCTACCTGTGTCCTGCGTCTCATTTTCATTATTACACTAGTGGGGAGAAATTGCCTAAAGAAACCACAAGTGATGGAAACACCTGCATGTTTTATAGTGTGGTTTGCATTTAAAACTCCAGTATTATACTCCTGTAATTCTGACTTGTATGCATCAGTTTAATGATGTTTATTAGCTAGAGGAGACACCCATTTGATAATGAAGATATCTCAATTATAAATAAAAACGTTTGCCCTGAAATAGTTTTAAAAATATTGCATGCAATGGTACCCCCAATGCATTCCACGCAATATTGAATTTTAGCCTCAGTCCATTCACTTCTACTTATGCTATTCTCCACACACACAGACGTTCAGCGTCCTACAACCCTATATCATATACTGCAAGTTTATTTATTTTAATTTAAATAATTTTTGCCACTGCTATCAATACTGCTTGTTCTATTTATGTTTAGAATATATTTTAAAAAATTACAGATGGGTTACAGAGGGAAAAATATATTTTAAAGGATTATATAAACCATACTTCAACTGGAAATATCCACCAGAGGAACTGAATCTTGTATCTTGAATAACATTTATCACAAAACAGTGAAACATCTCTGTATGGGATGGCAGAAGCACTTGAAATGTATTCCCACCTGGGAAGCCATCCAGTCATTTTCTTATGGTAGACGTATTTGTTTTGGACAGCACTGGACTTCTGTGTAGTGTCAACCATTTGTTTCCATGCCCAAAATGTATTTCAGATTGCAGAAATCACGAAGTATGATAGTCAAGGTCAGCGAGAGCTTTTTAAAAATAAATACAGAAGATACAGTGGTTGATTTGCTTGATAAAAATAGCATGCCTTACTATGGGTATGAATCTGTTTGGTGTGCCGGGTTCATATACATGTAAGAGAAACCAAATAGTGCACTTGTGTGATGCCTGTGATACTGTTGCCAATGCTAATAAAGAACAAGTACTATTCAATCCCTACCTAGCCTCCCGTTGTCTACCTTTACCTAAAATAAAATGCTGTCATTTTTGACATTATTGATTCAATTAACAAATGTCGGGGATTGCAAGGCACTTTTCTCCCCGCAGGGAATTCCTGTACCTTTTTCTATTTAGCTGCGGCTAAACCTTAAGTACATGCAAGGTTTCCATGACTCACAAATACCACACGCATTCCTGCAGTCTTCTGTATGATGAAGAAGAGATCATAAAGACACGTTTGAACCCAGCAATGCAGGCCACTTGAATTTATGATCAGACAGCTAGCTGATACCAGGTTGTGGTTTAGTGATAGTCAGACAAAGGAGATATAATGCAATTGGTAATTGTTTGTATTACCTGCAAGTATGTGCCCCATGGGTGATCATTTATTTGCTTGAATCTGACTTTTATTTCTAGAAATTGTTTGAAAAACATCCGGATTTAAACTCTGAACTTACACCCAACAATCTGAGCTCCACCACAAAGGCACTTTGCTCATTTATAGAACAAGAGTTATTTACAAAATTACAGGCTCTGCTGCAGGCATGTTTTATTATGTAAGCAGCAAAAGGCACGCAAGTAAGACACTATCATTTTGTATTTGTATAAAGCAGGCAATCACAATATGTATAAATTAACTTGTATTTTTTAATGTAAATACAGTTTGCAAGGTTAATGTTGCATTTCACTGAACATTAAAAGATAATAATAAAAATGCTTATTTGAGTTGAAAGTAATTGGAAATCATACCCTTTCGGTTCCATCAGCAGCAGACGGATACCTATGTGTTTTGAACTGAGATTCTGACAGTACAAGTTCAATAGAGAAATCCACCTGGTCCAGTTATTCTGATGGAAGAAGTTACCTAATGATGTCCAATGAGAAATATCAAAGAGACCATTTTTAAACAGTTGATCATTGAAAAATAAAATAATTTTGGCAGAACAAAGGGCTGTGAATTAATTATACTATCAAGACAATACTGAATGTACAGTAGGTTAATTCATTTACAAATTACAAATATAAAAAACGTGATACATATAGGCAAAACAGAAGCAGTCCCCTGTTAGATCTTGGAATGGGATGTGATTGAGTTATACAGACATGGTACAACTAACATGGTAGAAGAGTCTACAAGGTCACCTGTACAGTAAAATTACTTGCATCATCTTTCTTATATTATTTTGGGTTCCTATAACATTACAACAGCATGGTAAATTCATAATAGAAATGCATGAATCTCAAGACAAAAAGTATAAAACCAATTACACAGTGTAACTAAATGAACTAGTTGTAGAGGTGGAGAAGTGATTATGATGCTGATGGGTTTCAAAATACCATGATCCACTTGTTGGTGGATTTGCTGCAGCACTAAGTTGATGCCCACAGCCTTCATAACGGATAACTGGAAAAGTTTAACCCGAGTAAAAACATGCTTGTTTTTGTTCACAGCAGACTGAGATTAGTGCAGTCTCCGTGTCACACGCAAGCCTTTTATGAGCCGTCAGTCAAACTTGTGAGTCAAACAGTTTCCACCCTTAATTCTTGGCTCCAAAATGAAAACAAAACCAATCTATACAAAACACTTCTACGCAAATTACGATGCTTTTTTAAGGCCGACACAAGCAAATTATTAAGAACTGTGACTGCAATGTTAAATCTAAATAATCCATTAGAGTGCTGAAAACATCAACTCGCATGCTTGTTGTATGTTTGAGTGGGAGTTTGCAAGTTTGTAACAACACATTTCCAGCAATACATTGCAATACCATATAATTACAAGCAAATTTTGCTGAAGAAATCTTATCCAAACCACAGGATTACCAGCAACAAAGAAAACACAATGGATTTGGAATAAACATCCTAATACATTAGCACACAAACATTGATGTGGTACCTTGATTTTGCCAAGATTCATTTGGAATGTAAAAATATAAAACTGTTACCAGTCTGGTACAACTATACCAATGGCTCATGCCATTACCTTATGCCTAATAGTTCAGAACCATGGTATTGCCACTGTAGTGCCACTGCTGCATTGCCATTGATTTAGTGGTGGTTAACATGCTACTTTATCATCATTATTATAATTTCCAAAATGTAACACATATCCTGAGAAGGACTGAGAATCCATGGGTTGTATCTCTTGTATAGCGCACACTGAAAATTACACTACAGCAAATTATTAAATGTCCACCGTGTGGTCAGCAAATAGTTCTGCTAGAGTTTCTTCATGTTAATACACTGATATTTGAATGGTATGGTAATGCTATTTTTCTGTAAGGGTATATGTAGAATATAGGTGGCTGCTTTAAAGGCAGCTAAATCTCACTGCTAATTCCCTGCATTTCCACTGCTTTTTAATTGCAGATAGGAGATGGTCTGGGTGTGAGCTATGTTAAGTACATTAGTGAACACCCATTGACTTTTATGAGAGTCTCGCTATTTTTTTTTTTTTTTTTGTTTAAAAGGTGCTTTTGTTTAGATTTAAGCCTGGCGGTAATATAATAGCGTGCGAGGCAGGCAATAAAGAGGGATATTTAATAATATGTAGCACACAATACAAGTAGTGGAAATCATCCAACAGTCAATTAAGTAAGAAATCAGGGAATATTCTGTTAAAAGATTATTTAACTAGTACTGGCAACAGTGCTGGGACAGGAGCACTGAACATCCCATAGGAATTAAAATCTATTTGATACCATCTCATGAAAATCATTTTGTGCCCATGGTCCTGGCAACAGTCTGAATTCTATTCTTATCACTGACGTCTGTAATGTTCTTGCTGGGTTCCAACAGGAAAAAATACAAATTAATTTTAGGAAGCTTTATCTGGGAGGGTTCATTCAATTCAACGTCTGATTTTGATTTTATTATTTGCTTTGACCCTTTATCTCACTTGTTGTATAAAACAGTAATAGTAAGGCACTGCAACTGTATTATGGCATTGATCATATGAGGTGAATTTAACTAGGAGGGAAAAATGAATTGTTTCAATATTAGAATACCCTATAAACCTTGGCTGTGGATCTGAAAGGCACAGAAAGAACCCAGACTCCTTTTATCAGCTTCATTCTGTAATTACTTCTCTCTCTTGCTTAAAAATATAGGAAGCAGAATCTAGGCCAAGTCTTTCTGTGAGCCGAGCGCTCACAACCTAAACCATAATATTTGGCTATGTGATATATTCATTTTCTTTATGGATTAATGTATTTTGTTGAAACCATTCATACTGGCTAGCGACATTCTGAAATCATGACATTTTCTCGAAATTGATATATTGAATTGTACCTCCCTGATAATTGCTTGGGAAACTGAATGTTGTACAAAAAACGAGGCCTGAATATATGTTGAAAATATGTGCATTTGTGCAGTGTAATTTCTGCATATACAGTATATTCTATTTTACATCACAAGCACTTGTAGTTCAGAGTTATGAAAACTCAATAATAATAATAATAGCCCCTTAATATTTTGCCAGAGCTAACCAATATGAGAGATTGAGGTCATCAATATTTCAATTAGGAAGCTCTTGCCAGTTCCCATGCTGTTGAAAAATTGTACTATGAAAGTGCAGACAAGTATACTAGCCCTCGGGGGTCTGTGGCTTCCATATTCCTTTGTTTAGTCTTTCCAGGTTTCCAGAGAAATTAGGTTACTGCTGTGGTATCAGGTAATCTAAAACAAACAGCACATTTAGAGGCAAATGCATGGTCTTTATTATTGCACATTACCTGCTATTCATACTTTGAACCTTCTATAAAATTTCCAAACATGTTCCAAGGTAAGGAAAGGCTAACAAATTTGCAAAGAACCACTGTTTAGAAAGAAAAATATCTAACATGGTAATATATTGATGGTAATTGGCTGTGATAACTTGACAAATGCAGAAATATAAATGTCCCACAAGTATCCTCACAGTCCAGAGTGCACTTTCACCTTATTGAAAATGTTGGTGTAACATTGTTAATATATTATTATTATTATTATTATTATTATTATTATTATTATTATTATTATTTATTTCTTAGCAGACCCAGTCGATTTACAAAATGCAATTAAAACAGATCAGCCTGCCGCAAGCAAGCAGTTTACTCCAAATAAATCATTAGTGTTATTTTTGTCTGAAACGAGTAAGAACTAAATTAAATGTCAGAGGTGAATTTATTTAGGCTTTTAACGATCTGAAGTCATTGTGCTAATGGGTAGCTGGAGTAAAAAGCTCTCGCGCATTGTTAAAAATCACAGATTTCCCCATTTCTTGCCCTCCTTCCTTGTGGTAATCATATCTTCGCCTGTCAAAATTGCAACTAAACTTTCACTTCTGTTTATCTCCAATTTGTGTACGCGACTGAGCTCATAAAGAAAATGTTGTGAGCTACGAATCGCAACAGGAAAGTCATGCACTGCTCCTGTATGCATGACATACAGGTCTCCTGTCTTTACAGAATAATAATGATGACAGAGATAATTTAATTTAGCTTCCAGACCATGGAAATTGATTTTAACATTATCTCCTCTTAATTGGCTTTAACCAATTGTATGGGAATTCAAAAATGCAACATGCATCACATTTTAATTATTCTATTGATAATACAGTAGGTGAGTACCTATGAATAGGTGAGTACCTATGTCAGCAAAGCTACCATGCTACCATGGTAGACTTTTGTACAAGAACACATCCAAGGGTTAAAAAAGATCCTGGTGTGTGTGTGTTTGGGTGTTCTCTGGGCGTTTTCTTTTTTCTGTGAAAAAAAGATACAGACAAAATTATTTAGCATTTAATGGATAAAGTGGAAAGCATTGCTCAACACTGTTTACATTTGTGTTGCTAGGTGTAGTGGTCTATGTGTACACTGTGCAGTTAAGCTAGTCCTTTCCAGTCTTGATTTCCCTGTGTCATACAATTGCCTCCGGCTACGACTCCCAGTACTGTAGTGTTAATAAATTGGATAACCCCCAGTTTCCTGACAGGAATTCAATATAACATTGTTTTAAGAAGGTCAGCTGTTTACTGTTGCAATATGTCAAATAGGGGCAGGACAAAAGCAGCTGAAATGGTGAGCCATTTGCAATATTCCTTCCAAATTCATCAAGTTCCAATGGGTTATAATGAAACGGTTGTGCACTTTAATGGAATCCCAAATGTTGTTTTATTTTAATAACACATTTGGTTTTTTTTTTTTTTTTTTTTTTTAAAGAAATCAGCACATTTCAAAAGATACAAATGCTAAAATAAGCTCTGCAAATTCAATGACAATAGTTTTGACCATAAGTCTCTCAATGCCTTCAGATATGTTTGTTTTGCAAAAATATTGTTAACTGGAATGAAAAGAACATACATGCTGAAACAAAATGCTAATTTACAAACGACAACTCCCTTGCAGGAGTTCTTAATGCTCTTACAGTTTTCTTATTGTTTCTTTTTCCATTATGGAAACAATGAGGCAGAAAAACAAAATTAGGGCCCAGGGGAAAGGTGAAGCTGTTCAGAGTTCGGTCTGAAATGGCATACCTGTTATGAGAGCTTGCGTGCTCACATTACAAGCAGTGTTATAGATCTGGGATTATATTGTGAAATGTACAGGTTTGTGGTTTATGAACAATGGGCTGCTATTTACATTTGCTCAGGTTGACTGAGGTGAGCAGTGGGTGTTCTAGAAGCCACATTCTCACTTTGTACAATAACAATATCACCTTACTGTATCTATCATGTTTCCTCACCTGGTTTAGACTGGCTTTTCCTGCATGCTGAACTTAAAAGAAATGTGGATTGTGTTGGGAAGCGGCACATCAAAGACATTTCCTTCAACATGCCTCAGTGTCTGTTATTTATTACAATACTGCACTGCCTTCCTTAGAAACACAGCCAGTGCACTTTTTTTGTTTTGTTTCGTGTTTTTTTTTTGTTTTGTTTTGTTTCTAGTTTTGTTTTTTTGTTTTATTTACATTGTTAACTCCCTTTGAGGTTGAAGCCTTTTCAAGGGCAACCTGTCAAACTCAAACTAATTATAAGATAAAATAACCACATTAAAACAAAACTCGTACATCAATTTCAAATGCATAGATACAACTAAAATAACTTGGCCTACCTTGACTGAAACGTTAAAAAAAATAAAGAAAATCAGGGGCTTGCCAACAACAATGTGTTACTGATCCCAAGTTTTGAGCCATGCGAACGTGAATTTGTTCATGCTGAATTAAACATCTTGGGTGGAGGCCCTTGGGCGGGCTGCATTAATTTGTGCATTAATCTGGTTAGGAAGAGACAACTGGCTGAGGTTCACCTCCCTGTACAAAAGTAACCAAAACTGGTCAGGTGCAAGATAAGGCCAGATATAGTCAAGCAGAACAGTCTTCCAGAGCACAGCTGCTTGGCAACAACTGCTGTTTAGGTTGGTCAGGAATAAAGGAGGGGACTTGATTAAAGTACCTCTGTGGGTCATAAGGGGTACGCAGGAGGACTCAGAAATGCAAAAATACAAATGAAAGTAAAGGAAAATATTGATCTTGAATTACATTTTTTTTAAACTATTATATATTTTATCTCTAAACCACTATGCATAAATATAACATTTTTGTTTAGCAGTCTGACCACCGTTTCAAAATTATCATCCACCTGTAAGCATGCATGATTTCGATTGAGTGGATTGATACATTTCTTACTTGCAAAAGAAAATCAAAGAAAGAAAACACAAAAGAATCTATAGAAAGTGCAAAGCGACAAAGTTATACAAAGTCCCTTTGGATCATGTATATGCTGGCTTTAATAAAAAGTGTATCATTGTTAGTTATTATAGTTTTATCTTCAGGTTAATGTTTTTGATGTTTTACACATTTTAAATGGCACACAAGTATGCTGAGATGGAAATAAATGGTAACATGATCAACATTTACAGTGCAGACTATTTTGGATTGTTTGTAATAACTTTGCCGAATAGAAAGCGAATACGCATGTTTCCGAAGAGATTCCCAAATCTTTTGATTCTGTGCATGAATGACTGTTTTGTATTCTGTCCTAAACCAGCAGTTTGTCAATCCCTGGGTAGCTGTGGTTTGGTTTTGTGGTTAAAACTGAAAAATGGGAGTCCTGGGTTTCAAATCACTGCTTAGCTGCTGACGTACCGAGTGCCTCTGCGTATAACATCCGATTCCTGGATGCACACGGATGAGACACTACAGTGAAAGTGTGATACTACCATAGATCAAGTATCACATCATGTAATAATGTAATATTCCTGATAGGTTGTGGAGTGCAAAAGTTTGGAAGACAGTTTAGCAGCACCAGAACAATGCCCCAAGTGCAATTTAGCATACCCCTATTGCAAATGTAGTTCATTAAAATGTCCTTGAACCTACAGTTTGACATGATCTGAACTGAACTATAACTGCAACTACAATCTGCTATTAAGTTTATGGTACAGCTAATGAGAAGACACAGGTATTAACAGAATTAAAAACATTTCAGACTAATTAAATAGAATAGAACATCTTCTTGAGATCTCTGGTTTTCATTGAGAGTAACCAAGTTGCCATCCATGAATGGCACTAAGTGTTTTATTAGGGAAAGGGCAATAGAGTTAAAATAAGATCTCAAAATGCATTTCTGCTAATTTAGTATCAACATACAGTACTCTGAATGAAAATAGTACTACTGATAAGGGCTGAATTGTACTACTTTTTATATTTAGCAAGTGGTTTGTGAACTATGGGCACCTATTTATATTAGATTAAACTGTTAGAGGTAGGAATCAAGTGTTATTTAATTCCCTATGATTGTCCTTTCATTTAAAACACACAAATCACAACATACTAGGTACAATTCAGTTCCACTATGTAACCGCAACAGAGCATTTATTTGATTTTTAAATGTTGGTACTTATTCCTGACCTTTCCACCCCTGCCGTTAAATCCTAAATCTCACTCCAGGAGAAACTGTTCTTTGCCGAGACCACCCAACTCTTTTTGTGCTGCTCAATCTAACTGGCTGCCATCTTGCTTGCAGATAGTAGTCATGTGACAGCATGACCTTTCAACTCTGTTAGCTCCATCTGCTTTCATTCTATATTACAAAGCCAGCAGAGTTGAAAGGTCACACAACCACATGACATTGTTGAAAAAAACAAGAAGCACAAACATAGGCAGGCAAATTATACAAATAACAGAATGACTGCAAACATCATAAAAAAGGTCAGGAAGGGGCACACAATAGATGTAGCTAAATATTTGATCAGTTCTGTTGTTTTATAGTTGTTTGTTTTCCATGCATGATTCCTGGTCAAATATATTTAGTTCAGCCCCCTTATATATATTATTTGGATTGATTGGGTTTTCTCTCAAGGTTACCTTCTTGGTAGATAATACCCTTCAATGTCCATGAAGAGGTCGTATTACAAGAATTCTGTGGTTTCCATACCGACAAGCCTGAAATTCTGCTCTTACAAGACAGACACTAATAGAAATGTTCTGCAGGCCATCTCATGAGATGGCACATGACTTTCCTTCCAGGTGTTTAGCAAGTGTCAGTATAATGGTACTGATGGCTAATATTGATATTCATATTTCTATGTAACCATGAGCATACAACATTCCATTTACGAAAATAGATAAATAAATACATACATAAATATTTGTGGTGTTTACAACTGTATGCTTTTATAGAAACCTATTGTTAAGGGCAAAAGTGCTGATAAATATTATATAATATCATAGACATGTTTATTTTATGAATAAACACGTGTGAATACTCACAACAAACAGAGTTGCAGCTTTTATATACAGTATTGCAGTACATTTAACTTGAAATCACACATAGTATACATACATTTCAATATTAGGCATAATGGGATCTAAACACAGACATATTTTCTGTCTTTAAAAATATTAAAATCACCAGGGTAGGTCCTATTTTAAAGATGTAAACAGTGGCCCTGTCATAGATCAATTGAATATAAATTAATCTGATTATATACCTTAATTCTAAAACATCCCTTAAACATTCATATACATTTTGTGAATAGGGCCCATTGTTTTGGTAATTTTGCAATACCCATGCTTTTCCTATGCATTTACCATAGTTTTTAAATATGTTTTACCATACCTCTCAGTACTTTACAATGCTTTCCCATGCTTTATTACACTTTGCTATTGGTAAACTGTATAAGGATTGCTCCCAGAATGTCCATAACGTATACCCTTGTCTGTTCATGTCTTTGTAGATGTTAATTATTTTATATTAGGAAACTTCACTAACATATACATCTGTTTGATATGGCACAAATAGTTTGTCAGACACAGCCTCTAACCACACCTGCAATGAATGTAATGTTTTTTTAATGTCTGGTTGGATCTTGTTTGCACTGAATGACAGGACTTTTCAACTCGGAACACACACAGTCACGCTGGTGGCACATGGCTGTGCTGTGTGTCGTGCAGCACATGTAGGTCTGACCAAACTGCCGTCTGAAACAGACAGAAGAAGAAATGAGGTTTCCTGTCTAATCGGATCACTTCACGCAATGTCCTTTCAACAGCTCAGTGCTACAGCTGCATTCCCTACAGTCCCTTGAACTTAACCTTGGTTTATTTACGAATGAAACTTACAAGGGCCGAATGCAAGCCCTAATGCAGCAGATTTTAACGTTCTTTAAAAATGGCCTTTGTTAAACAGTTGAGTATCAATATCACCTTCAACCTGTGTTTATGTTTGTAGATGTCCTGTAATAACACACACTATTATTGGTGTGGGTTATTGTTGTTGAATGCATGACAAGATAGAAAGGTATTTGATAAGGGAGCTCTGTTTAAGTACAGTAATTGTAACACTTGAGATAGTAGATAATTACCCTTTTTTGAGAAGTACTTGTTCTGAGGGCCTGGACTGGTTGAGAGCTGCCTGGCTGCCAATATCCTGACTTTGACTGTGGCTGAAAGGTTCTCTATCTGCATGTACATGTAATTCATTTACAGCTTACTGGAATTCCTCTGCCAGTTCCTTGATTATAGAGGCCCTATAATGTAATAAAAGTGCACATTCCGTAGAAGACAATATACAAATATGACTCAATTACCTATGAACTCAAAGCAGGACAAACAACCACCATCTATTAAGCCTAAGCAGTAGGCTACAGAAGAAGTGAAATGGTCTATTTAATGGAACCGAATACTATGTGTACAGAAAGGATGGCTGCTTGCTATAAAGTATTGATCTTCCTGTCTCTGGGGTTAAAGCCAGTCTGCACGGAAGTAGTCAGTAAACAACATTCCCAGCTGTTGGCTACAGTCTGATCAGCAGAGTTTTGACTGTGTCTTTGGCTTCAAGGAGAAAAATTGGCTCAGGTTACAATGACTGCTGCAGCTGTGGTTGTTTGTACTTTTGCTGCTCCCGAAAGAACAGCGTTTGCATGCAGTGCATGTGTTTCTTAAAGCGTAATCTGATTCCATGTGCTTGTACTGTTACTGTAGAACTCCCAGGTGGCTATTATATTTTACAACTTGAATACTATTGTACATTCATACCAATGTGAAGCATGTGTGCAGTTAACTAAAATGTAATCATATAAACACATTTAAAGCAATTAAAACTGCAGTGGAGATGTTGTAAGGACTGAACATTGTAAAACGATAATACATTATAAAAACTGCAATACTGTATTAATAATTTATATTTATGTCAGTGTATTCTAAAGTTTATTCTGCTGGTATATTTCCATATGAGACAATCCCAGGTCACATTTTTAGATGGGCCCTTGTTAAAGCCCATGTGGAATACTCATCTAGTAGCCGTGATCATCCAGACCCAGGGTTAGTGGTTTAACAGAGTCTAGAAACAGCCCCTTCTGTATCTTTTAGCAAGAAACACAGCATTCTTTGTAGGTAGTGTTTAGTGTACTACCCTGTTCTGACCATTCGGCAAAATGTATCTTGATTGGAGTACCTAACCCTCTACCCACTAGCAAAAGTCAATTATATTTCATCTGGTAAATGGTTAAAGATCAGATATCTTCACTGCTTCCTGGAGTGTCTGTTTATTTGTATACTCCTAAGTGGATTTCAACAAGAGCAGAGTTGTTTGCATGTCAAAGCCTTCCCTGCTAATGCAAAAAGCTGATTCCTGAGTTTCAGTGCACATCATAAGTTATGGATAGTTAACTGTATTCACTCTTAGCATTTTCCTTGCAAAATGTTATTTATAGGCTATGAAAATCTAGTTTCTTCAATTTATTATCATTGATACTAGCATTTCATGGATTCCATTAGTTTATCACAATGAGGCAATCTGCCATTGGGATTCATTCGTGTCTCCTCATAAAGGCGCCTTGTTCTGTCTCAAGGCAGCGTAGAAAGAAAGGTTGCTATCCACTTTGGCTAACTAGGTCAAGAAGTCTAATTAGCTTAGAGACGTGAGGGGCAGGGATTGAAGGTTACCAAAAAGAGATTATTACCTATCTTTAGATCGGTGACCAGTTTAAGCAAGTTCTCCAAAAGCAATTTTAACCTTGCATTAGCTTTACAATTCTAAAGTTAAAATAAAAACAACTTTTTTATAAGTTAATAGGTTGTCTCTTGTTATACAACAAATACCTCCACTAATAATAATAGTAATAATAATAATAATAATAATAATAATAATAATAATAATAATAATAATAATAATAATAATAATAATAATAAAAACAACAACTTTGGATTAACAACCAGTATGCTATTAAAAAAAAAACAAAAAAAAAAACAGCTATTAGTCTTTTCTGCCCTATAAAAATCAATGCTACCTATTGTTGCCTATAATTAGACCAAGAAAAAAAAACGGTATCAACCAGCCTTTGGTAAATGTATCGGAATGATCAAATTCCATGGTCAGCTTTCATGAGTTCATCTTATCTCTGGAATGTTCTCCTCCTGCATAAAGGAGCTATAACATACCTGGTCATTAACCCATCGCTATGGGGGGGGGTCCTCGTTCATTACCTACTGGATGCCAAAACACATATTAGTACACCTAGTTGATAAGATTGTCATTATGGTGGCAATCTTGAAGTCAGCCATGACCTCGGCTGGCCACTGCAACTAGAAGATAACAATAAGAGATTGCATGTACTTGGGTTGCATAACTCCTGCATTTCAAGGTCATGTGGCTAAACATATGCCATTTCTGTATTATTCCACACAATAATTATTATTATTATTATATCAAAAGAACAAACGGGAATTCCTCACAATATTATTGAAAGTATTCACACTTTCTTTGGGATATGTTTGGTTTTAGGCAAATGCTATGATTATCTTTTTGTACAAACTGGCCCGCTTAGATCTCTAAATGGGCGCTTCCAACTCAATTATTTGACGCCAGGTTGACTGCCAGTCTCCAAATTAGCTATACAAATGTTGAACAAGTTCCAGCCTGCACGTGCAAGGAAAGCTGACACCCTGGGATCCTTCAAGAAGCTGCTTGATGAGATTCTGGGATCAATAAGCTACTAACAACCAAACGAGCAAGATGGGCTGAATGGCCTCCTCTCGTTGTAAACTTTCTTATGTTCTTATGTTCTTATGAAACAGGCCAGGTCCTTGTGAAATGTAATGTGGGTACTTGCCGGTCAACAGCAGAAAACATTGTGAATCTTAGTTAGAGTAGCACACGGCCGGTGCACACCTTGCTCGTTGTGTTAACAAACACTATAATCTACAGCTGTGCCTGAAATACATACTCTGTGCAGTGTTCCCACTGCTTGGCAGGCACATAGTTATGGACTGTCTGGAATGCCACAGCTACCTTTATTGGAAGTGCCCTTTCTTTGTATGCATCAGCTGAACAGCCAGTCCTCCAGTGAACTGAATCCAAATGAATAACAAAGCTGAAACGTGTCAAACAGTATTGCCCCCTGCCCTCTGCACCCCATTTTAAAGCCTACCTTGGTAAATACTGTGTGTTTGCTTTCATTCTGCTTCAACTTCACATTTCATCATTGCATCTGGGAGTAAACCTCAATGGCCTGCTGTTTCTGAAGGGGTTTCTAGTTGAAAAAGACAGAAACAGTTGTTCTCATGTTGTTTTAAAACAGAACTTCACATGCTGTACCGACCAGCCTCCTTTTCTGTTTAACTTTTTCCTTAGCAAATTATGTCTGGTTTGTACTGGTATTGTGCATTCGGATACAATAATTTAACACATTAGTTAAGCATTAATTCCATTTTGAGATAGCTGCCAGAGATCTAGTTAAATTACGTTTCTTTTTTTACTTTGAGTCAAAGTTGGTTGATGACGTCTTTATCAGCATTAATTTGGAAGGTCCAATGCCTAGTCTGAAGGTGAAGGGGAGGCTACTGTGTAAAGCAGGGGACTAGCATTGTTCCTTCCTCGGTTAATGTATTTCAAACAGTACGATAGGCAGTTTGACTGTCTTGGAACTGCAATATTAACAAAACAACAGCAGTAAAAGACACATATTTGGTTACTTAGAGAATCATTTGGAAGTATCTCTTTCAGCACAGTTTCAGATATAGTTTAAACCAGGGTTTTCTGAAACCACAGACTGGTATAACTTAACTAAGAAAGGGAATAATAAAAAAGTTTTAGCTTTTACTTAATTAATTCACGTCTAATTTTATCCCCTGCAAACGTGCCGAAGAAAAATATTACACTTGTTAGAAAACGAATGTTCAAGTGTTCATTACAACTTGCATTGCATACTACTATATACATTGGAGGCTGTGCACAGCGAGAGGTATACACTGTAAGCTAGCAGTACAGAACTTGCATGAAAAATACATCATGTGACTGACCATGTGGTATTTCAGACCTGAATGTTACTAAATCAGGATTATTATTAATGTTTTTAATCATAGTTGATCTATAGAAAATGCTGACAACCACTAAAATGTCGTCCAAGTCTACAATATCATTGCAAGTGAAATGTATTATTTTTTATCTACCAATGCAAACATTAACTGATAGCGAGTGCAGCATGTTGCAATTTCTACACAGCACTGCACCTACAGCACTCACAATGCCTATCTACTCATGAAAATGGAGCTGACAGTGGAGGATACTGTATGGAATAACCTACTGAACCATACATACTAAAGTATGCACAGTACAGTGTATGTTATACAGTATAATGCAAATGTTACTTATGTTGGCAATAATGATATGTGTGTGTTTTCTTACGTAGTAACAAATGAATGGAGAGTATCATATATATATATATAGAATATTATATATATATATATATATATATATATATATATATATATATATATATATATATATATATATATATATATATATATATTGAATAGTTGTTATTCAACAGGGGTATAACCAAGTAGGCCTATACTGTATAACATTCCTCCCCATAATAATAACAATAAATGTAACAATATGATATCAATAACCAGACTGCAACTGTTAAAGTTCACATGTTTCTGACACGAGACATGTAGCATCATTCCATGTCTCAGGTCTGATGTCTGACTGTCAACACCTTTGTAAAGCAGGCTAATCTGGGGTGTATCTCCGGATAAGCACTGAGAATGGTTCAAGTCTGATGATCTGCAGCAGTGCGAGACGGGGATGAGGTGAATAGATTAGAATTCATTCAAACCTTAAAAAAAATGAAAAGAAAATATTTTAAAAGACAGCGACCATGGTACCATTGCTGACCATGATGTATTTTTTTCATAGTGACTTATGGTACGGTAATGTCTGGTTATGCTCCAACCATGTTCTGAAACTTCATGGTCTGACAAATCTGTATGGGTCAACCATGTGGTGCCATGCTCTGTCCGAAGCAATGTCTGGACATAGTTAATCATGATAAATCATGGCTGACTGTGTTAACAGCTCATGGTTTAACTATGGAAAAAAAGAGTGTAACACCCCATCTTAAAAAAATACACATATCTATGTTGGAGCGCAATGAAAAAAAATGAAAAGCACATTGAATAAAAACGATTTGAGCTGCACAGCAGAAATAAAGCTTTGCACTTCAAAATCAAGTTCACAGTCATTAATATGAACTCTGGGACCGATTCCAAACTAGGCCAGTTTGCCCGCATACTGAACTCCCCTGAATATATAAAACTGTGAGGCTAAATATTTACTAAGAATTATGGCTGGGGTGTTGGCGGGCTGAGCAGTAAAGAGGAGTTCTGCTGACTGCTTATTTGGATGCATGCTAGAAACAGGCAAGAGAGCTAAATAAACAAAACCCTTTGCAAGGCCAAAGTTGTTTCGCTTTCAAAGTCCATCGCTGGACTTTGCATTTACATTAGTAATTCAACACCACTAAAAGGGCAGTCTGACTTTTTAAATGCAAAAACAAGGTACAATTCTCAATAGTGTCTTGAGTTGTGGAAAACTTTACCGTTAAGCCAGTACTTCTCACAGCTTAATAGGTATATGGATCCCTCAACAAATGATCTTTAATAGCAATGGAAGCAGACTGGTAGTATCAGACATGAACCAATACACAATGTTTATCCACTGCAGTACCATGGTAACATATCAGTGCCAGGGTGCAACAGCACCAGGATTACTTAAATGTGTTCTAAATCCATCACTGGTAATGCTGTTGTCTGCTGATAGTTCTACTTAGGTTTCTCCTCCCCAATGGTACCCCAATGGATTTTTTTCTGTACAGGTAGTCTCATACAGTAACTCACGCAGGATTGTTGAAGCTGGTCATCAGCAGATTTAAAAGCACACAAAAATTGAGCGTGAGAAATGTGACAAGCACCCATGCATGGCACACACTTCGTGTTAGCTACAATAGGAACAGATTCAGCATGCATGTATCTAATTGCTTTTTGCATGGTCTAGTTATTTTGTAACATAATCTCTGGATGTGTATTACAAACCATTGAACTGGAAATAACACATCAATAAGATGATATAGAAGCATAAAGCAAGTTTGATGCCAGATGACAGGTGTTCAAAACAAGTTGCAAGACACAACAAGCTTAAATGCTGTGCCACTTAACATGCTTAAAATGAATGTATGTGAGTATTTAATATAGAGCGATACTTCTATTAGTTAATTACTAAAGATGTGACATGAATCACTGCTTTTTGCACAGCCTAGTTCTTTTCTACAAGAATCTGTGCACATTATATTCCTGTATATTTATATTTGTAAATGTATTTTGCTAGAATCCCAATTGGTTTAAAAAATAGTTGTTTAAGAAAAATGTATACAAGCATTGAGATATTTTTGCACTATTAATAATTGCACTGTTCCAAATTACACTGCATTGCCAAGCAGCTTGTACTTGTTATATACACAGAATACTCCACGGACGTTGGTAGAGTCCTGTGGTTCTTTCACTCATGAGGATACCTGTAAACAACCAACTCCCCTTTGACTAGCCTTATTCATGGAATAACTACAGTACTCTATAAACGCTCAAGGTGCATCCTCAATATATTTGATTACTGTTCTTCGTAAATCAGTGTGATAATTATTTATTTTGATTCCCTACCTAGGGTTGTCTGTCTAAAAGTTTGTTTAGGGGTGGGTGGATGAGTTTGTGTCCCTACAGCCAAAACTACCTTTAGGGACTTAAACAAACGGGACTATCAACACAGTTTGTTTCTTAATAAAAAAAATAAAAAAAACAGTATATAGAAAGGTAAACTCTGGAAGAATATAGTACACTGACTGCAACCCATGTGTACTTTAGACACATGTTCAGTTGTACAACAGGAATGTTGTGCACTTCCGAGGGATCATTTAAAGTAGACAGATGATTAGTTACATGTGATGAATAAACTGTAAATTATATTACTGAGCTGAAAGTTACTGCTTTGAGTATAAGAATTGAAATCACATGCGTACTGTATAACTCACATTCTAAGCTTTGCAATGTATGACACGTCAGTGTTTCCAACTGAAAAGCTGCCTTGTGTCCCTGATCTGAAAAACCTCATGTATTCCTGTTCTATAAACAAAAGCACGTCAATCAGATCCCAAACAGAAACACAGTTCAACACGTTTTAAAAGCGACTGTCACTGAAAAAAGAATTCCATAAAACTGTTTGCACTTCCATTCCCTACATAGGTCTCCAATGTGTCATTTTAAAAGAAACACATGTAATTTTAAAACACAGTATCTGGCACTACACCGTACATCATGAAGCTACAGAAAGTTCTCACTTTCCATGCTTTACACTCACAGCATCTTACACTTGCACATCCAAGGTCATTTTAAAGCATGTCAATCAATGGGGAAAGCATCTGGTGGGTTAATAAAAGGCAATAAGCTAAATAAGTGTTTCAAAACGGCGCATTTGAGACCTATAAAACAAATGTGAGTGCACAACAGGCAAGATGTTTGGAATGATTTTGT
Organism: Acipenser ruthenus; assembly: GCF_902713425.1. Taxonomy (NCBI): domain Eukaryota; kingdom Metazoa; phylum Chordata; class Actinopteri; order Acipenseriformes; family Acipenseridae; genus Acipenser; species Acipenser ruthenus. The sequence goes on along the minus strand of NC_081214.1, from coordinate 18,200,360 downwards.
TAGCTACAATCACTATAAAAGTACAGTATCACGTTGTTTTTAGCAAAAAGTAATGACAGGTATTTTTCTGTGATATTGAAAACTTGTGAGAACCTGAACTTAAACTTGTTGTCATGGAAAACCTGTCACCGTGATCACATCAGAATTGTATTATTTTTGAGGTTTGTTTCAATTGTTTAAATCTAACAGGTAAAACAAAATAAAGACCATTTGTAATATCGGGATACAATCTAGACAGGGTTGAAGAGGGCGTGCATAACTGCAAATGCGGAATTTAGGTGGCAGGTCATAGACCACCCTTTTTGAATGAACATTAGCCGGTACTCTTATGTGATATTAATCTTTCCTATATTTTGACATAATGAAATCATATATAATTGCATGCTATACAGATTTAATAAAAATCAAACAAGACACAGTTGGGGTGAACTATTATTTTTTACAATATCAGTGAAGATGGCCTCACGTGTCTTGAACAACACATCTTCATTTAGACTTGTTTTGCAACTTGATTATTTAACCAACCAGCTGTCCAACCAGCCTCCGAGCCAAGCAGTGTATATACCAAGAGTGTCACAATTCAGCTCAGCTTATTTCTTTATATACTAACTAGAGTTGGTTCGGTGCTTTCTTAACAATTCTGGAGGTATTAGTTAATCTTTTTTTTCTCTAAGGATACACAGAGACAGTGTTAGTACCCATTTACTGCACATAACTATAGGAGTTCTTAGAAATACAAACAATACTCTGTCACGATCCAAAGACTGCCTAATTCCCTCACTTGTCAGCGACATGGCATTTTTGACATCACATTTGGCCCTTGGAAGTTGCTGATCATTTTGTTATCTTGATATATAATGGTATTTGTGGTACTGCAGTTCCGGTATGGTCTATTTGAAATAACTGCACAACAATGTTTAAAGAAAGCTTTGGTGTCTCTTTATAACTGTTTTAAGATTGTATTTTAGCTTATTGTGAACAAAAAACATTATGTACCGGTACACTCTATCTTTCTTAGTTGTTGTGCACGCTCTTTGCATCTTAACGAAGATATAGGGCCGTATTTTCAAAGTGTTTCCGCGACTCAGCAATTAACTCTAATCTCTGTTATCAAGAAGCGCAGAAAAAATGTATTAAAAAAGAAGGTCGCTTTTTTTTGTTAATGCACGATCTACAGAGTTGTTATTTTAAAATTGTTTTTTGTGGAACAGTACATTTTACAGCTAGACTGTTTGTCACTGGTAACCCTTGTACCCAAGAAAGACATCACTGCTTTTGACAGGGATAACATGCTTTAAAAAACACTCCATTTTATCTATTGTATATATTTCACAAGCAGTATGGTGTTTTCAGATAGAGATTATGCCCTGTTATGAAACTCTAGTGTGTATATCAGTATATCAGATTATAGTCAAATGCAATCTTGAATGTCTTGAATGTCTAGAGGCTAGGAGTGTAAGATACAAGTTTGGTGCAAAATCAAGGCAGTTATCGTGTTCACCACATAGAATGTGACAGACAGGTGGACACACACGATCAGTGCATAAGGGTCCCTATTTAACGGTGCTATTTACAAACTTACAATGCATCAACTAGTTTGTAAATAGCATATCTTCGCAAAAGCTCTGGAAATCACAAAAATCATGAAAATATATATATATATACAGATGGTTTTGTTTTATAATTACAATGCAGCCTTAAGTAGACATTCCTCCTGCAGGAGAATATTTAGTCTGTAAAAATGAAAACACCCAGAAGAGCGGGAAACATTTAGAACAACTGCTGTCTGCAGTCTAGGAAGTTCTGCACCACCAGACAGCTGTGTCCATGTGAACTGTTATGCAACACCAGAGGGAGGAAGGCCCGCCACTTTAAGACACTGCTGGTTGGGTGGAACCGGTGAAGGAGTGGTTAAGATTTGCATTTCTTATGTAAGGCAACACTGAGGGAATGTAAACAGGTCAATCCTCCCTTTGTTCTGCTGAGTCAGTGCAATCCTTGACATGAAGCTTACTCCACACTCAGAGTAAAACTGGGGTAACTGTCTCATGTGCTGTACTGTATATGTCTACTTGGCGCGGCACCTTGTTTAATGCACATTGTGTACTGTAGAAAAACTTGTTACATAATGTATATTCTCAATGCATCATCTGTACAGTACTGTGAATTTACATACCCTACAATTTCAGAACAGGCAGAAGGCACAGTTGTCGTTGTCCATTAAATCAACAGTACGAAGGTCACTCTTGAAATCAGGACTTAAAGGATGTGTTGCAGTAAGAATACCTCTGTTAAGAAAGTGGAACAAGACTAAAAGGCTAGAATATGCACAAGAACACAGACATTGGACTATGGAACAGTGGTCAAAGGTGCTTTGGACTGCTGATGGATGGACAACGACACCTGTGCCTTCTGCCAGTTCTGTTGTCAATTTGTCTTCTTTCTATTACTTAAGGATATTATCTTCAAGTATTGCTCATTATTATTATTATTATTATTTATTTCTTAGCAGACGCCCTTATCCAGGGCGACTTACAATCGTAAGCAAAAACATTTCAAGCGTTACAATACAAGTAATACAATAAGAGCTCATCCTTGTTAGACAGCTTTTTGGGTCTTCCACAAATAAATAAATAGGTGGCATTGTAAACATGTAAATATGTATAATTCACTGTTCAATATCATTGTAATCTTAAAGAAAAACATAGGTTATGCATGGAAAGCATCCTTTTATAAAATAAATATCTTCTTATGTAATGTTATTTTTTCCAGATGTATATAATGGAAAACACAAGGGAAACAGTTGGGGTTTGGCAAAGCAATCCCAATATGATATTTAAAAAAACCTGCCTTTAGCAAACCAAATTATGTCCTGTTAGGAATCCTCTAAAATCTGCAACAAAAGCACAGGGCATGTAGCACAGACCAAGCCCAACCCAGTCTCCAGTTAAGAAAACAATTTGAAACACCTGCCACGATAATGTTAATGTGCAGCCAAGAAGGAACTGTTCTGAAGTCTGAAGGCAACTTTTTAAAAATAATGCATGTTGTGTCCTTGGTATAACCAATGAATCATGCAAGGGACAGTCTATTAACAGCAATTGGTGTGCCACGTTTATTTATTTATTTATTTTGTCCAACCCCCTGGGGGTAATTGTACTCTAAACTAGCAGAAAGCTAATACTATATGTGAAAGCTGTATGTGAAAGCTGTTTGCACAAACAGTGTTGCTTTTCCATTAAGAAGGAAGTGTTTAGAACACAGTGCAACACAGTGAGTGTCAGGGTCAGTTTTCTCATCACCTTTTCATATGGCAGGAAATAATTAACAATTCAATGTTGGCAGCTTCTGTGCATGGACCATTGTTCACCCGAGGCACATAAAGTTCCCTTAACACAATGCGGTCTACTTCATTCAGGCATTCAGACAGAAATATTCATTCCTAACAATAAGAAAAATGTAACCATACAAAATATTATTGATATAATCCAAAACACCTGGATTTCACCTCCAATATTTGTATGATCGCTCTACACTATTGTAATGTTGGAATGTATTTTCTATAATATTGGACAAGTTAAAAATATTTACACTATTAAGTATAGTTATAGTTAAAGATAAAGGCAGATCCATACTATTCTATTATTATTATTGATTACAATACATTATTATGACTATTGCTAAGGAATTATTAGTATAAGAAAGTAGTATTATTCTGTATACAGCACTAGTTTTAAGGCCAGTAAACAATTTGCTCTTGTTTGGTTCTGGTACTGTTGTCCAGTAAAAGTTTTGCTGGGTTTCTTTGGGGTAATACATTGGTCTTTTCAAGGTATCCCCAAATGGTATTCTTAAACTTTTTTTAAAAAAGTCAGAGGAGAGTTCTGTAATTATGAAACTTCCTATATAAAAAATATTATAGTACCATTCAAATACACTGTAGTTTTCAAGAGTATCCTGAAGCACATACTACAGTGTTTTTTATATGGGTGTGACCATATTTTTTGTTTTTAGGGCTTGGGTGGTCAATTTGTCCCACAGAGATACATTAAGTTGCATTTCTACAGAAGCTGTGGGCTTTAGGTTTGGTGTCTGAATGAGTATGTTGTATACAGACAGTTCAGTCAATAATTCATACGCTTGGTAACACAGTTAATGCAGCATCAATAGACATGCAGACCATAAGGAATGTTAACTGGCGCTGTCTAATAGTTAATCGCACCTGCAGATTGTGTTACAAGTTTTTTGTTGTAATTATCCTTGATGCATTTGTCTCTTAGATAACATCAAATGGTAAGGCAACATGCACATTATCCAACTGCTCTGAGTCATAAATGCTGCACAATCACAAATCCCATATAGAAAAGTAACATGCTTAATAGCTGAATAAAACAACTCTGTACTGGGGTCATGCAGTGCAGCATTGTTGTCTGGAAGGTGTAGGTGGATTGTGACAGTTAAGTCAACACATGATGAAAAACACATCAGTCCTAATGGTTGAGATGCTCCATATACTGTATTAATAAGGACTGAAAGGAAATATTGTTAAAGCTACAGTGACCCACAATAATGTTCATTTTTACAATAAAATACAATTCCTCGGTTTTTGTATTCTGTGTTTGATCTGCCTAGCTGAAGGATGGCTCAGTTTCCCCGGTTACTACTTACAGCAGCAGAAGGTTATAAATGTAAGCAAAGCTGGTTGTCTGTACCGTGTATAGCAGTACAGTAGAGAGGTGTGTTGGCTTAGCTGGTAATTGTCACGGTCTACAAATCTTGCTTACACCACAGACAGTTACAGTGAAGAACAATACAACAATCAGCCAAGATAACACAAGGGGTGATGGGAGATTCACCTAAACAAACAAAATGTAAATCATTCTCAAAAATATAAATCTGTCAAATCACACATATATCTTCAGTAGTGTCATAAAAAGTCATAAACTTACTGTGCAAAACTAAATACACACAAAAAATAAACCAACAGAAAATGCAAACATTAAATGTATTTTAAAACACTTTTCAACCTTTTTATTTATTTTTCTTATCTGCAACCAGACTCAAAAACAGGTAAAGACAGTAATAAAACTCAATAGTAATAAACCCTTAGGCAGTGTTTACCTCGACATGCCAGTGTCCATATTTCTCGCAGTTGAAAAATAAACCCAGCACAAACAGCCTACTGGCCTTCCAGGTGCAACATCTAAATAACCCCATGGGGAAACATCACCTTTCAGGTAAAAGTGTGTTTGGTCCACATTGGCCCATATAAATAATAGTCAATTTACCCCTGGTTACATAAATAACAAACAAACAAAAAATAATGAAATATATAACAGTATTTTGTTTATTCTGATATTACAGGGAACATCCACACAGTTCATATTTTAAACATGGGCTTTTAATGTAAAAACGATATTTAAAACTGTATTAGGCACTGCACCTTGAACTCTTGGCACGACATCACCCTGAAAAGACGAGGGATACTGACAACAAATCTCTGTATTTTAAAAATTCTTTCTTAATTTCTTTTATGTTCATTCAAATAGGATGTACTGAGATTGCCACTTCAGTGTTTTCTTCTTTTTTTTTAAACTGAGAAGGGTTTTCTCATTACGTGTGCCGTACTTGTGTTCATTAAAAGTCTTTATATAGCAGGAGAAACTCATCTAGGCCCCTTCTGTACCATTTCCTTTCATCCGTCGTGAGTTTCTCAAGCTTCTTAAGTGCCCTCTTTCAAATTCTAGTGCTAAGGTCATAGCCTCATGCAACCCAGAAATCTGCTTAAAAGGTCAAATACATTGGCACATTAAGCAGACCTGGAATGAAGTTCACAATCATTCTTCAGATCAGTACTCAAATAACTTTTAATTCAAGGCACTGATGAAAGCTGGGTGCATTACTAAATGTCTGTTTTGTGTGTTCCTTTTGCAGTGAGCAGTGATGCCCTTTATTATGATATTGTTGAAACTGTTCCAGAGTGCTTTTGGTTTCTTCAACATTCAATACATTTTCATAGAAGACTTGATTTAATTCACCAAAACACAATCAATTGTTACATTTGCAGTATTTTAAAAATGTATTAGTATTTAAAAAATATTTATATACAAAGCGAGTAAGATTTTGTTTAAGTCTTTACAGTGTCCTTCTGTTGTCTGTATCTTCAAGTAATCCCTGATGACAGAACACAGTTGAAAAACAAATATTTTCTTCCTTTCAGGGCCAGTGGTTTTTACAAGGGGTCATTGAGTGAAAGTGTGTTTATAATGATCCCGAGGCGTGTTGACACTGCACACAGTGAACAAAGAAGTAGAGGCTCATCCATCCAACCTTGAACCTTCACCTTGTTCACACTTTCTTGAGCCCTGGATGCACTTCTAGTTTCCTCAAGTGTGCAGAGCCACACAGAACCAGAAATCCTTCAGCTCATCCCTGTGACAGATTGGCCAATGGTCAGCTAAGCAAGCAAAAGTCGCGTGAACATAAAATGCTTTTAAGTTGCACACTTTTATTTAGAAGTAAACCAAAATAAACAAGACACCTTTTAAACAGGCAGGCAGGCAAGCTCACTCTTTGAAAGCTACAAGCAGACAAGTTCTTAAGATACTCCACTGGGCTTTTATACATGTGGCCGGGTTAAATTGGCAAATAATCATCAAATTTTACTTGACCACATGGTACACAGCAATACACCTTACAAGGAAGGGTTTTTTTAGCCCCGTCCCTGCCAACACCACACACAATACATGCTCTTTCACAATACCCTATAGGAAATTAGAACTAGAACTGATACAGCTACCCAGCTGTTATATAACACACCAGCACATACTTACATCAATTAGATTAATTGAAGAGAGTAAGCAGCGACTTATACTGTAAATGGACAATACATTTTCTTCTTTGTGAACCCATAATTCAAGGTCTTCGACCTCTGAACAAGCATGACCAGTTGAAAACCAACATAACTGCTGAAGGACCAGAACAAAGCAATGCTGCCCGTTGCTGGGAATTTTCAAAAGGTCTATTTTTTACTTGTATTTTTAAATCAAGCTTTATAGACAGCACTTACATAAGGTATAGTATAGACTGCATACAGCTTTAACACAGGGCTATCTTCCCTTTGCAAATCATAAGCATGTCTTGAGATCCTGGTCCTGTGAGAGGCTATTCTATATTGTATAAATGCATACTGTATTGAACTGTGTAAAAATAAATAATTACATGAAAAGGGTATTTGTTGCATGGAACTTCAAACCTCTAAAGTGACTTTAGCCTTTTCTTGGCAGACACGAAAGAAACCTTCCAATCCCTCTCTCTCCCAATAGTGACTTGATTGTCTTTTCACACAAAGATTTGCAAATGTAATTGAGATTAGTGAAGAGAATATGAAGAACAAGCTTTTGAAAGCAGATGGGAAGATTAGCAAGGTAATAAAAGGACACTTTTAACCGGATCAGTCTGGCTGGGGTGTATAATAGCAGCACTGTAAAGACAAGTTGTTGCTGCTTTCCATTGTGCCTGTAAAATACCCATGTTTAATACTGGGCATGCTTAGGCTGTACGGAGAGTGGGTTTGAATGTCAACTCAAGGAACTGTAAGCTTGTTTTTGTCTGAATTGATAAAGGGTGAAGTTAGATGAGCCTTCTTTAGACATTGACAGTATTTTTGCAGGGAATTGGCTATTTACCAGCTAGAGATAAATAGTGCTATCAATCTTTGCTGCACTCATTTAGAGGCGCTTCAAAATAAGCATTCCTAGTGGTTCAATAACATTCAGTGAGCTGATTAAAACAAACCACAAAAGAATACAAAGAATGTATGTTGCACACAAAAAACAGAATCTAGGAAAACATGTAAATAAACAAGAAATGATAATTGGATACATAAGAACCAGTAATTCAAGACAGTACAGGGAACGACCAAAAGAAAAACAAAGCACCTGCCAAATCTATGGAAATACACAAAGATCAACTAACAATAACACAGACTAGACATGTAAAAGAGAGGTATGTAAAACAGTACATGTTGCTCAAACTGATTCTGGGAATTAGGAGCGATGTAATTGGAAGTAAATGTAATATATCTTGTTTATTATTCCAGGCTGCTTTATGGCTTTTGTTTATCCTGACTAACAGCTTTATTCTGCATAGCTGTGCTGATGCAGACATGATTTTCGCTGATTCAAGTTAGCACAAGGACATCAAGGCCAATTATATTGCTGGCAAATACCACATCTGGTACACAGAAACAAACACTGACATGAATATGGGGTGCACTGCTCACATATTGTAATCAAATCTCCCCGTGGTCCATGTAGCAGACCCATCACACAGGAGAGCAGGGCCTGAGAGTAGGCCAGCTATGGGCTAGATAGTTGAGTAATAACATCAGCTAGAGGCCAAATGCAGCAGCTTTCTTGCTTTAATTTGTACAGGGCTTAATAGGTTCCAGTTTGCATAACATTGTATAGGAAATCAGTGCTTGACTTCTTCACACATTGCAGAAGGTTGCCACTTCCAGTGCTCCTCTTCTGCATTACCCCCTACAGGTTCAAATACAGGCATCTTCTTATATTTCCCAGATTCTGATACTTTCAATAACTAAATAATGTTGTACCCAAGTTTCAAAATTAGATAAGCATTATTAAAACATGCTAAACATAAAAAGTGTGACATACTTTACGCTAACATCCACTATAACCACACAGATACTGCTCTTTCTCAGTCAAAATGAAATTAATAGGGGTCTCTGGAGTAGCACATCCAGTAAAGGCACTCCACGTGGAGTGCAGGATGCACCCTATAGCCTTGAGGTTGCCGGTTCAGGTCAGCCGGCCGTGGATGGGAGTTCCCAGGGGGCGGCGCACAATTGGCCGAGCGCTGCCGGGGTGGGGATGGCTTAGGTCGGCCAGGGTGTCCTAGGCTCACCACACACCAGTAACCCCTGTAGACTGGCCAGGCACCTGCGGGCCTGCCTGCAAGCGGCCCAGAGCTGCATGGGCCTCCGACGTTGTAGCTCTGAAGGTAGCTGCATGGCGGGCCTGCAGAGTGAAAAGAAGTGGACAGCTGACGTCACACGTTTCGGAGGACGCGTGTGCTCATCTTTGTCTCTCCCAAGTCAGTGCAGGGGTTTCAACGGTGAGCCAGGCTTAAAAAAGAATTAGGCATTTCAAACTGGGGAGAAAATGGGGTAAAAAAGAACAATTGCCAATTCGAAATTAAAATAAAAAAATAAAAAATGAAATTAATTGGGGAAAAACATCAATATTTGAACAACTTTTCTTTCATATTTATATTTACAGTACATCCAGACTATGTAAATGAGAGTATGCAGCATAGCTGCTGCAACTTTCCCCATAAGAATGCCATACAAGGACAGGTCTTGTAAGGCTCCTATACCTAGTTAAGTAAAGGTTCTGAGTCACTGCATGTTTCAATCCCTTGTGGTTTACTAAGTGACACATTAGCTGGTCTCATAGCTACAGACCTAACAAATTCCAGCTTTCCCTGGATAGAGTTCATTTGAAGTGATGCTGTACCACTCTAAACCGTATTCATATAACAGGCGTGGGCACACTTCAGTTCAGATATCTCCTGATGTCATGCTACTGTGACGTCAATGCTGGGAAACTATTCACTTTGACAGTGGCCAGTTGTGGCAGGGTGCCCGCCCCTTTGTGTGTTTATCTGTTTATTAGTTGTATTGTTATGATTTCTGTAAATATATATGATGGCGAAAAGCCGTGTTTGGTATTTTATTATTGTATGGCAGGACGAGCAAGGTGCCGCCTGACCATGTTATTGTTTTGTGTTTATTTAATTACCTCGTGAGAATGCGTGGCTGATCAGCTCCTAAGTATATAATTAGCTGACAGTCACACATTAAACCCGTGTAAAATGTGACCGAGGGATAATAAGATGATTGTTAGCTAGTTAATCTCTCGTGACCACTATAAAGACCTGCCACTGTGGCTGCAACGGGGTTCAGGATGGAGAATGGTAGTTGAGGGTGGAGACAGGAGGTAAAAAGATAATATAGAGAATAAATAACAATTGCCATTCATGCTGGTTGGCACCAGCGTGATACTTGTTAGTATTGTTTGTTTGTTTCTTTTGGCCAACATGCTTTTTTTTTGTGTAAATCTTTTATTTTTGTTTATTTTTTTAATGAAAGCGCAAAGCAGCGCGTTTCACACCACAGTGCTGTCTGAGTGTCTGTATCTTCCAGGGCTGTGACGTCATCCACCAGCCATCCTTGTAACACCAGTTTATACTGTTTTCCTTTCCTTGACAAACAGCAAGTCCCAGGATTCCAGTTGGACTCACTTTCTAAATCGATTGTATCTTGTATCCTGTTTTAGGCCCACTGTTCAGTTTATCTTATAAGTGCTCTCAGTGTAAATAGGTATATGCCAGCTATCCTTGCACCAATATTTTATGCATGTAAATCATTGGTTACTTTTGTAGAAAGTTGTTATGAAACTAACAATCGTCAAAAGAAAGAGGAAGTTCTAATGCAACCCAGTCCTACGCATCAAATCTATTGCCTGTTTCCTTTTTCTCACAGTCAGCAAGTCAGTGTATGGCGTGGTTCTCATTCTCTTCTATTAGATTTTTAGCTAGAAAGTTATCAAGCAACACTGGTGGTATAAATGAAAAAAGACATCCTTGTTACATAGACTACTGTACATGATGGTCTTGAATTTCGGATCGCTCTGCTGTTTACTCATTGGGTGTATTTTCTTTAAGTAATTTTGTGTTAACACCCAAAATATATAAATAGCAGATTTGTGCATTTAGCTGTATATAAGTAACCTTTATTTGAAGTTATGGAAGACTTGTATTGCTTTTTCTTTCTTTTTTCATTTAGTTGATCAAGAAAAATAATTCTGGCACCTGTCCAGTTTCAATAGAAAAAAAAAAAAGCAAACATGTTTTTTGAGACGTGGGCAAGATTATTCCTAACTTGTCCCCCAATACTTCATTCTCCTCCTCTAATGTAGTGACTGCCTGCAGACATGTCAATGATGTTTAAGAAGGTTGGTAAACATTCCAACCCATCCTGGAAATTTTCACAGCTTCTGAGAAACAGATTTCAACATCTCCCTTACAGTATTGTGCTGGGCCCGTCTGCTCCTAACAGTTGCTGCAGACTAAATAGGCACTGGTTGGGCACAGCCGCTGATAGCTGCAGGGTAGCTGTGTTTTCTATAAACTAGGTGTTTCAATAGGTGTTGACAGAATCACTCTGAGATTGATTGGGTGAGTATAACAAGGTGTTGAGTTGATTGCACTTTAATGGCTCTTTATTTGAGTTCAATAGGGCAGCATTGTTTTTTACATTGTGCTCCACCTCTGATCTGGTTGAACTGTGTTGCTTGTAAAGGGGTTCGTCTGATAGAACTTGAAATCCAAATTCTCTTTATCCTCAAAGCAGGTACACGTCTTTTAATCTCAAGATTACAGTAGGGTGCCCCCAATACTAACATTATTGGTTGAGTTGAGACAGGGATATACAAGTGCCCTGTAACTGCTTATGGTTCAATAAGAAGATAGTCATTAACTATTCTTCCTGGAAGAGGCAGACTTCAGTGATTTAGTACTCCTATTCTGCACTTTATTCTTCACCCTTGTTTGTTATGCTGCTGGGAAACATGTGTTTTCTAGACACCCTATAATGCCGTTGACTGCTTCTGATAACAGTGAAGATACTGTATGTTAACTATACAATAATAGGAGCCCAAGCTTACAAAACCATTTTTTTAAGAATAGAATATCCTTAGAACTTAATGTATGACAGGTCTAATGTAATGCAGGTTTAAATCTTACCAATACCACCTGAAATCTGTCGGTTTGGATTGAGGGCTGGCAGAAATCAGCCATTTAAATAAAATAAAACACTTAAACCGGCTGTATTATATTAAAATGTGAAATGCACTGTGTAACCAGCATATAACCATGCTGTCTTTATAAGGTTAAGCACATATTCTAATGTGCTTAACCTTATAAAGCAATAAGTCTCAAATGAAGAACTGAGCTGGTAAGACTATGGTAATGTCAGTCCTCTGTTTCTAAACATTTTACATTCCCTCTGGTTTACAATGACAAAGTAAATATAGAACAAAGTAGCTCATCAACAAATTATTTTGGATTAGACCATAAGGGGAGTTTGTTACACACGTGAGTCGTCACTGAACAACACCAAGGCAGACACAGAGCACTGGGTGTTGACACACCACACAGACATGCAGATTTAATAAACACAAGTGCTGACACTTGGGTACCAGCAATGGTAGCCCTAATGTCACATTTAATAAAGAAAAGAACAAAAAAAAGTTTGCCTCACAGAGAGTGTTAGTCCCACTAAAAGGAACGTCCCGCTCCAGGAACCTACTACTCTATGTAAACCCTCTCTATATACACTGTTTGGGATCAACATCCCCTAAAACAAACCTATTCTTGGGTCCGCAGAGTCCTGGCCTCACAGTGACTGCTGCCTCTTCATACGGCCTTGGCTAGGCATTTCCTTCTTGAGCACCGTTTTGCAGTTGAAGGGTTCTGTAGTAGTTAATGCTGTGGAGCGGATGCTCTCCTGGGTTGTGGTGGTGTGCAGGGGTAGATGCTCCCGGGGTTAGTGCTGACTCCATAGCTTCAGCTCCTGGGTGGATATGAGTCTGCAACACAACATAAACCAAACACAGCAAGCTTTTGCTCAGCCCCCGTCTGTATTGCTACAGCCATGCAGTAGCCTCGAGCTGCAGCGCAGACGCTTTTTGAGCTCCACGCAGCCTTCCCAGACACGCCCCCCCAGCCAATCTGAACCTCCCGATCAACTCAGCACCGGGCGAGCCCACCTGCTCAATTAGTTGCTTAGCAACGCATCTCATGTTGCGCGTCCCAGCTGCTTCCTTAAAAGGCACAAATTTAGTTTTATTTCATTTTATCTGCTAAAAAATTCGTTTTATTTTGTTTTATTACAGATACACATTAATACAATAACTTGAATAGATGTATATAAATAAAAACAAAGTATACATATGTTTTAACTGTACATATTTTTTATTAAACATCATCCGCTTTTTTAAAAACATTTTGACATAAACAGACCTAGCACAGAAACATTTAGTTACCATAATTTACAAAGCAGTAGTTAAAACACAATGAAAGACTAGGTCAGTTATCTATGGTTAATGACTGCTATGGACGAATAATTTTGTGTAGGAAGAGGCTACATACAGTATGTTGCAGTTTAAAGCGAGTTTCAAGATTCTGGTTAGCTTTCAGAGATGACCCTTGAGGCTCATAATGCTATTTAGAATTATTATGTACGTTCTATGACATCTGTACACAGAATAAAGATGTACTGGTATGTTTGAGGGGTGTCATTCTATGGCTGGAAGTGTGGTTGAATAGCATCATAAAAACAGGGAAATAATGCAGGTCATACACTATTTTTGATTGAATTTTCCCACCTAACATCACTAAATGCCATGAAAAAAGAATCCATTACACTACCTTGCATCTATAATTATAACACTGGACTAGACAACTCAAATCCTATTCTAACTCCAGGGATAGTCCACTGCAGATTCAATAGGCATAATTACATTAGTAGTACTTTAGGACCTGGTTGAAGGTTTAATTGGTCCAATTTTATAATTAAGGACTTGCCTAAATATAACCTGCCTGGCAAATGTAAAACGGTTAATGATAAAACATGATCCCCAAAACACAACTGTAACTGTGAACCTTTCAGAAGCAATAGCTGTAGGAAGACATTCCACAAGTTCCAGGCTGTGCTGTCTAAAGGCATGCCAGTTCAACAGGATGGTTTGTACTCTGACATACAGGACTATATGAGACACATGCTAAGCCGGGATTCCACCTCTATGATCGTCCACTTAAACAACCAAGTTTGCACTGTACAAAAATAGTTTGGGCTTTTAGTTTTCACTGCTAAAGTGCAGTTCAGTCGTTAGTTAGTAAATCTATTTTAATCATTACAATCTCTGTTTTGAATAAACACCCGTCTCTGTTTATTTTGCCACCAATGTCTGGTTACCATGACAAATGTGAGGGGAAGAAATTATGCAAATGAACAGCAAAGCACAGTCAAATGAAACCTCAACAAAGAGTTTTTTTTTTTATTACAGAGTAATCTACTATAGCATACTGGCTGTAAACTATCCTCAAATTAGACATCATCATTTCAACCTTCTTGTTGAACAAAGTTCCCCTAAGGTCGTTTTTTTTCACCATCATTATTTACTCATCAAAAACAAGTTTTTCTTGTGATAATTTGTGACAGAAATTTCATATTTTTTCCCACTAACTACAACACTAACTACATTTTCAAGCACAGGCCTGCCAGTTTTCCTTTGATTTATTTATTTATTTGTTTGTTTGTTTGTTTATTTATTTATTAATTTATTTATTTTAACTATTCAAGTATTTTAGTTTACAGTAAAGGAATCTTTTCATGAACCTGTTATTCAGCATTTTGTCAAATAATATCTAATGAATGGCATTTGTATATTTTACATTTTCACAATTTTTAAGAATGTAATTTTCAAACACCTGTTAGTGTAATAATACCAAATGATTCTCGCCTAATTTTCATTTCCAGTATGTTAATCAGTTAATCAAACATTCACATCAGATTGGTCAACCTTACCAATATATTTTTAGGTTTGGGTTTGCGAGATGGGAAAGAAAGCATATTGTTATTTGTTTCAATTTGATTGTGTGTTATCTTGTGGTTTAAAGATTAACACATAAAGGGGGCATTTTCACCCATTATGGAGCTAAGGATGAAAGTAGTGCTGAAAGTGTATAATACAAAAGGACCCAGAATACAAATAGAGGATCTGTGCAAAGATGTAGGCTGTTGGATGTTTATCCAATGTAATGGGGACTGTGCAAATAAAGTCTTTATTTTTTTTTTAATATTGATGGGTAGCTAGGATAGAGCTGGCTATGGTTAAGTAACAGTAAAAATACCTTATAATAGTTAATATAGGTCTAATAACTATTACATTTTACAGATCATTCTGTTTATTCCACAGAAACACAGGCCAAATGTATCCTTAAAAATCCCCCACAATTGTGGCTTTGTTAAAACTGGGGGCTTGAACCTGAACTAGCCTGACTGCAGGACTCATCGTGCACACCTATGGCCATGCCTTTACCAGGTGAGCCATTCAGGGACTCCATTTTAAATACCTTATCACCAATATATAACACATCCACAGTTAAACTGAGAAATGCTATGCCAGCTATGGCATATTCTAAAACAACAGGTTCAAAACAAGCTGAATTCATCAGGCCCTTCAAGTATCACTGCATCCCTGTGTTGTATATGTCCCTGTGTGTCCGACAAAGCAGAAGTACATTGCTTATCTGTCCCACAGTTTACTATTGAGCTGTGCCAGCAAACATACTTAGTTGAAGAATGAATTTCCCATTCTGTAGGTACACCAATAAACAAACAGTTTAGGTTGGTAGGAAACCGGTGGACTGTTTTGGAAAAACGTGCATCACTGAGACAAACACAAATTCCTTAAATGGTAATGAATCAAAAGGGCTTTTTACACCCACCGACATACTTGATAAAGTAAGATGACATGACTGAGTTAATCATTAGGAGTATAACAGTTACTATGCTTGACTTTCTGAAATGAACTCACGGCACCACCAACATTATTTAAAGATACGCAATAGCAGGAAATACTATTTTGGGTTGGACATGGCCTGAGCTCAGAGTACAACATGACTAAAAAGGCTTTATCTTGTCATCTACATCTTTTTTGCCAATGTTTGACAGCCCCACATAAGCCATAAAGCTGCCATCTATTAGACATATCACACTATATATATATATAAAAATAACCATAACCATTTTGCAAAGGAAATTTACCTTGGGTCAATACTGAACTTGGCCTGGAACCAAGCAGTGCCTGACTCTCTCTGCCCCAAACCAGTGACGATAAATCCTTTGTTATGCCAGTCTTTCATTCCATTCATACTCCCTCCTACTGGAAAGCAGCTGATGTCCGTTATAATACATGTTTCATTATTTCCAGTAAGGTGGCACACATCATGCTATAAAATGCTGCACCCTGCTGACAAACAGAAGGAAAGCTATCAATTAAACGGTCACACAGTACACCAGGCAAAATCTAGTCAAATCCAGCTGGAAACCATTTTCTATGTCTGTACCATGAAGCCTGGCCATTAATATGCTTTAAGATACATTTTTGTGATTTAAGATACATAATAAGATACATAATATGCTTTAAGATACATTAATGTGCCTAGTCCCTTAGGAATGCATTTTAATTTATTTATATATTTTTGTTATATTTACTACATGTAATATACAAAAAGTTATCTATAAACATCTATTCGATTGATCTGATTGGTGGCAGATCAAAATACTGATACTGTTAACCAATTAACTGTTAACTGAACCAGTGTTATTAATTGGTGTTAAATTTATACTACAATTAAACTCTTTAAGCGTATTTGTGTTTTTGAAAAGATGCAAGGGTGGCACAATGGTATTGTTATCTGGCCCAATATACAGGTAGTGGACAAAAAAATGGAAACACCTGGGTAAATGAGGGACACCAAGTATATTGAAAGCAAGGGCTTCCACACAGGTGTGGCTCATGCGTTAATTAAGCAAATAACATCCCAGCATGCTTAGGGTCATGGATAAAAATGCTGTACAGGCCTGGTTGCCTATAATTATGGCTAGCAAGGCTGCATGAGGTGACCTCAGTGACTTTGAAAAAGGGGTGATTGTTGGGGCGCGTTTGGCAGGAACTTCAGTGACCAAGACAGCTCAACTTGCTGATGTTTCATGAGCAACGGTGTCTACGGTGATATCGGCATGGAACTCTGAGGGAAAGACATCATCAGCAAAGGGCAACAGTTACGGGAGGGGATGGTGGAGTCAGAGGTGGGGAAGGAGAGGAAAATCTGAGCATCATCAGCATAGAAATGGTATGAGAAACCATAGGATGCGATGAGGGGGCCCAGGGAGCGGGTGTAGAGAGAGAACAGGAGAGGACCCAAGACTGACCCTTGGGGGACTCCTGTTAAGAGAGGGCGAGGTGTGAGGTTGCTCCACGCCAGATTACCTGGTAAGTGCGGTTGGAGAGGTAGGAGGAGAACCAGGCCAGAGCAGTGCCAGAGATCCCCAGGTCAGCGAGAGATGATAGTAGAATAGAGTGATCAACAGTATCAAAGGCAGCAGAGAGGTCGAGGAGAATTAGGACAGAGGAGAGAGAGGCAGCTCGGGCAGACTTTAGTGAGTTGGTGACAGACAGGAGGGCGGTTTCAGTGGAGTGAGCAGAGCGGAAGCCAGATATCGCTTCCTCCAAGATGGCCGACTTCCTGTTTCTGCCCACCATCAAGCCAACCTTGTGCCTTTATAGTGAGAACACACATTTGGAACTAGTCGCACATGCTCACCTGTAGTTTAATGTTCAATGGCAGTTTTTATATCTATTTAACTATTCTTAGTAGGGGATGAGTGCTTTATATCCAGCAGTGGCGTTGCATATTAGTATATAAATAAACTCACACATAAAACAAAGAGTTGAGTTCTATGGACTTGTCAAGCTGGACCCACTTGAAAACTCAACAAGCAACATCCTTCTATATAGAGAGCCCAGACATTTTAGCAGCCATGAACGATCTCACTTTCTGGCACGCTAACACGCAACGTGATGATGTGAAATACTCCTCTGGGAGGCCTGGTTGTATTTAGACTCTTGGGCATAACCATAAATTCTCCAAAGGAGTCTGGAAATGCTTTTGGTAAAGAAGAGGTGACTTCAGGATTTGCCCTGTTTGACACGGCTATTTTTAGCTCTTGGGAACTGTCCCTTTTTAAATTACAGACACATGTAAGCCTTGGCAACATGCAATGTTTTTGTAACGTGCCTTCAGCAAGTGTTTTTGCTTGGGTCCAGTTTTAAAGCGGTTTGCTGCTGAAGCATAAACAAAAACAAAGTGACTACCACAGATTTTAAAAAAAAAATGAAACCAGATAGAATACGACAGCATTTACAGAAAATTGTGATACCAATGTTCAGTGTAGAATATCAAGGAAACCCATGCGGAACTATTACGAGACTACATCATTACAAGCAATTACAACACCGTGGATATGGATGACATGCTGCATTGTAATCCAAAACACACTGGTACTACCAATATATGGTACTGCAATGGCTAGTGTGTATTGGGTTGTAGAAATATTTAAAAAGGTGTTCGCAGATCGCTTTTTAAAGTTTTTAAAGTGAGTTTCATTCAGTCAGCTATAGTTGGCATGTCCCAGAGCAATAATGATTGTTGTACTGCAACCTGATTGACAAAGACAATCCTCGAGGTTTGTAATATATATGTATGCCACTGCATCGTGTATTTTACAGAATTGTAACTCAATCAGAAATCAAATCAGTTACAGAATGGAGTGAGATAAAGTGGTAATGATGTTTCGTACAAACTCTGTGCCAAAAACCTTTGAATTATTTAAGGCGGGTGTACTGTTGTACACACCCCAAAATTATAATTTTTCATTCCACTAAAAATATAAATGAATTCTCTTTTGTTCTCTATATAATCTCCCCAGTATTTTACACCACAGACAAAATCTTTACTGAGACCCTTCTCAAAAGGGATTTGATGACACAACCACTCCTTTTCCTGATCAAGCCTTCCTGACTCTAAAGAGTTGTGATGTAACCTGAGATTAATGTAAAGCAATAGCAGCTGTGGTTAAAAACAAATCTGTCCTTTAAGTCAAAGTATATCCTGTTTCTCATTACCAAGCAAAATTATAACAAAAATAAATCACCTCTTCTTGTTTAAGTTTTCAGTATCCATGACGACAGACCTCAACATGCTTTGTATGACATATTTTGATATCACAGACCAGCCAAGTGACCTGTAATTGGCTTTAAAACTCTCAGACCTGCGACAGTCATTGTACAACCCACAAAGTAAAGTAAGATCACAGTTTGGGTGATGTAAAAAACTGAAGTTTGTCATTGTCAGCATACGAATTTATGTACACTCCTTTCATTAATTCATGTTGCAAATTATATCATTTTAAAATTAACCAATGTTGTTTTCTTGTATTTATTCAAAATATAATTAATAATTGTGGGAAACTGAAGTGTACTTGAGATTTTGAATGATTCTGACTGGGACACCACTGACTAATTCAAGTAGTGAAAAAAAGCAAAAGTAAGTATTCGAATCAATTCAAAACTCGCCATTCTGATTGCTCTACCCCTTCTCCCTGAACTACAGCGTTTCCCTATCCCATTCTGAAAATGCATAGTTGTCATCGTTGTCCAGCCATAAACTGCAAAGGCAGTTTGATAAATAACTGGGTATTCCATAATGAAAATAATGTATTTCTCGCCACTGTGAAGCGGAAGCACAAATCTGGTATGGCTACCTCCTATTACTACCCTGGATAACATAGGACAATTTAAATTATTATTATTATTATTGTAAAACAGCACTGTCATCTGATACTGTTGCAGGTCTTGTGAGGAAGGGTCTGCGTGATTTAAAGGCAGACTCATTTGTGTGTGTCATGATGAATAGGGAGTGTAATATTTTACATTTAAAATGTAATGAACAAACCAAAATTACAAGAAGTATAACTAATCAAATAAAGAAAATCTGCACTTTTAATGGCGGTGTTCAACTCAACATCTGTAAATCGCTTAAAAAAAATGCATTTTTGGTTTTTTTTTTTTTTTTTTTTAAAGTCATATGGAACTAGTTATTTGGTTTTAGGCGGAAGGATATTTAATAAAACATATTTACTTTTTTCAATTTAGTTAGTTACCCCATTTTATAAGCACTATAAGGCAATTCAGTGTTTGTGATATACTTTTATATCACCATGCCCCAGGCGGTTGAGGCTGCAACACACCCAGGCGAGGTGATATTAGAGCGTATCACACACCCTGTCATGCCTCATTGCTTACTTACAACCCTTAACATTTTGGACCAGATTTGGCCTTTTCCTCCAATGTAGATTTAACACCATTTTCATGACAAAAGAGAAAACAACACTGTATTCTAATGAAGTTATATTCCATTTGATTTAAAAATAGTTGTTATTAACTATGAATATTGTTACAATAATCCTAAATTGAAATCAGCTCTCTAGGCTTTTCCTGTAAAATGCTACGATGCACCAGGTGAGGCAGGAACCAAAAACTGGATTCACTGTTCAAATAACGGAAATCTTTATTTGTTTAATGGTTACTTAAGGGGCACTGACAGTTTTACACTATTGGTATGGCCTTTGCAGGCTTTTTACCGTGACAAGGTGATTTACCCACCATTTCAAGTCGTACAGTGTCTTAGACGCACGCTTCCTGTAGCATGTGGAATGTGTGTGCTACGTCACATATATCATGACGGTGCAGAGAGAGTATCAACCTTCTAAGCTGTGTGAAACCTGGGCATTGTTCGATTCCCAGTGATACATGCATACACAACTTGTGTATGCATGTATCTATAGGGTGTGTATACTATCAGTCACCAGCTAAATGTGGAACGATTAGTAGCTTTATGGGAGATCCCTTATGTCACAATTACATAGCCAGACATATGTCTGCAATAAAACATCCCTTACAAAAGCTATTAATAATGCTTGGGAAAACAAAGTTTTTCATTTTCTAATATTCGTTCAAAATTCAAACAAATATTTCAAGATTCTTTGATTTTGAATTAATTGGAAAAATTCACTTTTCGGTACAGTAGAATGTGTTTTACTTCAGATATTGGTTTCCTTCTCATTTTATCCTTTTGATGTATTTCTATATTAAACACGAACAGATATTTTTACCTTTGAATAAATTTCAAGCAGCATTTGTTCAACTATGACATTACTAGTAAATAATAGATAACGTATTTAGTGGTATAGCTTTAATAAAAAAAGCATTCGCATACGCCTTCACATATTCCTCCTTAAAGCTCGTCTGAGAGATGCTGGACTCCCAACTGATGAGGAAGAGATGAAGATGTCTAAAAACACAGTTTTATTTTTATATATTTTATTCAATTTAGATTTAGTTATTTAATTTCTGCTAAGTAGGCATAAATAAAATAACCATTATTTGCATGCGTTATATGTGCACTAACATTAAAAGTGATTTCGATTTTGTTAAAAAAAAATACAAAACAAAGTAAATAAAGCTGTGTATTAATCATTATTACCACAATATTATTTATTTTGTTAAATTAGGTTATATCATAAATAAGGCCTCTTTAAGAAAAAAAAAAAAAATTAAGGTACTAGCCTACTTCAAAAAACTGGATTTTATAATCGTAATTATTTGTTATCTGGATAAATGTAATCCAGCAGTGACATTTTCTGAAAAACCGAATCAAAATGATCCAGATAAAAGTAATCTTGATCACAAAATATAGGAATACAAAAGGATAATTGATAATAGACCAAGGATGCGTGCCTGCTGATGAAGATTACTAAAACATTTTCACAGCTGTTGTTATTCATAAATTATGTCAAGACAGAGACATAAGCGTTACTAGCTTGGTGAAAACACCAGCTAGTCCCTACCTATAGAACACAGGTATGAACAGATTAAAAACAAACAGGCACTACAATACAAAATCGTTTTTTTATCTGGTTTTTCTAAGGAACATAGACCTACTCTTTAAAAAATCACTGCTTAAACCATCATAGGAGTGAGAGAGCGTCCAGACAGAACGTCCATAAAAGAACAGTGCTCAATTAAAATAAATAGTCTTTAAAGTAGCTGGTGTTTTCAACCAATATCACGAGGGCAGGAATAAAAAACAAGGAACAGTAAACACTGTACTCCAAGACTCTTACGAGTGAAAGCTTGTCTGAAATCGCACATCATGAAAGTTAAGATTTATATTTACTGGAAATTCATTAAAAAATTTTTTTTTAAAATATATAATAATTTGAGGAACTGTTTTAGTTGCCTCATGCCTTGCCATCACTATTTACTGATCACTGTAATCTGATGTAATCAGAATATTGTGCAATGATATGACTCCGAAAGACATGCAGCAGTTATCCCCACCCTGCACAACCACTGTGTGTCTCCTGTGATTCTCCCCTGATTCTGACAACAACAGACTCTACCGGTAAAATGAGCACAATATAAATACAAGAAGCACATTACCTTATCCAAGGTAAACATGTATTAGGTTATCACTAATAGAAACACTTTTCCAAGAAGTGTTACTGTTTATTTTACCATTTCAAACTTGCTGTGACAGCAGCTTGATGGAAGCACTGCTTGAATTTTACACTTCAATTTCCCAGCTGTGTGACTTGTCAAGTCATACTATTTCATAATAGGGTTTCTCCAGTTCAACTTCCTAATTTTTTTACAGAAACTAATTGCAAGGAAGTCATGTTTTCATAACTTACTCTCAACACTGAAAAAATACACAGCTTTGTTACTGGAAATATGAGGGGTGGGTGGGGGGTGTGGCACTGGTGCAGTGATTTAAAAAAAAAATGTAACATCTTTCTCTTGGAATCTGATAAGGGACTCGATGATGCTGACGTGAGAATGATCCTGTTGGCTCCAAAAAAAATTATACCTTGAAGAAAAATGTCGGGTGTTGTTTTAGTGTTAATTCCACTACCTTAAGGGTTACATGCATGTGACACGCCAACTGATAGTTAGGCAGGTCAAAGCAGGAGTCAGTCAAATAAATTATAGTTTAGGCCTACTTCTATAGGTAATATCCATCAAAAATAAACAAACAAACAAACTTATAGTCAGGCTTTTACCCTGTGAAGACAGCATTCCCTGGTACTGGTGTACTCTGGTACTGAACCAGCTTCTGAAACAACCTACAGCCTTCCACCCTTGACTTGTCTTTCTGAAGCCTTTTATACACACCTGTATAGTTTTCCTAATTTAATAATTGGTTGGCTAAATTGCCAATCAAGGTGCTAGTTACTTTTATTCAAACCACATATTGAAATTACTGGAATGAAGGGAGCCTGGGATCAATTTCCAGGCAGGAATCATGCATTTCAAACATATCCCTGCTAAACTACAATAAAACAAAACAACAAAAAGTTAATATTACAACAGGGGCAGTTCACTCTGTCACAGTGCGGCAACACAAATTGAAATATGAATTCCAAAGGGAAATGACCTGAATTGCTGAATTACACACAGCCACTTTGACCTACTTTTTCTAAGTATTTTATTGAGGGCAGTTGAGTGGCATGGCAATTAAACAATACAGTTTGTGTGTTAGAGAGACTTTCACCTATTGATCTGTTTGATTGAATATGGTTTTCCACATAATCACAAAAAATGGACTGAAGTAAGTTCTGCTTTAGTTAAATCACACTGAGGGATATCGTTTTTGTCAACCTTGTTATTTTTCTTCTTGTAATACCTTACTTGACCTTTGCTTACATATGAATATTTATTCAGGGAGGGGACTTGAAGTAACCAAATTCATTATAAATAACACAGACACAAATACAACAGCACAGTAAATCAAGTTGGTAGGTGGCACAGCGGTATAGCAGCACATTCAGATCATATTTAAGAGTTGAACTGCTCTAGGAAATATGTGAGGCAACCCCCCCACCACACACTCACACACACACATGCACAACATAACATTCCATTACTATTTAAAGACAACTTGCACTTTTAAAAACAGGCTAGCAAACATAATTACTTGATAGCTAATGTTGAAAGCCCCACAACCAAAAACAGGTAACAGCAAAGTGTAAACCATGTTCTTGCTTTTTTAGATACTGTACAGCCTCGCTATAACAAACCTGTTGGGGTTCAAGCCTTCTGTTCGCTATATTGAAGGGTTTGTTATAACGAAAGGACAATCAAAATGAATGATAAACTGTTGGAGTAAAGTTAATGAGATGAGATTGTGAATAAAAGTAGAATTACATGTACCTGTTCGTTTCATGTATGCAGTATTCTGCCTTTGCTTTATCCTATTCGCTAAAGATTTAAAATGCAGTACAAAAAGCAAAAATCTCGAATTGAAGCTGAACTTTTATTCAAAATCAATCTGACACGAATTGTTTCAAAGTGTGCCAAATCTTAATCCAACATGCAAGAATTCTAAACTGGTTGCTGAACAAGCCAAAAAACAGAGTGCTTTTTGACAACCTATATTCACAACAGAGATATGCCTGCATTACTGCTTTTTTCAAATGATCTACGTAGTTTCCAGCTTTGTTGCAACATAAAATTATTATAATTTCAGAGGCATAGTTACACAGCGTATATTATTTATTAAGACAAAAGAGTTGACTTCACTATGGAGGTGGCATCCCATGCATACAGACCGGGATGTTGACAGTGTGTGTTTATATTATCTTTTTTTAAAATTTTATTTGGGGTCCAGTAAAGCTAACCTTGGTGTACAGTAAAGCTAAACTTGCGAAATATCATGGCATTGCCTTGTACTGCAACTGCATGATTGGCGTGTTTTTGAAGACACATATGTCTTTAAATTGCCAATGTTGGTTCTACTGTATTTTATGATTTAACTGGGGCAGTATTTAAAACACACCGCTATTGAGATCAGTTGATTTCACAATTTGGTGAGTAACTGAGCTTGTGAGTCTGCTTCAGAAAACAGAGATGATGGTAAGCAAAACCCTAACTGTAAAAAACATGCAAGTGTTAATTGAAGTTACATTAGGAAACAACATTACCCCTGAAAGCAAAATATTCAGTTCTTCAAACAGTACCAAATATTTAACATTTTCAGCACACACACAGAGTTTGACTTTGGCAGTCAAACTTATTGTAATTTTAATGCTGAGAAAGCAAATTGTTGAGGAATCCGAACAAAATTTCCATTCCGCAGACACAGTCCTGTTTCCCCTCCTCCATCTTTCCCTTAAATCTGTACAGCTGTTTGCACTAAAATCATATCCTGGCAGGAAAGGCAGAGTTGCTCAGTTCAGGTTAAACAAATGGCCTTGCAGGGAAAGTATAATTTATGATAGAAAAAAAAAAAAAACACCACACCTACCCACAAGTAGTAAAAGCATTGCAAAGCAAACCACGGCTTGGTAAAGCATAGAGAGGTATGGTTAAGCTTATTAAAAACATGGCAAACCATGGTAAACTATGGTAAATGCAGAGTATAAATATGGGAGTATGGGAAAACTGTAAAGTGACCGTGGTAAACTTTTATGAGGGTAGAAGGACCAGAAGGTTATGGAAGTATGTTGTACAATCAAAAGTACTTTTTAAAATAATTATTATATTTATATTCTATTCAATTTTTGTATTATCATTAAAAAAAGGCACATATGTTGCATATGATGACGTACAAATGAATTCCAGGGTTCACTGTACCATTTTAACTTCTGACCACTTTTACGTCAGAAAGATAATTGAAACGTCTAGAGTATGCAAAAGCAGTTAAAACAAGTACTGTAACCATCTGTAAGCAGCAGTTTTTAAATGGCACTCTGTCAAATTAGTGATTCACGGATTGTGTGGTTTAATTGACATCACAAGTCAACACAGCATTTTGTTATGGCAAGTAGAGCCGGTCTAATTCTCTATTAAAAAAGTGTTGAAGGGAGATTCAACTAAATAAAGGACTTGACTATATATTTTTTGGCACATGCATGCTTGTATTTTCCCATTACTTTGGTTGATTCAGAGTAGCAGTAAGTATGAATTCCAGTTTTTGTAGAAGTTTTGCCATCTGACATCAACCCCTCATTAATGGTTCTAAAATAGAGTTTGAAAATGTGGTGCTGTTTTTTTTGTTTTGTTTTTTAAGTGGTGATATTCTATTTTGGTAAAAGTGTTCACCAGGACAGTTTGGGACAGTTCAGGCTTTTCAACAACCCAATGCATTCCGGTATGTTTTACCTGTCTCATGTACCATTCTTTCCTTTAAGGGATGCAGGACTACGCTTACAAGAATGCATTGGGTTGTGAGTTGAAAAGCCTGAACTGTCCCAAACTGTCCTGGTGAACACGGAGCCATATGGTCACCTTATTTATAGGCTATGTTCCAACTGCCATTATACCACATTGTACTGTACAGTATGTTTACATGGTGTTTGGCTTCTGACAGAAGTGATTGAAGCTAACAAAATGCTTTCATAAATCTGTTGCACTATAGATCTGAAACCACAATATCGTAACAAACTGCACAAATGGGCCAAGGCCTAATAGGGCCTGTTAAGTACAGGACTAGATGCCTGGCTGAATTTCAACTGCAGGGCCAAGGCCCAGGCAGGAGTGAAAAGAATGCCCTTGCAGTTGTGGATATGCTGTTTTCATCTATGTATATAATATGATGTAACTTTCCAGCGACCCACCCCCATTCCACAGAATTATTCCTAAATATTCTTGAACACGCAATACGTCTGTTTCCACTCTTTCTATTTAAAGGTTCTTGCTTTTATTGACTCTGGCGGGATTACACATGAAATGAGTAAGGCTTTTAATTTTTTTTGTCACATTCAGTCTTGTTTCCACCTGGTCACTGCCTTTTTCTAGGAGGTAAGAGGAAAATATTCCTTTGAGTCACCTGGTTAAGAGGAAGGACACAGTACCTACTGTTTGTATAGTGTGCCTTTCTAAAGGTATTATTCAGGTTGTAATTCTGTGGTTTTGGAAAATAATTGCATTTTTTGTAGGTGGAATGGCGGTGAAAATTGTCTCAATATTTTCTTTCTAAAAATACTCTTCCTGTTTAATCCCTCCCTTTGAGAAGATGAAGTCACGTTTAGTCAGTCTGTAAGAGGCAAAACAGATGTGCTATTTTTTTAACTTTCCTTCATAATCATGGTAGTTTATGGACCCGCTTACTTCAGATATGAAGGGATACAATGTGGTGCATTCATATGAAACATATAACTATGGAACGTACAAAAACTAATTATTATTAGTTTATTTAGCAGACGCCTTTATCCAAGGCGACTTACAGAGACTAGGGTGTGTGAACTATGCATCAGCTGCATAGCAGCACAAGGAGGTTAAGAGACTTGCTCAGGGTCACACAATGAGTCAGTGGCTGAGGTGAGATTTGAACCGGGGACCTCTTAGTTACAAGCCCGTTTCTTTAACCACTGGACCACACAGCCTCCTAATATTTCGGAAATTGTTATAATTGTTTTTATTGGTGTTGCTGTACATGAAATATATGAGAGATTCTGGAATATATTCTTACTCTTCAAATATTATTTTACCTAAACACATAGAATGTAAGATACTACAAATTATACAATGGCAAGAAAAATTCCTGAGCTCTGATTGGTCAGCTTTGCACTAGACCCGTGATGTTATCCCAGCATAACATCACGGATCTAGTACCGACAACCTCCTCACTGAAAACCTATCAATCCGCCACAACTATCAATAACACAGAATTATGTGAATTTTACCTTAAGCAACATGACAACTGTGGAAACCTCATTTGGCAAAGACCCTTCAAACACAGAGCAGCCAGGAGACCAGACAGCACCTCTCAATGAGAGAAAAAAAAAGACATTAATAACAAGATACTGGGAAATCGAGTCTGAGGAACTAGACAAGATAGAATCTGACAGAAATTAAGCATCCATGAAATGATAAACGAACTGGGCAGTCAAAGTTTTTTATGACTGGGTGAGTGAGAGTAACACAAATACAGACAGTGTGAGCCATTATATAATAGGAATAATGCACTCCAGGTTGGTATGTTGTGCTGAGATAACATCACTTCTAGGGTGCTGGACGCACTCGGCCTGTGGCCTTGTGCCCAACCACCTGAGAGATGTGAGGTTATCCCAGCACAACACACCCCCTGTCGTGTATTATTCCTTTATTGAAATAGAGGTTAGGGTTCCTTGGTTGCTATCATTTACAAAAGAGTTGACTCGTTTAGTTTGCTACTAATTACAACAGCTGCGTTTACTGTTACCTTTCTGTGAGTTACAAACTCGTAAATATAAAATCCAATACATGCACGAGCTGCTGCTACTCCTCCCTGAATTAGATTTCAAGCCGGTTCTATTTCAGTTCCTCAGCTGTTGCACTTTCTGAGGGATGTCCTTTATTTTTAGGCTCTGTTCCAACATTTGAGAAGGTCATCCCTTGTTTTTGAATTTGTTTTTTTCCTAATGTCATCATCTGTCAAGAATCTCCCTTTGGTAACTGCAAATGCTTAAAGAACACGATTTCAAGATTAAAATTATCAAACACATTTTCCCTTGTGTATTTAATATAGGACACGTGTTTCCGTGCAGTCAGAGAGCAGCCGTCTTTATTTTTAATTCCTGGTTTGGTTGGTGTCCTGTTTTGACTGTCTGGCAAGCTCGGGAAGTATGCTGAGGGTTTAATACCAGTGAGAAGTGCACTTACTCTGGGGTTACAGGTTGGGACAATAGGGTAATCTACATCAGTTAGAGCATAAGTACATTTAGATCAATATGGAAAGTGTGATACATGACAATGGAATTATTTTCTATTAACTGGACGATTTGGTAAGGTTGTAACAAAATAATTGACTATTGCACTGACTGGCCAAAAAATTACATCATGATGTTATAATGGATAGGACCACATACTATGTCTCCCAAACGGTAACAGGTGTGCCTTGTCAAGAGTTTGTATTGTTAGGGCTGCTGTAGCATTTATGTTGCTTGTCACAATATACTCGTCAAATCACTGAGAGCCTTCTGATTTCCCATTAATGTATCAATTTCTAATACAATTAATACTTTTTTAAACTAAATCATTTTTACTTGAGTAAACACCCAACTTAAAAAAAAACAAAAACACAAAACAAACAAAAAAAAACAAACCATCAATGCCTGAAATGAAAGTCTTGAATAATTCCAATAGTACTTCAGACAAGCTCCAAAATCGAGTCCAATTATTGGCCTTACCTACTGTAACTCTAGCGTCTCCCATGCACTTGCACGCTCGCTCTATCACAAACAAAACAAAGCTGATGCCGTCTAACCATATCCATAAATTACAACTGACAGCACTAAGGATTTGCGAGGCATAGCAAATTAAGCAAAGAGGATAGTCTTTCAAAAACAAGGTAATGAACTTTGGACTCAATCCGTGTCTTAGCAGGAAAATGGAGGGATATGTGTCCAAAAAAAATGTTTTACAGTAAACATGAAGTGATGCCCAGCAGGCAGACAAGCACAACATCTATATAGAAGCAAGCACTCACAAAGGAATTTGATTTCTGTCTACCACAAAAAGCAGAGTTGTTAGACTAAAGGATATAGGAAAAACACAGTGACTACCTATATAGGACTGAACGTTATAGGAAATCTATTGTATTGCCAGTTTTATACCAGTTGATTCAGCACCATTCACATTATTTCTTACTCTTTAACACTCTTGTTCTCCTTTTTAAAGTAGCAAAACATATAGTAAATGAAGTTGTATTTTGTTGTATTGTACTAGCTACCTAACTAGGTTTCCTGCATTGAACATTGTCAATGTGAAAAAAGGGATGATATTTGATGATATCCTGCATCAATAACACTGTTTTGCTTAGCCATGTTTCAAATACTGCAGAAAAAGAGATCTATATTAGCATCAAATGTTTGTAATTCTATGAAGTGTATATTGTCAACTATCAATTTTTCAAGCCAGCTGCGGGCCAAAACAAAGCCTTATAGATGTCAACCCTAAATGTATTGTTTTTTAGTCCTTTGGGATTGTATTAAATTCATAGTTTATAAAATGTTGTGTGACTGATGTTCTAACAGCACATTATAGGTCAGAATACCCCCTCCACCCCCCACACAGAACAAGTTATTTGAATATTACACATGAAAAACAAATATATACACACCCACTAATAATGTTTTTTGGATGCAATCCCTGAGCTACCCGGAATACTTTTAATTATTAACTGTAGTCAGAGCCATAACTAGGCATTTTAGCGCCTGGGGCAGGCAATCATATTTGCGCACCCCCACCACCCACCACCTTTCATTTTTTCCATGCCACCCATACTGCAATGACTTAAAGCATGAAGCATATTCAGAAATACATAACGTCACATTTTCATCTATACAGTTAGCAAAAAGAAAATGTATTATTGTCACTTTTCAGTAATGTGCCAATCTGTAACAATCATATTTTAGAAAAAAAATGACCTGATGAAAACACAAGGTGACCCATTTACAGAGGAACTCTCCTAGCTTTAACACTCCCAAACTCGCCTCTATTACAGCGTCGAAGTTTATTGAGCTGGTTAAAGTGTGCTCGATGGAGAGGATTGCCAAGTTAGAGAGACATTCTTGTTGAGCTTCCACCCGAGTCAACGACCTTTGTCAGCCAATTCTGCCACTGTTGAGAAAGCTCACGTGTTTCCTCTTCTCTCCCTCTATTCTGTTTTCTGAATTCGGCTCCAGGTGGCTTCTTTGGAGGCATCTCGGTAATTTATTTATTTAGTTTTCGCCCTGTATTAAAAGTTTCTCACATCGCATGGTTTACTAAGGAAGTGACGTATTCCCTTTTCTAGAGCAGAGGTGCGTGTAATCTTCATACTATGTTAGGGGGCGCTGACAGCTGACAAGAGAAAACATTGAGAACCGCAATATAAAATGATCACTTGAATGGCAATGCATTTCAGTCATTTTTCCGCCCTTCACAGCTTTGTGCCCAGGGCGGCTGCCTCGCTCAGGTTGCGGCTCTGACTGCAGTCTCATTACAGGAAAAACAAGACATGCTCCGCAGGCCTCCAAAAAAAAGTAACACAATTTCCAAACCAAAAAGAAATAGCATGTCAATAACAAGAAGGGCAACCAAGCAACCAAGCCTAAACCAAACAAGCATTTTTTTCCCTAGCTTTTATTATTGAGTTAAACAGTACATATAAAAATACATATTATAGATTCAACAATTAAAAGATTAATTCATCCTTGATTGCCGTGTTTTTTTATTTAGCAAACATCATTTCAACCTTCACTGGTTGTTTAATTGCCCTGGTGCCTGGTTTTGTGCCTCATATATATATATATATATATATATATATATATATATATATATATATATATATATATATACAGTATATACACACACATACCAGCACATGCATGTATTCAGTTGTATTTACAGGCTTTCGTGACTAGTCTAATTTTCTTTTGCTTCTTAATAACAAAGTGTTCTCAGTGCATTGATTACAGCTGATTACCTATCTAACATTTGATTAGGAGACTGGTTGCTGATATGCTCATACCTGTGTGCATTACTGTTAAATCTTTAACTGTCGAAGAGTTCCAGAGAGCGCTTCAACATAAAATAGAGCACATTTCCATCCCCAGGCTTCGCTATCATTAGAAGTGATGTGCAGGGATTGAGAACCATCCCCCACAAGAACACTGGAGTCCCTCTAACCAGGGCGACTGCTTCCACAGCCTCCCCCTCAACACCGTATTAATAACCACTGCAGCATTTTCCCAGCTCCTTCAAACAGATGGCAAATGACTTTTTTATTATAAATTAATGGCTCTTTAAATTAACTCACACTTTTAGTGTGTGTGTTTTTAGGGGTGTGCAAAACATACTCATGCTGTAGGATTTTCTAGGATGCCATGGATTTTGAAGAGATTTTCAATTAACAAAAATCATATGTTACCACACCTGACACCATAGTTTACCATGTTTTTAAGAATATTTTACCATACCTCTGTCAGCTTTAACAAGACTATCCTTTATTACATGTTCCTATGGTTTTACTGTGGTAAACTTTTATAAGGGTACCCCTATAACGTAAAGGTGCTTCCAATATTAGATTAGATTACATTTTAAAAGTTAACATTCTGTTCAGTATGTATGATAACTGTTTAAGCTGTGTCCCTGTCTTCTAAAATGTTTAATTACACACCCCATTATTTTAAAAAAAGCACTTGTATACAAAATGTTTGCATAGAGTTTTAAAAACAAAACTACACAAGATGTCCATTTGTGGGTGTGTTTATTTCATACTGTGGCCTAATGTAGTGCAAACATAAAATGGTCTCCATTGACTGTTTTGCGTACTTGACAGGCTCTCCATGACAACCAGCTTCAGTGTAAATATACTCTTCAAAAGGAAAGGAAGAAGCAGCAAGTGTTTCCTTGAATGGAGGAAATGAAACGTCCAGCTGAAATCAGAATGCTGATGATGATGCATCTTGCGTTAACCTACTTTTTGTATCAGTGTCCAGCCACACAGGCAGTACTTACATTAATCACTGCAGTGCATATGAAGGGCGGAGTTTAACAGAATACTGTATATAGCTGTTTCAGTCTTTGTAATACAACTTAAATTATATTACATTAATACATCAGCCTGTAACTTACTCAGTACTCTATACTATATTTTGTTATAATATAGTCAAATAAGAATAATTAAACAGTGTTTCTGATTTTGTGACGTCATTTCCATCTGATACAAACTATCTGTAGCAGGCCATCTAATACAAAGACATTTCAGATGGCCCTATCACATCAATATCAGGGTCTACTATACTGTACAGTATGTAACCCTGGGACTGACCTTCTGGAGGCTTAACACAGACAACAATGCATTTTAAAACTGTAACATATATACAGATCTTTATTTTCACAGTCTGAACAGAATAACCCCCACAATTCAGACCTGGGGAGACAGACAGCATGCTAAATCATGACTAAGATCCCATAACACATTTCACTTGTGACTTGCGCTGGATTCGTACCAAGCCCTTCAGGATTCTAGACAGTGTTAGCGCTTTTATTAGCTTTTTTTCTGGCATACATTTTAATTTCACCGGTATTCCTATTTTCCATAGTGTAACACTATTGTTGAAATCCAAGGAAAACTTGATAGAATTTCTGCTGAACATACCTCTAGTTGCCATTCACGCGAAACAAGAACTGTTTTAGAGAACAACTGCAGATGTGTCTACATATTTGGAAATGTATGTGCCATTTTTTTACATGATATTTAGGTTTCCAAATTGAAAGCAGCAGTCTTTCTAATAATCGCTTTTCTAAAAGTTTCTGCACCCTTTCTCACGTCAAAAGATTAGCCTTGATCAAATGCTCTTGTGTAATTTTTTTCTCTCATGCAGGGCTCTGGTGGAAAAAATGCAAGGAGCTGAAACAATCAGCCGATTGAGGCGGACTAATCAACCAGTGTTTGTTGTGGAGCACTAGTTGGATTCCCTAGTTACGCATATGAATGATTCATTGGGTTATCCCCCCATAGTGACGTTTTACTTCACTTTACATCACTTGTGGAAACATGAAGTCACTACAGAATGTGCCCATCCCCTTTTTATATTACCCAATTGGTGTTTGGTTCTACCAGGAAAGGACTTGTGTCACAGCAACACCGCATGTACAGCATATGTCAGGACCTGGGTCAGATCTTCTCTCTACAAAAGATGACAAGGCCCAAAAGTGTTTTTTTCTTTTCTATTTAAGAGTTTTGTCAGCACTAAGGTATGACCAAAACCTTGCACCAGAAAGCGGGTAAAGAATTAAATAACCTTAGTTTGTAGTCATACATAGCTGACAAACCTATTTAAAATATAAAAGTGCCTAAAGAAAGTAGGATGCACCAGTATTGTATTATAATTTCAGTTGTACACAGGTTATCCTTAACTCTTTCACTGGCAGACACATTTTCACCAGTGTCAGAACTCAGGGATCTTGGAATTGCTGAAAACCTTAGACAGGAACATTTCTTCTGTTATTTCTCAGTTTCTATTCCCCGCTCTGTCAGTATGTCATTCAACACCGTTCATGACATATTTCCTCTCTGAACTAGAAAAATCACTACAACAAGCCTCGGTAACATTACATCACATTGAATATGTCATTTATACCATCTAAAGCTACAGTAGCATTCTATTTGGATCTATTTACAGTGCACACCTCTAGTATAGAACATAACTCTTGTGTATTACCCAAGCACAAACATCATTATTTATGATACAAAATACTGTAATTCAAATATAGTGCACACCCTGACTATATAACCTGCAAGCAGACATTCTTCTAAATGTTGAGCTTGTGACCTTACAGCTAAAACATATTTAGTAAATACCTACAAACAGAAAAACACCTGGTCCAAAAGGTATGGTTTCTGAAATGAGAATTGCTAAACCATACTGAACACCACATGTTTTTGTTTTTAGTAAAATGTAGCATTATATTATATTGTAGTACACTGGAGCTTTAAGAAACATAAATCAACAATATTAAAAAATAATAAATATAAAACACATGACACTAATGGATCCAAATAGTTTTGTTGTCCAAATTTTCCATTACGCGGCCTAATGACTTTGTCAAAGAGCAACGCAATAACAACTTGAAATGAAATGATACAAGTATCTTTGTGCTTAAAGAAATGCTTCTCTTGTTCTCATTCAGAATAAGAAAAGAGTGGCTTTATATGTGCAACAATACCAGCAACCAAGTGCAAACCAGACAGAGGAGCCCATTGAACTCCAGAATTCATTTGTCTTTCACATATTCATACGCACATTGAATCCCACAATGCCCTCATTGGTCCAGTGGTTAAAGAAAAGGGCTTGTAACCAGGAGGTCCCTGGTTCAAATCCCACCTCAGCCACTGACTCATTGTGTGACCCTGAGCAAGTCACTTAACCTCCTTGTGCTCTGTCTTTCGGGTGAGACGTAATTGTAAGTGACTCTGCAGCTGATGCATTGTTCATACACCTTAGTCTCTGTAAGTTGCCTTGGATAAAGGCGTCTGCTAAATAAACAAATAATAATTGTGGCCAAATGATACTTTCTATTGGGCATTGAAAAGATTACAAACCTTACACGAAGCTTAAAACCTTTTTGAGTCACCACATTTTAAGAATGCAATAACCTTTAAGCAATAGGACTAGCATTTTCAAATGAGGTACAATCAAAAATATAACAATGAAAGCCCCATATGATTTCCGCTCTAGTTAACAAATTCACTCTCGTTTCACTTTCAAAGTCAAATCACCTCTTTAGTGTCTTCAGGGAGCCCACAGTCTGCAAAGCATGTCAGTCAATAGGGGAAGCAGCAGGTTGGTTAATAACAGAACATGCGGCATTGAAGAGTTGAGGATGTGACATAACACAGGAAGTGCAAGCCCACCTGAAAGTAAAGCATGCAAACAGAGCGTTCTTTGACTTTTTTTGTAACATATTATTATTTCAAAATACTAAACATAAGAAGCTATACAGGTAAAAAAAAAAAAAAAAATTAACAAGCAAAATAGCACATTGTACACTCTCATTAAATATTAAATATAGAATCTATATTTGTTGCTATTAGATGTAAGAAATACTACATTTGTTCTTGGTTGTATACCTTAATGATGTACTTATTGTACATGTACACCAGTGGCGTGCAGTCAGAGCATGCAAGTCATGACCAATCAGAAAACTGAGAATGTTGTTATAATACTATAATATAAAATGTGTCTTTCTGTCTTTATATAATCTTTTTATGTGTGTTCATTGCGCGGACCGCTCCATTCCTTGTGCTATGTTCGAGTCATTTACACTTAAAACAGTACCAGGCTCTCTGAGTGATGTCGCAGCCACATGCACGTAGTGGAGCTCAAGTCATGCTGTATTCAAGTAGCATGACAGTCTGCAACTGCGCACTGTCGTTCGCTCATACTGATTTTATTTTGTTTGCACCTTTAGAATGCCCCATAATGCATGGCACACCAACCAAGGCAGGCAGGCTAGCCTTTTCACTGGGTCCTAGTGCCACCAAAAGTACTCGCTTGTAGTTTAAGAATACATTACTGAGATAAATAAATAAATAAATAATCAATGGCATATTTTCTCAAATTAATAAATTGATACCAGGGTCGTGTTGCGTAATCTAAAACCCGACGGGTACCCTGTTTTTGGGTACCAGTGCCGACCTCTAGCTAATGTAACATTCATATCGTCTCGCTGCATGACCTACTGGGAAACCCACTGCACGCCACTGATGTACACCAACTAGAGGCAGCGTGTTATAAGGGGCCAGGTCAATGGTTACACTCAGATGTTAGAAATTTTAAAAATGACACAAAGCCAATGAAAACAACAACAACTCTGACATTTCCCATCCATACCAAGTTTCTCTTCAAGTTACTTACAAGACTTTGTAAACTGGAACTGCACTGAAGGATTCCTTTGTTTATGTTTCCTGTAATATTGGAAACAATGGTTTGTTTGTAGTCAGGACAGGCTGTTTGTAGTAGTAACTCCAAACTTTTGTCTTGTTTGTGGATAAAAGCATATACAATCTCGTGTTTAATATACACCCTTTTGGAAATTATACAAATACAATATACAAAAACAGCATGGGATTGCAGTGTCTCCAGGTAATAGATTTTCAACTGAAACCAAAGAAACAAGTTCCCAGTTCATGTGATAAAATTAATAAGGTTTATTCATCATAGCACAACCATCCCTAGCACTACACAGTCCCCACGGCAGTATCTACTTGTTTTTTGACTGTTCCAAGTCTCTTTATGTTACTTCACCTGGTTAACTATTCCATGCATTTATTATTATTGCAAGTATTACTACATGCCCCAAGCTTTCTTTTATAAAGTATGCTTTTTTGACCACTGAGTTCACCTTTCCATTTGGAACTTTTCTAAGTATCAATTAATCC
This sequence comes from Acipenser ruthenus, assembly GCF_902713425.1. Classification (NCBI taxonomy): domain Eukaryota; kingdom Metazoa; phylum Chordata; class Actinopteri; order Acipenseriformes; family Acipenseridae; genus Acipenser; species Acipenser ruthenus. The sequence continues at coordinate 18,163,673 of NC_081214.1, read as the reverse complement.
TCCTCCTGTTTTTTTTTATAGACAGAAGTCCTTTTGTAGTAACAGTTGCAGTAACACCCAAGCAGCCGTTCTTTCCAGGGGTTCATTTTGAAAGCAATAATGTACCGGATCTTATAATTAAGGAAGAGGGATATCATTTTTGTTTATAGCCCTAATGTACTGACCTTGACTCACTGTACTGTACCTCCCATATACACTTCAAGTTCTCATCTGCTAGGGGATCAGGTTTCATGCCTTATTGTTGGTGTTGGTATCCTAGCCATCATCTTGAGGTTTGAAAAATACCAGTGGTGGGCCAACTAGTCTGATGTCTGGCGTTTTGCCTTGGGGGTGTAAAAAACTAAAACTAGTAATGTTCTTATTCATTGACGTTGCATCCTAAAATATATCGTTACGGTACACTTCTGTCATTCAATTCATGGAACATAAAGTCATTTTTTGTATTGTGCATGCTATGCATATAAAGCTATGGCAAAAAGTTTTGCATCACCTAGAATTTTAGGATTGAGACATAATAAAAAAAACATTCCGAATGCATTTCAAGATTCGAAAAGTGTTTAATTCTCGTCTGTCAGATAAAAAGTTACCGGATCTGGGATCCAGTGTGATCCAGCACAAATTAACCCCTGGTTCTTTCTCAAAATAATTGGAATAACTTTCCAGTGCATCTGATTAAATGTATGACATTTTTCTTTACAGCTCTAGTCGCAACTGCAAAACAAACAAATGCACTGCTGTCACTTTCCAGAACTGGGCTGTTTGCAAAGTTAAACATGTTAAGGGGAATAACACAATGGAAGATATTGATATCAATACCTTAAACACACAAACCTGCTCTATTGTAGACCTTTACATTTTTATATTGTATTTAATGATGTTAAGAGGGTCAACAAACCAGAAACACAAGCTGGTTTAATCTAGAGTTAACGTTTTTAGATAAATAAAAAAAGCTCCTAAAGTTATCTCATCTACTGTACGGTTTGAGCCCGCACAGTTTTTCAACACACTTGCAGACATGGCTATCCCTTTACAGTGTGACACAGTGAATTCAGTACAGAAGGGGTTAATGTACAAGTTTACTGCAGCACGTTTGGCTGATAATTCTCTAGTAAATGAAGCTTCAGTATTTGAAAACTGCAGCCGAGTTAGCCTTCAGTGCAGTTTCATTAATGACAGCGCTTTCTCTCTCTGAGAACTGCCTCAGCATCTGCTATCTGTCCTGAATGACATTGATTGAAATACTCCAGCATGAATTTTAATTAACTGTAAAATAGCATTGCTGATTAAGATGCAAACAGCATGCACAGCCAGGATTCAAAATAGTGATCTATACCTTCAGCCCGCAAATACATAAATAATAAAAAAAGCTATTTAATTGTCCTTTCCTAGTTTTATACCATTTACAGTTACAGTGATTAATAAAGCTGTAGTAGGGAACCATAGGTAAGACACTTTGCAATTTGTGTTCAGCCTTATAACGGGAATACACATGTTAGTGAAATAGCATGTGTGGCAAATGGGAGCTATTACCATACCATCTTATAATATGTCATGCAGTATAAAGGAACACCTTATAACGAGATAGCACTGCACTTTGCCATTGCCCTTGCACCTTTTTCAAACCAGGATTCTAAAATTGAAGTTTGATTCAGTCCCTTATTGTTCAGAATTAAGCCCCACTCATTCAGACCCACTTTCAGTTTTAATTGAGACCGTTTCACACAAAGCATCCCTACTGTATATAAAGCCATGGTTTATATTATGTAGGCATTATTTTGAATGGGACTACATTTGTTTTTGAGTGTCAAAAATGTCTATGGGAGAGAAAAAAAACAATCCAAAAAGTGTACAGTTGCAGTTATACAGTCGGATAAGGGTCAGGGCCTGGGCTGGAATAGCTATAAACTGTAAGCAAATCATTTCCCGGAATACACTTTTAGCTACTAAATATGTTGATGGATTTGAAAATCTATTTTAATAAACTATAAAGATGTTCCTCTCAGTAGGTGCAGATGTTGTTTTTTTACTGACAAGCAAATGCTTTTCAATCAAAACAAACCTAAAACTTGAATGGGTTGATGACTGAAAGCTCTTTCATTTGGGGATTACGATTCAAACTGAGTAGAAATGGAAAATCATCCCAAAAGGGACAAGTAGTTATGACTAATAATGTTTCACCACATTCAGCAGGCTAACCCTAAGCAGATTTTTTTTAAGGTAAATATTTTTAAATAATTCTATATTAAGCAATAGCCTAATTAGCGATTGCTTTGACGTGATTGTGCTAAGTTTCCATGCAGTAAAGTTGAATAAATGAAATGATTCATCTGCAGAATAAATTCCTGTCTACTATGTTAATAAGTGATTCTGTTTACTGTGACGTAAATGTGTGTCTGACCTTTTCCAAACCCCAAAGTGTCTCAGCCTTGCGAAACCCCACTGGTGACCTGGCACTCAAGTCAACAGCCGTTTGGATGTTCGCCATTTCCTTTCTGTTGTTTATCACTGAGAAGTTAAGAAACCTGTAAACAAGGTGGGTGCACAATTGAAAACAATCACAAAGGAAACCAGCTCTTGCAGTAACCAGATACTCCGTCATTATTAAGGGGCCATTGAGTCTGCTGATGCTAAGCTGGCAGACTTGCTCTGTCTGCTGACATTAATGGGGTATCATGTGAACCTGAGGATTTTCAAGTTGAATATTTTACAATATAAAACTGTTTTACACTTTCCAACAGTATAGGCACAGTGGACATTTTCACATGCTTCTTTGTGCAGCCGAGCAAAGTAATTGCTGTTAATAGATTGTTAATGATTGTTAATAATAAATTGGGAATCCTGGATTCTAATCTAATTCAGTTACACATTCAACAAGTTGGGTTGCCTCAACTGTCTCAGGGAAGAACAGTTACTGTAGTTCATGTAATTGATCGTCTCTGCTTGTGAGCCCAGATTAAAATAAAGGTGGTGCACATTTTTTATTTTATATGTACTTTCAGAGGGCAGTTTGAATTCCCCAACTGTAGTTTTAGCCGCAGACACGCTGCTTGTAACTTTGCCATTCTAGAAGTCAAACAGTTACACTTGTAGTGGATAGATATCAATGTCATCCAAAAGCTCTGCTACAACAGAAACACAATATTAAAAAGTTGTTTCTAAAGCTAGCAACATTAAACAGGAAATACTTCTACCTTTACAGGTTATGACTGCTGCAAGGTGTCATGTTTTAGTATATCCATTTTTCTGATACAGTCGTTAACTTTCAAGTCATATTTGTAGCTGTTTTTATTTATTGAGCTATTAACACCCCAGATTGTGTTCCTAAACATGGGGGAAATTATTTTTGACACAAGAGCTGGCCAGTACTGTAACTACTGTTGGAAAGAGTGTTTGGCACACCACTCTGGACAGCTATTAATAATTATACAGCATGTACATTATGCATATTCAGAATGACTTTCTCTGACCTTGCCACTGCTAACTTAGTTTATTAATGAGTCACTGTTCGATATTGTTGCCGAACAAGGACCCAAGCTGTTTGCGTTTCCCACTTTCCCCAAGACAATCAGCCTTTGTTTCTCAAGAAGTGTAAAAAGCATCAACATTAGTATGTTTAAAATGTCTTCTGAAGTTGTATGCTATATTTATATGCCAGTCTGGGAACTGTATCTTACTTTGGGCATGGTTATAATGAATTAATAATCATGTTGAGAGTGACCTCTTGTGCATTCTTTGTTATGTCAGGCCAGCAAGTGTAGAGCATTTGTCATACAAAGAGTGCAAAGAACTTGGTTTTCTGACCACCACAATATATTGTTTTTCGTACAACATATTCAAAGAAAACCAACACATTGTAAAGAAAATTATTTGAACTGCACTGACTCATGGGGATCAAAGAGCTCCACTCTCGTCGCCCAGCCAGTACATTTACCCCTGGCTTACCCAATCAGTGGATATTGCTTAGATACTGATCCCTGGCCGAGAGTTCAGCCCCTGACTTCAGCCTGCAGGTGTGTAAAGTCCATTGATGCCCTCACTATGCATTCCCAGCCAAGATTGGCAACTCTGCTCAACCAGGATTTGAACTGGCAAGCTCCAGATTGAATGACATCCCATACTCCAAGCTGTATTGCCTTTACTGGATGAGCCACAATGAACCTTAATTTACTGGTATATATTTTAAAGTAATTCAAATTTGAATGATTGAGTGTTTGAACTTAAACAAGTTCAATTTTAACCAATAAACTATAATAGTGGATGTTCTCTATTTTTAGTGCATATTACCCCTTCTATCCATGGACATATTTTCATAATTCTGGCAAACAGTAAATATCAGAAGCCAAATACCTATCAACATAATCCTAGAACCATAACTTCTGCTCTGTTCTTAACTTTCAGTATGTTATTTAGGGCAGTCTATATAGAAACCTTCCCATGGCCTCTCTTTCCATGTCCCGTTTCTAAATTAGCACATGCAACATGTTAAGTGGTAAAATAGTGAAGCTTAGTCTACATTCATTAAGATGATATTGGTGGCATGTGGCAGCATTTCAATTTTTCAATTGCAATCTTAAATATTAGGTTACTTTAGAACACACTCTAAATACTGTTAAAAGCTTCAGCTAATAAAGAGCCAAATTAGTATCAAACAAAGTCAAGCAATTACTGATTTTATCTTCAAGAGGACGTGATTTCTCACTTGTTTCTAATGGCTTAAGAAAGTGCCCAATATACCAGTTTTCTTCTTTTAGGTCTACCCTATATTTAGATAATTGAATTCTATATTTCAAGGTTAAAGCAGTAAACTAACTGCATTCTGAGAGAAACTGGCAGAAGATGCCAAAAAGGTGTTCCTCCTTGTAAGGATGTATCCAACCAAAATACAAAATAACTTTTCAGTTTCTCTTCACAACATTATTTTTTAATATGCACGTGTAAAAACACTAGAAAACAAAATGGAAAACAGACAAGATAATGAACATGACTTCACCTCTAAACATACTGCGGTTCACATCATTTTATTCATATGTGAAAAGAAAATAAACCAGCACACCACTTCCACTCAAATTGATAGTTTTAAAGCTAAATCCTAAATCAAAACAACTGAAGCTTTGGTTTTTAATCAAAAAATGTATGGCTGTGTTTCCACTGGTTCTAACCATCAATGTTAGGTGGTTAAAGATCTCAAATTTTGGCTAATTAATATTATACAGTCTACCCTCATTACGAAGCGGATACTATAGAATGGTATGCTCATGGACTACCATTTGCCCCATAATGCCTTTACACTAGCATGAGTATTCTTGTTACGAGGCAGAACACACATTGCACAAAATACCTATGACTTCCGACAAGAGGTGGAGTACTGTATGCCATTTCTCCTTCTCAGAACAGGTTTCTAATTAAATAAAGGTGTAACCCCTACATCAGGTGGAAAGCATTACTTTTAGCTGTTTTCCAAGAATGCATGCAAGCATGGCCTGTACCAAGCACTGCCAGCAACACTGGCAATGGAAACGTGGTTCACATGCTGATGTGTTGCTTGTGTCATCTGGTATAAACCAGTTTGTAAATGACACAGTTTGTATGGTCCTTCATGCAGGATTAATGCAATGAACTTAATCTAGAAACATGCACATCCAATTTGTTTTCCACATTATGGGCCATTTTAAAATCTGTGATGATAATCAGTAGCCTTTATGAACACTACATGTGACTTTCCATTAATGATACAAAAAACTCTTGACTGTAAATAAACTGCATGGTCATACCTTACATAAAGAAGGCATTCTTTTCATTTGGAAGCTATCTGACTCAGAGTACCTACATGTGAAACAGAAACTCAACTAACTATCTGGTCAATCCTCCAGGACGCCTCATTTCATCTGAGAACAAACTAAACATATCGTAGAAAAACAATGTGGGTACTATTAGAAAGGAAACCATTTACAATGTAATTATTTAGTGTATTTACTATGGGACACATAATTTAAGTATATTTGATTACCCAAATAAAATACAGCATTTTTTAAAATTTAGGTAAACAGTATTTTACTGTCTCTAGAACTGAACTTGTTCCATGCTTGCTTTATGTTTTTTTGTTTTTATTTTAATCATATTTTAATTTTGCTACTGTATTTAAAATGGTAGAAAACGTCAGGAAGACTGGGATACGACAATGAATACTGTTAAGAAGTAGTAGGTTTTTAAAGAGTTTTTAAATCCTTTATGAACTACACAATATGCATCAGGGGTGATCATTTATTTGCATCTGAATTTTTTTGTCATGTGAGGAAGAGCCCATATAATCAAAAGTGCATTCTCATATGTTTGGTATATGGTGGTAAATCCATTCAGTCTTGGGTTCGAGATTTGAAAGGTGAGAAGCGAAAGCGTTTGCAACAGTGACAGTAAGTACCTATGGTTCCAGGTAAGGTATATAAATAAATAAAAAAAATCCTGGCCTGCTAACCGGTTAACAATTAGGTAGAATCTGATAAGTAAACTAACTGAATACAATAAAAGGTCTCCTGTGAGTTCTGAGAATTCCTTTGAGACACTCAGCTGAGACCAGTGATCAGCCACTGCTTTTGTTTGTTTGTTTCTAGGGACAAAAACATAGACTTCCATATGGTAGCACACTGAGCTTATTGACTTATCGATTTACATGTAGGAATATACAGGGAGCCCTCTTGGAACTGACGACTAAAGAATATACACCATTGGTGAAAAGCTAAAATAAACTTTTTCTTTTCACTAAAGGATTAAGCCGCAGGCGATGCATAGAGCGTGTATGAATACAGATACATGCCAGGAAGCTGCCAGCCAAGGCATGGTGTTAATATTGCCTGTGTGGGAGGGAAAGTGATAACATCAGACACTGCCATTAGCTGACCTTTCACTACATAGGAAGCTTTCTGCAAAAGGGACCAGCTACATTTCTGAGGAGTTAACATGGAGATATGGACAAACAGGGATGCTGTGTTGTTGATGAAGGGCAAAACACAATCAATTTAATCTTTTAACATACTGTGCATTAGGAAAGATTACTTGATAACTCTAAATTAGCTGTTACCATACAGTAAATATGATCACAGTGTTGACCAGTGCTTGACATTGCTGGTATTCCAAATATAGGGGAGGCTAAAATATTAGTTATATTTGCCTGTATCATCAATGGATGAGAAAGTTGGATTAGTACAAACTGCAAATACACAGGGAAGATATATTCCACCCAAATGTGTTATTGTGCAGCAGTTTCTTCGCATTGCAAAGATGAAAGAAAAAGTCTATGCAGCTGTGAATGTGTTCTTAGCAGAAAAACTGAGGTCAGGTCATGTTAAGCCTTTGTACTGTATGCGGAGGCCTGAAGAAACACCTCAAGCAGGGCTTGTTTTGGGAGCGTGCATTCGCTAATGGATGGAAGCTTTACTGGTCCTTCACACTGTAAGGTGACACTATTTTTTTTTGTAGCAGATGATCCAAATTGTGAAATATATCCTGTCTGAACTGCTTCATTAAATGTACAGTGTAAATAGTTATCTAAATGGACATATTATATTCGAGTCTGTATTCATTTTGGTGGTACTAACTTGTTTACATAAAAAAAAAGTACACAAAAAAACAGGAGTTGGCCAGTTTGTTTTGTCTATTATCTGACTGCAAGAAAGAAATAGTTATTATTCAGTCACAAATTCAATCCCTTTCTCCACATCAATAGCAATTCTGGGTTACTAATAAACATGTAAGAGAAAACAGCCCCCACACTTCAGGAAATCATATATTTCAGTTCAGTTTATTTGTTTAAATTATTATTATTATTTATTTCTTAGCAGATGCCCTTATCCAGGGCAACTTACAATTGTTACAAGATATCACATAATTTCACATTATACAGATATCAGTTTTTCTTTTTGTTTTTTTACATACAATTACCCATTTAAACAGTTGGGTTTTTACTGGAGCAATCTAGGTAAATTACCTTGCTCAAGGGTACAGCAGCAGTGTCCCCCACCTGGGATTGAACCAACAACCTTCCGGTCAAGAGTCCAGAGCCCTAACCACTACTCTACACTGCTTAAATCTTTACCCAGAACAACTGCCATCTAAACATATGCTTGTTTTCTCAGCTATGGATTTTTTTTGCAGTAAGCCACTTTGTGTCATCAACACCATCAGCTATAGCAAGTAGTCACTAGTAACGAAACAAACATATGGAGTTAATAGACATTTGGCAGCTCCTAGATGCTATTTGACAGGGGGGGAAAAAAACCCTGCTCAGATATGCTCATTTGGGACAATCATTTTGTATTGGGGGGAGGTAGTTGCTTAAAAAGAGGACATTCTGGTAACAATTTTGTGCATCATTATAAAAGTATCTAATCATGTTTTCCTTTCAGTGCTTATAATCACTTTGTGGAAAAAGCTCAACACAGAAATTTTTGTTTTTTTTCTTACAGCCTACATTTTATGAATGGGGTATCGGGGGTCTGTAGCTCTGCTTTCATATTCTCAATAAAAATACAACTTCATAATTATGCCCTTATTGAAAGTAACTGTGTTAAGTGAAAACACAACATCTTGATTTCCCGCTGCCAAAAACAGTATTGCCATGCCGTTTTAATATTGTGCAAACCAGTAAATACTCAAGTGGTTTCAATGTTCTAGAAACCAAATGTTTTGATTCAGGAGAGCCTTTGAAGCTAAAATAAGATGTTTTTTAAAAAAAATGCAAGGCCTTTCATTTGTTTTTACTTGGTTGCCCAAATGTTTCCACCTTTATTTACATGGCAGGCTAATATTTTCTTATAGAAAGAAATATAAAACTACATAATAAAGTTGAGGATCTTGGTTGGGGCCACACAGGAAGCACTGTATTTGCTTTTGCGCTCCTACAGTGTAGTGTACAGTAGAAAAATCGCCTGGGGTTGTTCACCTAATCACGCTTCAATGAACTGTACTGAACAGGCACCTAGTAAGTCTGGAGGAGACTTTCCAGCCTTGGTGCTTGTGTCCAGGGTTCAGTTTCCTGCAGCTTGCTTAGGTTCTGTGTTGATAACATTTTTATTAATGCTCACCTGTAAAACAGGTGATCAGTTAAGGTGAACCCTTAAGTAGGTTTTTAAGTAAGTAGCATGTGAAAAAAACACACACACAGTATGTTAAAACATATGTTACATGTGCAAACTGTGTTTTTTTTTTCAAGAAAGAAGTAGAACATTGAGTCCTACCAACGTTTATGGCAATCCTATTCTGAACAACTGTTTTTGTTATAGGGCCCTTCATTCCAAGTGCTTGGAAGTAATACAGATAAACATCAAACCACTGGAGTTTTCCAATTTCTGAAAGGAAATTTTTGTGGAATTCAAAGGAAGCACTTAACTTTTCCAGTCTGCAGCATATGGAAGAAGCATTACAGTCTCAATCTTTAATTCTGAAATTGACGACTAAACAGTTTCGTACCTTGGGATTTGGTGAAAAGGGATGGGATGGAAAGACAGAAAATCGCGTGTTGGGAACCAAGTGGTAATAAACTGTACAATATAGCCACTACTCCAAACTCATTCCTTGCTGGTTCAGGACATGTTTTTGGCAAATGTTCTGGAATTGTCTTTTTTTTTCTTTGTTTACAGTATTTCTTGAATAAAAATGTTTTCCTTGTGTAGCTTGTCTAATGACATACGAGACATCTGCTTGCAATTTTATCTTATTTAACACAAACAAAAGAGAATGAGTCACTTATGTTTTGGCAGAAAAAAACAAATGCAGCTATAATGACTTGTCCATAATTATTAAGGTAATTTCAGGTTAATCCTGTCTCATTTACAAAGGGGTTGTAACCAGTTTTCATATGAAAACCAGGGTTCCCTTAAGGTTTTGTCACACATCCTTAGCTGCTCACAACGAGAACATTTAGCTTTGCTGTCAGCCAACTGTAATTGCCCTTTTACTCCAGTTGTTCTGAAGGGAATAGCATCTTTGAAATCAAGGGAGTGTAAAATAATGCATTTTGTAAGCTCCTACCCATTCTCCATTGTATGTTTGTTTAAACAGTTCCAGTTAGCTCCTTGAGAGCTTTCCATAACAGTTCTGCACCTCAGTCATGATCAAAATGCAACCTGCCATTCATTCCTGCATTTCTCTCAAGCTAAACTGGGCAATGTTTTTGTAATGTATGGAAAAGGTCCACCAAAATTGAGCCAGAATCAAAACACAAACCTCCACAGGCAAAATGCTAAAAAAGTAGCCTGATGCCCCTTAATAAAAATATGTAATCGATCCTGCAATAGTAACTTGTTAATGTATATTGAAAAACATTCAATTTGATTTAAAACAGCTGAAAGTTAAGGCAATTGTTCCCAAACAAGTAGCGTTTCCTGGAGATGCCATGCAACCAGCTCTGTAATTTAATCACAAGCCATAGACCACAGGAGACCAATTAAATGTGCAGGTCCCAAAAACAAACCACCAGAACACTATGTACAAGGGCAATTCACACACATAAAAACAAGTGGCATGCATGCATGCAAAGGACCACACATATAGGTACACATTTTCTTTTTATACCAGATGTATTCTTTTTTTCTGCTGTACCTCTTTAGTTAATGCCTCCAAAATCACTGATTTCTATCACCACCTAAACTGCCATTTTGTCAATTAATTTGGAAACATACTTGTGATTATCATAGTGGTAGGGAAGCACCAGAATTTACATAGTATGTATTTCAGTGGCAGGTCTGCTCACTTTTATTGTTCATATAGACAGAAGATAAAATGAACACGAAACATTGCACTCTCACAATAACTCATGTGAATGCTCTCTCTCATGCTTGTGGTAACCTTCACCCACCCACCTACCTGCCCACCTACCCACCTACCCACCTATCTTCATTTTATACAATTAGTGCTCCCCAACTGTCCTTACCTGGCTGCCTTTCAGGAAATCAATGAGGAAGTCTAATTAACTTTATAGTAACTATACAAATGTGTGTTTAAAAATAATTGAACTACATGTACTGGTTTATTAGCCTGTGCGGGACCCTGTATTAGACACCTCCATCCTGCCACAATACTGCTCTACCAGAAATATGTAATAGAGGATACATGTAAATGAGCACTGTTGTTTTAAATCCTGACCTTTTGAGTTTTGTACTTTTATGTATTAAGGAAAAGTTTTGGATTCTACCACTCTCTGATAGGGGTGTAAACCTTATTAGGATCTGTGTCAGGCTGCAATATTGATGAATAATGTTCCTTTGAAATATTACTATAGAGTATTTTGCATTAATCTGTTTTTGTATAAAGGACCTTCATGGTTATTTAAATAAAATAGGTAAAACACTGTTCTCCTTGTGTGTGACTGAAGAGGGCCTGGAGGTAGTTAAACAGGGACAGTGTTACATTTTGATGCCGTGACCCCGATCTCATTGATTGCCTGCAGCTGATCGCCAAGGTTACAGGTGTGGAAGAGTGTAATGGGCAGTGTTGTGTGATACACTGCCATTTAGGATTCTGTCCCCTGTAAGTGAGATAAGAAGAGGTTAAAAAAAAGCTACAAAACCACAAATGCAGGTGAGTCCGGCTATTTTGCATTGTGGTTAAGGTGCTTGTTTGCCGTGCGCAGGGTCACCAGTTCATGCCCAGCACCTGCTCAGACTGCCCTGTTACATCTACATGCACTGTTTTGTTAGGAAATCTCATTCAGCATTTTTCACACAGACATATTAGTATGCACAACTTTCACGGTCATTTCCTTCTGCCACTTTAGCCCTACAAGCATGTTTCAGGCTGGGGAACAGTACGGTATCTGACCACCAACCAGGGGGCTAATAGGTCTATAACAGGAAACCCTTTGACAGAAAATAAATAAGTAAAACTCATAAATCCCAAATCTGAAAATAACACAGCATGTTTGAATTTCCTGCCTTCAGATGTATAAAGCTGTTTCAGTCTCCCCCTTGTCCTTGCTCCCAGTTCTGACATGTTGTCAGAGGCAGTCTGGAATGAATTAGTATGTAACAAGTATACTTATGGGAAATCGCTTGCTATATTTAGATCAAAACAAGCTAGGAGTAGCATTTCCAAACAGACAATTTTGTATTTATTTATTTTTATTTTTTTGCGTAATACCAAAACAACAAGCAAACACATTTCTGAAGAACGACTACTTACTCAGACTTTGACGTAAATAGTACGTAGAGGAGGGCAAAAAAACTAAACAGTTTACATAGAGCTTGTTTTGTAGTCACTGATGTTTCACAACGCTTAGTAAAGACTTAGTACTGGCTTTTGTTTACTGAATGTATAGGCGAAAGAACATACAATTGAAGCAGCCACATGAACAACTAGGAGTAAAGTGGGGCCAGAGTGCACTGCAGCGTTGCTCCAATCCTTTTTTTTTAAAATTACCTAAAGTCAGCATTTGTATTTTATTGATAGAAACACTTTTCATTCGTCAGTGGTGCATTGCCTAACTGCTGTCAGTCACTGTCAGATATTCTTTACACAGCACAGGCTAGCGGCCCAGGTATTTAGGGTTTCTATTTTTTATTACAGTACATTAAAATGCCCAAATCTATGAAAAATAACTTCATTCATCACACCTACTTATCTTTTCTTTATCCTGGTAGATATTGAGTTCAATTTAATTGATGAAACAGCAGCAGATTCAAACACCGTTGAATCAAGGTTATGCAAATCAATCACCTACAGTGCAGTTGAGTATTTATGGCATTTGTTAAATACATTAAATGTATTTAATATATAAATATATATATATATATATATATATATATATATATATATATATATATATATATATATGTGTGTGTGTGTGTGTGTGTATATGTGTATATATATATATATATATATATATATATATATATATATATATATATATATATATATATAAAGAAAGATGAAACCATCATATATATTTTCAATTCAATATAGCTTGATAAAACAAACTTTTTTTCTCTCTCTTATTAAAGCACTTTTGTAGCACTAATCCCCAGCTTCAAAGCAACGGAAGGCTTATTTTGGACCAGGAAGAGTGCTTTCCTGTAAACCCTATAATTCCCATTGTTCCAGCCCTTGTATTAAATTATTCTAAGCGTGCATGTCTGGGACAGGACATTTCAAAATCAAAACATGTGTCTAATTTTAGCTCCTACCTGTCAGGCAAAATAACACAAGAAAAAGAAAAAAAAAGTCATTTTAACAATAGCTGCTGGATAAGCTGTTTTGATTTCAGTCCTGTTGATATATGGTTTCTCATTTAAATATACAGAATGTATACTTCTGTTTACACAGTTAATCTGTATAGCTGCTCTATTAAAATTGACTACACACAGATATGTAGAACATAGAAAAAGAACTGTACACACATAATTCCAAACTCAGTTTGAACTGAAAACCTGTCTTGTTGTAGTTTTACCACAGTGTAATGTATCTTAAGTATATTTAAGTGTGTCCTTGTTAATGACTGGGAAGCGGAATGCTCTTTTACTCAGTTAAGTGCAAGCTTTAGGAGCTGTGAAATTCATAAATGGCTGTGACCTAAGCTTACAAACACTGATGGAAATTGGCAGCAAACTGTAAAATTAGTGTGGTAATTGACCTAATATGGCTTTCATTCTACATGCAGTTTATTTGTATAATTAACAATATAGATTAGTACAGTTAATGAAGGTTGTAATGTTGAGTATATCTACATAATCATGGTAAGAAGGCATATACATTATAATGTTCATGATAACCCAATATCTCAGTGATACTCAAAAACTGTTCACCTCTGATAATACAATTTACAATTATACAAAGTCAATTATATATTAAAAATACAGAATTTTCAGACAAAAACAAAAATAACTAGTGAGCAAGCCTCTTCAATCAAAGTTGCCATTCAAAACCACACTCAAAAGATGCAATACAGTTACTCCCATGTCAGATATTGGAGGTTGTGTATAGGGGCATGCCGAATAATAAGTATAAACAAGTATTTGTAAGAAGTATCTTGCGTTTTTTTAAATGTATTTTTATTACGTCTGAAATTCAAGTACAACGTTTTTAACCTTGATTTCTGAGGGGCAGAAACACATTTTAATGTACTCCTGATTTTAGCTCCACCCACTACATGCAGAAAAAAATGGAAAACTATCAAAATCTAATTATGTTAAAGCACTGTTTCTTCACTTTGCAACTGCCAAACATGCTTTTTTTAACTACGGCATTAGTTTTAAGCTCATCCGCTTCCTTCTACTAATCTAAGTAATCAGTTAGGGCTCTTCTGCACAGCCACACAGTACATTATAACATGCTGCAAGTATTTGGGACAGTCATGATTCATAACACTTTGCAGAATTATACAAAACCAACATCAATGCAAACCTAGCATTTTAATTTTGTTAATAACCTGATAATGAAGCTAAATGACACTTACCCATCTATAGCAAATACACACACATATATATATATATATATATATATATATATATATATATATATATATATATATATATATATATATATATTTTTTTTTTAATGTTTGGAACAGAGCTGTTTTTTTTTTATAAAATAAAAGATTATATCCTAAACTGCTGGGCTTGGGAATGTGTAGAAAATGTGCAATTTCAATTGAATTATTTTTTGATTTCATAGAGTTGGAAAGCAGCTGAATAGCTTCTACTGTTTTGACAGAGGGAGGAAGATATTGAAACCATATGAAACAAATTATACTGTCCTATCCATAATACTGTCAATGTGTATATCATGCTACTGCTCACATGAATCTGTGTAATTTTCTTTTTATACTATGAAATATGATGACTGGCAATATAATTAGGTACGCAATAGATACGCCATACAGTACGAGCCCTTATTTACAGTGCTGTACACAACAATATACATCCGCAGAGACCTGGTGTCACAAAAGGTTTTTGTTACCATGTAATAGGTAATTATGTATGGAAAGGAAAATGTGAAATGTCCATTTCAGAGTAGCCCCTACTTCCTGAAAACAAACAAAAATAAATAAATTTAATGGAGTGACCATGTTGTGATTTTTTTTAAAGAGCATGTTTTTCATTATTGTTTTTTTGACAATATATATATAGGCTGAAGTCTCTACTGAATTACCAGTTTGGTGCGTAATAGACCCACTACATATAAGTGTATATTGTTAATGGCAATAAAGGTAAGGAATGTGGATTCTTTTCATTCTACTTTTGAAGCAGAGTATATTTTGTATTCACTCTGTACAGGGGAATGGTTAATTTCTTATTTGGATTCTGGTATCTTTGGCTGAGGGATCGTGGATATCATATAAGATGCTAGGATTGCTTGCTAGTGTTAAGCCAGATGTCTTTCTTCAGGCACATCAATCTAGTTTAAAATGAGCTATAAGTGTTCCTCACAGGCAGTGCATGGCAGACAGAATATGCTCATGAGCATGATACAGGGCCAGGTTTCAGAAGGTCTGATTCAGGATCATATTAAACAACACATAGGCATTTTGATCGGGAGACTCAGCAGCCTCCACTTGGTCAGTGGTATTAAGGATGCTTGTTCATTATAAGAGGATACTCCATGAGCATTCTTTGGCTGTGTACACACACACTGCAGTTGGCTCGACAACCGTATTTACAAACGGCACTCGCTGTGGTTGTTTGTTGTACACACACACCTTTCATTACTGAAGTGAGTGACTCCCTGTTTAAACAAACCACTGAACTTAGGCCATCATTACATGCCGATCGTGAGGTTTTGTGTGACAAAATAGAGGCTGTGTTTTTGTTTATGCTTTTGGAAGAAAGTACTGTACGTAATTGATCGAGAGCTCGTCAAGCACAGCTGTGCTCTTTTCTGTAAAACCAGCAGAGACACTGTTTTGCTTTTTCTGCACTGCTAAATACAGTGGTGACGATCTGCAGTACCATGACGGCAGATTGAAACATTTGGGCGATCTTCCGACCAGAAGGCTGGTGGGAAGGACTTGAGTGGTTTCCAAATGACTGGATTAAAAACGTATGCATGTCTAAGGAGATATATATGCGTCATTCACTGTGGCGTTTGGGGATTCAAATTGTCCCATATTGTTTTATTTAAGTTGCAAAACCAAAAAATACAATTTTTTTTTCTTACAACAAAATATTATACAACTGTACTTTGATTAAATAAAAAAAAGTACAACGTTAGACACACCTGAGGTATAATTATGCAATAGTACGGTTACATGAGATCAAGTTTTTAGAAAATGAATGTTTCTGAAAATGACAATTGTCTGTGTTTATATGACTTGGAATAGATAAATAATCCAATTACAATTCCAATAAATTCAACTGTATACACAGAATTTTTCAATGTTTTACATTCCTGCCGTTTAACTTTGGTTTCCTACTTATTCGCTAAACTGATCCTCCTGCACATCAGTCATCAAGGCCACAATGTACCTTGAGTTTGAATAACAGGCCAAATCATGTGGCTACAAAAAAGGAAATTCACAGCTCAACATTTTTTTCCACCGTAATTTCTAGTAATACATTATCCTTACTTAACATTTTAAACTAGCAATTGCTGTAAAATGCTAACTTTAGACACATAAGAAATGTATACAGCCTGAGGTGTAGATTTTAATTTCATCTTTCCATATAGAAAGAACTGTTTTAAAAAGACATGTAGATGTGACAGGTCTGTTTAAATTGGGTTTTAACCATATCCACAGTGTAAATAGCAGGCTAATACTCTGAAGGTGATTTACTTTCTGCTCGTCTTTTCGTGTTTGTTTTGGCTGGGCTGCTCTTGCAGGTTTTACATTCTCAGGACCTTTTTCAGCTGTGAACAGCCGGCTTTAACACTAACCTAAGACTGACGTCAAGAACAACTGATACAATGGTGTTAACAGTGGTTCATGTTATGACTGAGCATGTAATATTTACTGTTTGTATTCGCAAGTGCCTATGTGGGTGCCAAAGAAAGAAACCTGCTGTCAAATAAATACAGAATTATACTTAATGCATGTTCCGTGTGAAATATCACTTTTCATCTACATGAACTGACTTTAGATTTGATTTATTATTATTGCATTCAGAATATCGCCTACAAAATGGGACATTTGGAACTTTCCACACAGCTACCATCTCTCCCTGTACCACTACTTTGAATACCACCCCCCCGCCCCCCATCTAAATCAGTACCACATCAACTTAATTATGCACTTTAATCAAGATTAATTGCACAATTTACACTTGCATGCTTCCATCAGGAATCTGCCATTGTACCTTCCTGCAATAATAGGTAACCTATCACTCACCTTTTCAGTGCAAACTAAGTGAAATACTGTATATATATATATATATATATATATATATATATATATATATATATATATACAGTGCCTTGCGAAAGTATTCGGCCCCCTTGAACTTTGCGACCTTTTGCCACATTTCAGGCTTCAAACATAAAGATATGAAACTGTAATTTTTTGTGAAGAATCAACAACAAGTGGGACACAATCATGAAGTGTAACGAAATTTATTGGATATTTCAAACTTTTTTAACAAATAAAAAACTGAAAAATTGGGCGTGCAAAATTATTCAGCCCCCTTAAGTTAATACTTTGTAGCGCCACCTTTTGCTGCGATTACAGCTGTAAGTCGCTTGGGGTATGTCTCTATCAGTTTTGCACATCGAGAGACTGAAATTTTTGCCCATTCCTCCTTGCAAAACAGCTCGAGCTCAGTGAGGTTGGATGGAGAGCATTTGTGAACAGCAGTTTTCAGTTCTTTCCACAGATTCTCGATTGGATTCAGGTCTGGACTTTGACTTGGCCATTCTAACACCTGGATATGTTTATTTGTGAACCATTCCATTGTAGATTTTGCTTTATGTTTTGGATCATTGTCTTGTTGGAAGACAAATCTCCGTCCCAGTCTCAGGTCTTTTGCAGACTCCATCAGGTTTTCTTCCAGAATGGTCCTGTATTTGGCTCCATCCATCTTCCCATCAATTTTAACCATCTTCCCTGTCCCTGCTGAAGAAAAGCAGGCCCAAACCATGATGCTGCCACCACCATGTTTGACAGTGGGGATGGTGTGTTCAGGGTGATGAGCTGTGTTGCTTTTACGCCAAACATAACGTTTTGCATTGTTGCCAAAAAGTTCGATTTTGGTTTCATCTGACCAGAGCACCTTCTTCCACATGTTTGGTGTGTCTCCCAGGTGGCTTGTGGCAAACTGTAAACGACACTTTTTATGGATATCTTTAAGAAATGGCTTTCTTCTTGCCACTCTTCCATAAAGGCCAGATTTGTGCAGTATACGACTGATTGTTGTCCTATGGACACAGTCTCCCACCTCAGCTGTAGATCTCTGCAGTTCATCCAGAGTGATCATGGGCCTCTTGGCTGCATCTCTGATCAGTCTTCTCCTTGTATGAGCTGAAAGTTTAGAGGGACGGCCAGGTCTTGGTAGATTTGCAGTGGTCTGATACTCCTTCCATTTCAATATTATCGCTTGCACAGTGCTCCTTGGGATGTTTAAAGCTTGGGAAATCTTTTTGTATCCAAATCCGGCATTAAACTTCTCCACAACAGTATCTCGGACCTGCCTGGTGTGTTCCTTGTTCTTCATGATGCTCTCTGCGCTTTAAACGGACCTCTGAGACTATCACAGTGCAGGTGCATTTATACGGAGACTTGATTACACACAGGTGGATTCTATTTATCATCATTAGTCATTTAGGTCAACATTGGATCATTCAGAGATCCTCACTGAACTTCTGGAGAGAGTTTGCTGCACTGAAAGTAAAGGGGCTGAATAATTTTGCACGCCCAATTTTTCAGTTTTTTATTTGTTAAAAAAGTTTGAAATATCCAATAAATTTCGTTCCACTTCATGATTGTGTCCCACTTGTTGTTGATTCTTCACAAAAAATTACAGTTTCATATCTTTATGTTTGAAGCCTGAAATGTGGCAAAAGGTCGCAAAGTTCAAGGGGGCCGAATACTTTCGCAAGGCACTGTATATATATATATATATATATATATATATATATATATATATATATATATATATATATATATTTGCATTATTATTATATTGAGAAGTAATGCACTAAACGTTTACCAGCTTCAAAGTCCTGCGTTTGCTGCCTAACCCCTAGAAGACCATCCTGCACAAATTCATACACCTTATAAGGCTAATTCCACATTTGCTTATTTATATTTTATAATTGTTTTAATGTCCTTCATTATTCGCACATTGAAGTTCACAGGGTTGAAATTAGAGCAGGAATATGTAGGACGAAGGTACACAGGCTTGTTAACATCAGACTGCTTATCTGTGACGACTACATAATCTCCAGCTGTATATCTTGTGCTGGCTGTATGTGGAGTGTGCTGATATGCAGCAAGTCTGTTTGGCAGCTGGTAAAGGAGGGTAGTCGTTTGCGTTTAGCTGACTGGGTCAAGGGCTGGGACAGGGAACACGTGCCAGCTATCCTTGGCTCAGGCTTAGCTCCTGATGTAAGGTCAAAGAACGGTCACTAGCTGAGTCTGTATCTAAAGTATGCAAGCTACAAAAATATAGGGACAGTTAAAACAGCTGAGGTCATGTCGCAGTAATTGTAAGGGGGCCTAACCACTTTACTGTATATTGTGCTATATGTGCTTTTATTCTACAGGATGGAAGCCCACATGCATTCTGGGATCTAACAGCACTTCATTATACTATATTTGTTTAAAAGTGTGTTGTGTGTGAACATTATATAAATGCTTCTAACATATTTGAAACATAAAAATATGAAACTTTATAACACAACATAATGCTGCACCCCCCCAAACTAACTCGGGAGAGACGAAGACGAGCACTTGTGTCCTCTGAAACGAATGTCGTCAGCCGTCCGCTTTTTTCCTCTCTGCAAGCCCGCCTTCTGCCATATTCAGAACTTACAGCGACGGAGGACCACGCAGTTCTAAATTGCGTACAGGCCAGCCTGCAGGTGCCTGGCCAGCCACAGGGTGAGCCAAGGACTCCCCAGCCGACCTAACCCCTTTCCCGCCCAGGTAGCGCTTAGCCAATTGAGAACTCCTGTCCACGGTCAGCAGTGGCATAGCTTGGATTCGAACCGGCGATTTCCAGGCTATAGGGCTCATCCTGCACTCCAGCGGAGTGCCTTTACCGGAAGACAACTCGGGAGCGCACTTATAACATTTTTGAAAAAAATGAAACTTCCTTATAAGACAAATTTGTATAACCATTCATCTGGTGTGCACAGTGTATGTGAGCAGAGTACAGATGGCAGCTTTAATAAATGTATACGATCCAAGCAAGACATTATGTGTGATACAGCTTTTACGGTTTGTGCCAATCACAGATGCAATAGACTAATTTTGTTGTCAGCTTGTCTAAAGTATTATAAACACTCTGCACCCTGGAGACGCCATGAGAGATCTTTGCGTCATCTGTTCTTAGATCAAAACAGCGTCAGTAATGCTGAAGCGCTATTCTCAAGTGACAGGTAGACAAGGGGACACCTGGAGGGTGCAGAACATAAAAACATTTAGGTAGGAATCATTTTGGGAAGCAAGATACATGCAGCCTGATTTATGCATTTACTACTGTATGCTTTCACTCCCCAAAGGAGATCATATTTCCCTCTTGGAAAGTTAAGAAACAAAACACTTAACACAGCAGACCAGTTATCCAATCCCAGTCTTGTTATACTAAGATTATAGTCATGTAAGGCATGTTCTGTTTTAGCTAAAAGGTAATATAATGGGGCTACTACTTACAATAGTGATACTTGTAATGAAAAGAGAAATACAAATATTGTTTCTGGTACACATGCCATGAAATTGCTTTCTACATACAGTAGACTGATTTGTCTGTACGCACATCGACCAATGTTAATGTCAGCTATGCAATGGAACTGGGGATCCCTTTATTATTATTTCATGAGGATTTTGCAGGATTATCATGATACAACTTTCTATATCATTTGACTTGCCATTTTCTTTAAAGAATCAGGCCAGCCACAGGGTGAGCCAAGGACTGTACCAAGATGGGCCAGGGCCTGCAAACATACCGCAATTTGCAATTTGCACCAAGAGAAAATATGTTAACAAAGAGAGCCGCAATATACTAATTTAAATATTTGTTACGTCATCTTAGCGAGATCTCTAGCATTGTGAGTCATGTGAGATTCTTTCAAATAAACAATTAAAGGCAGTTTAATACCATCAGATTCTATAGTGGGGCCCCCACCTTCACATAAAAATGTGTTTCTATCAAAAAGCTTTTCATAATCATACAGTAGCCCTTCACTAAACCGGATATGTTTGTCTGACATAAAGAGGTGTTGGGTTTAAAAAAACACAATAAAATCATAAAATCAGTGCTCAATGTATTTTAAATGTATAAATAATTGCGTTGAAATAACACTAATGTGTTTTGGGTAGGCTACACATTACATTATGACAAAAATATAAATCACATTGCACATTTCCAGAAATATTTTAAGATCCTGAAATGGTGAGATATGGCTATGTTTCATTGCCTTATTTACTTCTATTAGTCAGGTCCCCTGTGATTTGCTCCTCCGAAGGCATGCCAACCTCCTAGTTGGTAATTCAATTGACACACTTGGGTGAAATTCACAGCACGGCCACACAGGTTTTGATGGCTGCTGTCACAAGTTATTGAAGGCCAATACAGTATCTACCTGGCAAGGTTTACTGTGTTCAGTCAAAGATAACTCTACAACCAGAGATTTAATCTAGCCCAGGTAACTAAAGTGAAATGAATGGTCTTAACCTGAGTGGGAAGTTGTCCACATCACAAAACCAACACACAATTTGGCACAGCTATCATCCTCTAAATGGCAGGTGGTGTTCAAGTCAAGATTTAGCTGGACTAGCAGGGTTATGAGAGGAAGCTCTCATGGTGCCTGACGCTAGCTAGGGCCATTGTCCCTCACTTTTCATAAGTACTTGATTAAAAGCACCGAAATGCAAAAAAAGCATGACAGGGGCTTCAACATTAGAATAAAAAATATTGAAAGTTGGTGCTCACTGTCCAAAGACTGTTTAATTGTTTTTAAGCACTCTTCAAAAAACACTC
Organism: Acipenser ruthenus; assembly: GCF_902713425.1. NCBI lineage: Eukaryota > Metazoa > Chordata > Actinopteri > Acipenseriformes > Acipenseridae > Acipenser > Acipenser ruthenus. The sequence goes on along the minus strand of NC_081214.1, from coordinate 18,141,558 downwards.
CACAAAGCTCACGTGAATCCCAAAATATTTCCAGACATATAACAAAACATGTTGACACGACAGACCTCTTGCTCCTGAGAATTGAAAAGTCTGATAAACAAGTTGGCCTAATTTAATTTGTCAATTACAAAACGAATCTGGAGTACAATCTATTTAGTTGAGGAGCTGTGAGACATTGTTCATTATTAGTGTCTATGGTTGAACTTATAGGACTTGTGGGTCATGTGTTTGTCTTATGTATGTACATATGAGTTTTTTTTTTTTAAATTCACGCTGGGTCAGTTTCAAATTGACTCAGTTTGGTCGTTTAATGTGAAACCATTTATCAATATGCTTTCTGTTAACATTTATCTATGGGAGCAAAGGGGCCGAGTTGGTTTGGATGCGAGGTAAAGTAATTTTATTTGACCTTTTTCATTTTTTTCTTGTCTTCACAGCGCAGTTTGCAAGTTCACTCCATTCGTTTAGTTATGGTTTCTGAGCCAAATGTTTATAATATCCTACAAGGCATCTTGGTATCTTGAAAAATGGCAGATCTGGATGTATTTCTCCGGTTTTTAAAGGCATGTTTTAGATTCTTACATACTGCTGTGGAAGAAAGCAATGTTTACAGTTTCTATTAAAACCCTTCTTATTTAGCCTTTGAGAAAATGGAAATAATTATTTTACTATTTTTGTGAGTTTAACATTTTTTTCAAAACTACTGCTAAATTGTTATGCTTCTATAGATAACCCACTCTACATGGGTGAGGGTGTAACTAAATATATTGTAAAATGAGGACTAACGACAGAAGATGGCCATTCTTACTTATTTCCTGGGCGTGCCCAAAACACTATGAATTGCTTAAAAAAAGTGCATTGTGCATATAAGAGTGCCCCTCCCTCTATATGAATGAAACCCAGAACTTCTGGCAACACCAGACTTGCAAATGTATAACTGCAACACCCACAGTATGATTAGCTCACACACCTGGGAACACTAGAGTCTTATTTTATGATAAATGATAAGCAATATAAGCATCATTCTGAGTCAAGCAGTATTAGAAAGAAATATAACTTCTCCTTTAACCCTCTTCTGAGTTGCTAGGTTTGTAAAACATGAACAATAACACTTTCACGAGTATGGACACATTTGTTTCAAAACAAGCACAGACCAATCACCTTAAATATGGAATCCCTAGACTCTCAAAGAACTTGGGTGCAGCTCAGCACCGTGTGATTACATTCGATTAATATAGATATGAACGTAGATATAGTGGACAGATAGATAGAAAGAGTAACATCTAAATTAAACAATCCCAAACAGATTTAAACAATGTCACAAAGTGATTATGTTCCAAAGGACAGAACCCCCTACCATTGCTGAGATTTTATTGTGCCGCTAAAGAGGTTTGTTAAGGAACCCATAATATTTTTCTAAACAGCACGTATTTTACTTTTTAACCAGCTGTGGAGACACTTCTGCTATACCTAACTTTGTCCCTTTTAGTGGTTTCAGTGCCAGCGTTTGTAACAGTACAAAGATAAATCATTCATTCCCTGTCGACAACAGCTTGTGTAACCACTGCACGACTAACTTTAACATGACAAGATAATAGATGAAAGCCTCCACAATGATAAACATCTGAGGGATTGATGCCTGTGAGATAAGATCTGAGTGGCAGGCCTTGCACAAATCTAATGCCTGCAGAATTGGATACAGTTCTTAAGTCACATGTCCTTTTTTGTGTTCTAGCACTGCAGGAGAGCATTAGTCACATGTGCTCTAGGAAATCACAGTCAGAGTATATTTAGTAATGTTCACCTATTAGCTGGAGCAACAGCTGGAAGTGGATGGAATGCTTTCCTCAGAAGTTAAAAACTTCAGGGCTTACATTTAACTTGGCCTCTCCATGGGCCATGTGCTTACATTCTTAAAAAATATACAGAGCACCTTACCAAAAATCTAAAAAAACACCCCCTGTGCTGTAAAAAACACTTGTTTCATTGTGCTGTAAAAAACACTGGTTTCACTGTGCTATAAAAAACACTTGTTTCACTGTGCTGTAAAAAACATTTGTTTCTCTCTCTGGGTTTGTAAAGTGAAGGCCTGCACCTGAGCTGTACATATTTATTTGAACAAAATCACAGCAACCCATGAGCAGAACCCTGTCGGTAACATTTATTACTGGAGGGAAAAAAATACAGATTATTATCTTTTTCTGTGTCCTTTTTGTTACTGTCTGGTTAATATAAATGTTTTTAAAAGGAAAAAGAACCATTTGAATCTTCATGTTTATTCAGAAGCAATGCGATGCAGACATCTGTGTGGATGTTCTTTGTATATGGGACCAGCATACATTCCACTGTATATGCAATAAACAAATAAACGTGTAATTGTAATTAGAACCAGGAGTGCAGCAATTTAAATGTTTGGAAAGCTTGGCCTCAGGGGCTGTTTGAGCTGGTGGAAGCCATGCAAACCATCTCTGGTCAAGGATGTTTTTATCTGCTGAGTTTATCAAGAATTGGCTTGTGAGGTTTTCTCCTTAATGTATCACACTTAGGAGTTTATTTTATGCATGGTTAGGTTATTCAACATTCTCATATTACTTTATATCACCCCTCACTGGTGGATGATATTTCAAGTTGTAAAATGTCTTCACAAATAAAATTCATAATAGTCTTCAACATTCAACCATTTTTATAAATGAATAACTTATACTAATGGGAGGCTTCTTAATACACTACAGCAAACATATTGTAAATACCTTTGATTACAATGTTTATTGAAAGAAGAACAGGAAATTAAAATAAAGATTGAGGGAATCCTTTAAAGTCATGTTAAGACAACGTGTATACAGTGCTTATGTGTCTCAGTTCGGTATGGGTAACTTATAAATATAAGTAGCAGAAGATGACTAATAAAAGCTACAGTTCAGTGCATCTGTGTTTGTGGTTTTCCTAAGAATATTGGCACATCTTACGGAACCCAGAATGACACACCCTTGCTACAAAACATCTCCATGGCAACCTTTCCTGAAACACATACTGAGACAACTGGACTGAAAGATTTCATCAGGTGAGTTTAGTCAACCACAATAGGCCTGCTTTGAGAACAACTTTAGAGTCTTTAAATATATTTCAGACATACCTGTACAGTATCCACAACTTTTTATATTTAAAATTAATTTTTAAAGTATTAGTATATGAAACATGGTCAGAAATTATATTTAAGCAAAAGCCTTCAGTCAAAGACTGAACATGCATTGAAAATGAACAACTAAGTGCTGGCAATTCAGATATCAATAACTTGTAAAAAGCCTCAATCAAAAACTAAGCATTCACAAAGCTGGCTGACATTCTGTAAATATCTGAGAGTTCTGTATGTACAGTGCATAGGCTCATTGAATTCTGTGACAGTCTGCAGCTCCCCCTTCATTTACTGCATTTTTCTCTTTTATTCTCAAAACCTGCTGCAGCAAAAGTCCTGTTTACAAGGCAACAGCGCCACTCTTGGTTCACTGATGAAATAAATAAATATGTCTGAAATTTCCTTACTTCCACTAGCTGGAATAATCATTTATGCATGCAAAAGCTCCATAAAGAAGCAGGGCTCTACACATTAATAAGGAAGAGCCCAGAGAACCTTACTTTCAATTTAATGTATTTGCTTTAAATTACAAAACCAGAATTATTAATGATTCAGAATGATACTTTTCCAGTCTAGTAAGGCTGCCAGGCAAAACAGCATCCAGTGGAGACTGCAATTATGTACAATACAGAATCTGTATCTCTGTTACTCAGATTCACAAGGTAGTGCTGCTACCACAAATTCCTTTTTAATAGCTAATGCTGCTAAAAATCGAACAATAATAGATACCAAGGGTGGATATTGACATAGTCTTTCCACAATGGTCAGTCTGAATTTGTAGTTAAAGGTTACTGATAACTGAGCAGAAACAAAATTGCCCTACTGATTACTTTCCAACCACCTTACACAGTTTCAAATTTATAGTCGGCATTACAAATAGTAAGGAAATTAAAGCATACAAGTATTCTAAATTATATTTTTGTATCTTAACCTGTGGCATTAGGTGTTTGTGTTGACTCTTAAATAAATTATCCTGATAATAGACTGTACAGTTTGAAGATTGGGGTATGGTTTCATTGGTGATGCTATCGTATCTGACATTTATTAGGCCCTTAGCTGTTACTTTGATGTAAGCATTTGGACATGCCTGTGATATATAGCACACAATTTTGTGTGAGTAGGCTTCCCTTACATGACTAATGTTTAACTAACATGTAAATGTTTTAAACACGATGACTACTGTAAGTGTGGCAGACTAGCAACTATGCGTGCAGCAAAAACCTCAATGGGAAATAGTTAAAATTAGCTCTTCTAATCTCTAAATTGGGTTGACTGCTGGCCAGACAGTGGATGGTCCAGCAGGAAGGGAAGGAAGATTGTGTTTCCCAATCTGATGCATAAGCCTACCAACTGACGGCATACAGTATATCCTATAGAGTTTATGATGTCTGCTCCTGGGTCACATTCTGGAACTAGGACACTAGAAAGGGAAAAGGCACAGCAGGTGCAATGAAAACATAGGAGACTTGGTCCTATAATTGCAATGCAGAAACTGAAGTTAACAAATTGGCATAGCTTATAAAAGTGAGAACCACCCAAACAAAAAATTTAAAAAATATCTTTTTTAATATATTGTGGATATGTGTATATAATGCATACTTTTTACTATTAAAGCTGTATCTCAAATATGAGGAATTCATGTTTCACATTTGTGCAGTCACGTTACAATAATTTAATTAACAGCTCCGCTAATCTACAGGAAAGACCGTCTTTAAACACAAAGCTGTACTGCCCCTGTTTAAATCCTAATTAACCTTACAGGATTAGTCGGGTTCTCAGACAAAGTGTTCTGTCTCTGGAACAAGCTATTCACCCATGAACAATGATTTCTGATCGTATTAAAAACACAAGGAACACATGTCTGTGTAGTGAAACTTACAGAATCTGTGCATTCAACAAATCCTTGAAATTTACAGTGCCATTACTAGGAACGAATCAATGAACTGAGAATATCCATAGCTAGGGGTGCTGTAAACAAAGGGTATTTTACACTGTTGCAACATTTAATTGTGAGAATGAATTCTAATATTACGAAGACACACTGGTAAAACAAACATTTGAATATACAACATTGGTGCTTAAATTTGGCAAATATAGGCAGATTGTACCAGTAACCACTAGAATCCCATGTTAAGCAAAATTAAGCAATATTTCTTGGTAACACTTGTCTCTTTTAATTAGCAAGGAGCAAAAGCTGTAAAATAATATTGACAAATGGAATTGGCAATTGAGAAAGCCAAGTAAGTGAAACACGTACATTTCAGAGTGGTAAACAGTAAAATCACAGTCAGGGACAGACTTGCAAGCCTTGTTAAAAACAATATCCAGTTTACAGTACAATGGTAAAATGAAGCCAAGGCTCGTGTTTTGTCTGCACATGTCTGTTATTACTCTTGCTGAATAGACTTGCTAAGCCTCTATTTGCATATTATTGAATCACCAAAGAACATTACATACAGTGACTTTTTCTTATGGTGCAGATCATCACAGTGATGCTTTGATTAATAAACTTTATAAATCACAAACATTTAAGAAAAATCTATAATTATTTACCAATTTGGATTGGTTGGGATGCCCACGAAAATAAACACTACATTATCAGCACATTTGTTTTCTACAGGCAAGAGTTTTCTAGCTTCATGACAGATCGTAAGTTCTTGGATCCTCACCATTGTACACACACCCTACTATTATTTTTTATATGTCTTGTCAGTCACGGGCACGCAAGCCTACAAAGAAAGCAGCAATTTAGGACAACTGTCTGTACAAATAGGTGTGTTTAGATGTGTTTTTCTTCGCTGTGTTGCAGCATGGGAACAAAAACAACCTGTTATCTGCTTTACATCTGTTGCAAAAGGATTGGGTGTTTAAGGGAATATGTAACTTATGAATCCTGTTGCAGGATATTAAGCCTTTTAGCTGTGGGTGGCCAGTTTGTTTCCTGTCCAAGTTGGTAGTGACCATTTCCTTTTGTACAGTGTATGATAAACCCTTTCTAAAAATAAGAATTATTTTCTATTCGTTTGTTCCCCTCCCTGCACGCAGGGTCATTGTGGTTTCAATAATGACAAAGGGGTATCCATGCAAGTTCAAGGAACTTAGGGCCATAATTGTGACACATTTAAAAATTCTACACAGAATTCTTTATATTTTCTCATTCTAAAAACAATTTGTACTTCAAATCGCACACATCTTTACTCCAATCCAAACTGATGTCTCACACCAATTTCAAGCAGTATCACCTCTTATGGGCATGACAACTCTATTCAGTACAGTATGCACTACATGTATTTCTGTGTCCCCGCAGCAGTATGATTAAAATGGTTTTGCTACACGCATTTGTGATGGGAATTAGGGGTGTACTGAGGTGCCAATCTTCAGGTTCAGATTTGGATTTGGATTGGACCATTTGGGATTCCACACTGCTTCTGAGCTAAACATTCAGTTAAAGTATAAACAGCAAAATAATTGTTGCTCTGATCTACCTAAATTGATCTACCTAAATTTTGTTCTTCTTAGGATGGGGTGTGTAGTGAGCACTGTGTGTAATATGCACTTCTTTGTGACCTTCTGTGCAAACCTTTTTTTAACAAGGGAATTTGTTCACGAGTTTCTAAAGTTAAATTGCTGCTCGGGAAAAAAATAAAATAAAATGACCACTCCCTTACAGTTATTCTACTAGTCCATAGAGTAAAGACATTTTAGCACCTCGAATCCAAGAGACAATTCTGTAACATTTATAGGTTATTATATTTAAATGGCCAAGCAAGGGGTAGAAGTTCAAATAAATAGAAACGTTAAATAACATTTATTGATAACAACTGAAAATGAAAAAAAAAGTAAAAATGTTTAAAAGTGAACCAATAAGAGTTGCTAAATATGCTCTTTATATATAAACTAGTAGGAACTTTTAAATGTACTGAAATGGAATCAACATTTCTGGAGTTTTAGTAGTAACGCAGTCCTGCCCTATTCAGTATTGTGTTGCTGGACCCTGATTAAAGTCTCCTTGTTCAAGACGATACCTGGAATGGTCTTGAGTGTTTAAACCCACACAAAGCCTCCGAAAAGCCTTACAATTGCAACACAGAACAGCATTATAAAACACTAAGTCAAGCAGACAAACATTTTGGCTAGAGTCTTCTTCAGAACTGTACAGATAAACTTTCCAGAGCCTTCCAGACTTTGACAGGTTTTTTTCTGAAGCTATGACTGCAGCAGAGTATCCCGTCTGCTTGTGTTGTTTACAGTAATGTAAGTATAAATATTAGCTTATGGACAAACATGATGGATGCTGCCTATAGTTTGCACCTCAGGGCTCCTTGCTTGAATTGTAATTTGGTGTCACTAATCCACACACATGTGAACAGAACTCTCAAACTCCAGAAGAGGTATTTATATTGACTATCGGATTCAGATTCTGACAGTCTTTCTAGACTGACCAAAGATACCTAGTACAGTATGAGCTGCACCATTTATTTTTTAAGTAAAAAAAAAAACTAAAAAACTAAAAACTAAAAAGTACATCATGGAGTAGTACAAAAAAACTGGCACAAATAAAAAAACATGCCCTTGCTAATGCAACCACAGCTGGCAGGAGTCAGAGCAATGCAATACATGTTATTGTTAAAACAGTAATCCGTCCTCACTACTGGTGGTTGAGACCAGTCTACACTTATAACAAATATGCTCAGTTATGTAGTTCTCTGTCGTGCAAGCAGAGGCAAGATCATTTGCATATAACCACAATAAGCTCTGAATTACATCAATCAAAACTGGCTGACAAAGGCCGGATAACAATGACATGTGCACAAGAGATGCAGTTTAAAAAACACAGGACCTATACATATATTCAAACCCACAGCAGACCTGTATTTGCTACTCTGTAAACTTTTTTTTCAATACAAACAGCCATCCATATTAAGCAGCCCAAAATGTTCAGACCTGTGGGTGACTAGAATTCAAGATGAATAGATTTGCCTGAACACCAATGTGAAAGTCTGTCACTATACACTGTAGGCTTGAAATATCCCCCTAAAATGGTGATGTTTTGACACATGACTAACTAAAGAAAGCAGTGTTTAAATTGTTCAAACTTGTTCTGGATACTGTTCTCAATGAACATGCTATTCCAGCAATGGTCCTCTCCTCTCACTGCAAGCATGTTCATTCTCCACCGAAGTTATTAGTAAAGCATTATTAGCATGCGTCACAATGGAACTGAGAGTCAAAAGATCTGTCATTTCCATTAGTGATACATGTACTTCTCCCTGTTTATAATTAAATACAGGCCTGTTTCTTACTGTTGGCTACACTGGGCAGTGGAAAGCTTTTCATTGTTTTTAAATAGGACTGAAGGCACTTTAGGGACTGACGAACTGGGGTTCATGAAGGTGCTTAACCTTTCTGACTAAAGTCCCATCAGGAATGCTGTGAATTGATGCAAACAGGACTGTATTCACCATGATATTTAGATACTGTACTACAACTATGTAACCATGTACATGTGTTTAAACCAAATCCAACTGAAACTCAGATTAGGGGACCCTGAGTGGCTTACCTGGCTTACCTTATATTTATAATAGTTGTTCTTAATAAACTCAAAGCCAGACTAAAAGAACATTTATTAATTTTCAGTTTTATATAGCCCACAGTAAGAACACAGGATGATTCCAAACTACTGAAAAGCCAAACTAAGGAAGCATTATTACAGGATTGAAATCCTTTGCATTCCTCCCTTCACACTTAGCACTAGAAGTTAATGTTTCGCCCTAGAGTTAAAAGACAGTACACTTTGTACATGTAAAACCATAAAAAGCTTTAACTATGTTAAACTAATAACAGGCATCTCTAGCCTTTGGCAAGATATTCTTTGGTGGTATTCTCTGAATGTTATTTATAGCACAAGAGAAGTTGCTTCCTTTGGGGTACATTTGAGATGGCAGAAACCGAGAATGTTTGTCTACTATATATATATATATATATATATATATATATATATATATATATATATATATATATATATATATATATATACACACACACACACACGGTATAAATCAGCTAAGGCTAAAAGCCAAATTGCATTACTAATCAATATTACCCTTATTAAAAAATGTACAGCATGTCAGGATTATCCCTTACTCTACAGATCCAAGGTTCAATATAATTAAACCTCAACGGAGACCCTGTAAATTAGATTGATGTAGGGTGTGACTCAATACAAGATGCTTCCGTGAGCATATGATAGACAGGAATTTTCCTTGCTGCATAGACATGTTCTGAGATGTACTTTTTAGTGCTTTTAATTTCATCCAATAATCAGACCCAGTGGATTCCATTAGGCAGAAGATCTAAAGTTTTTTTGGTTTTTTTTACTCTTCTTTGTTAGACAAGTAAATAAATATGCGTTTACAGTTAAACTCATAAGGCAGTTTGGCGGTCTCTAAGCGTAGGCCAGATCATACCAGTCAGCATGAAAGCATACAGACACATTATTAGTCATTGGGGAGGAAGTAATAATGGGGTTGTTCTATGGTCACTTTAGGTTGGTCCTTTGATGGACATAAGGCTGCTTGACAGATCAGAACTGGACTGACGCTGTAGTTGTTGGTAAGGACTACTTCAGAAATAGAAACTTATAACTTCCACCTTAAATTTGAATTAAAATGTTAGTAAACTATTTTATTTTTAAATATAACAAGTCGTTATTTAAAATGCATACATAACTTCATTCATGCTATAGATGGAATATCCCAATCACCACATTATACAAATCTTTCCTTTATGATTTCTTGGAAAATCTTTACCTCATCCTGTATGCACAGCTGTAAAAATCAAGCGGCCAATAATTTTGATCCCAGCTATGAAAACAAAAAACATTAGCCTCAAGCCAAAATAAGGTTGAAGTAAACATTTGCATCTTGCACCCTGTTCTGTTCCTTAAAAGCTATATGAGTTAAGGTCACAGTTAAGGTAGGGGATATTGACTGTACTGTCTGAGTCACTTTAGATTGAAAATGTATTACATTGATCCTTCCTTTATCAAGTTTTTCATAGGAAAAGCATAGCAAAGTGTAATAAAGCACAGTGAAAGCATGGTAAAACACAGATAAGCATTGTAAAATGCAAAAATAGTGTTTCCACAGAATAGTGTATTGTTTAGTTAAAAATATATATAGCGTAGTGGAATCGGTTCAGTGTGAACCTGGCTTAAAACACCTATCTGTCAGTGTCTTTCAATATGTTAATAACAAACTTAAGATCGCCCCCTATTCGGACCAGTTCACTACGAAGTCCTTTTTACTACAGAACCGAATACCCGGGCTATCAATAATATACCAATGTTCAACACTGTGTATTATTTGTGAAATTTCACCTACCTACCCCACCCCCTCCTCTGCTTGAAAAAAGGTTGTTTTGTCAAGAGAAAGACCCAATTCCTTTCTTTGTGCACAGAAAGATCACTCAGCTGATATATCTCTTTAAAAGTCGCATCACATTTCCTGTTTTTATTGTTCAAGTAAACTAGTTCACTCCACAATATGGTAAGCTTGAGAAATGCAAAGCATACCCGGTTCTAATAAGGCTGAACCATTGTGCAGCTGAATGTTTCCTCTAAAATACATTTTGAACTATGCAGCAGCTCTTTTGCAATGTAAGTGGACTGCAATGTGTATGATAAAGCACATTAAAAACCATGGTAACTAAGTTTAGTCAGTGGGAAAACTGCAAAAATGTCCTACAAATTACTCTTCTAAGCTGTTAATGGTACAGTGACAAATTGGGAAGAAAAAAATAGTCACATGCTATCTTTGCCACAGTGTAATGAGTCTTTGTTGTGCACACATTGGTACAGATATTATGCACCTCTTGTACTCTTCGTAGAAGTACTGCACAGTGTCAGAGCATGTTGCTGAAGAGGTAGCGACACAAATACTGACTGTTTATTTATAGCTTTGCTGCTTATATACCCTTAAAATGCGGAAGAACATCGCCTGACATTCTGTAACACAATGTTCCCATCCCAGACACATCATGTGACTTGACAAAAAGGCAGATCCGGGGCGTTTAAAGTAACGCTTTTAACCACAACTTCCCTTTATCTGAGAAATTATATTCGAGCTTGTTTTTAAAATGTTCTCACACAATTAACAGCATGCTTATAATGGGAGGTCCTAGCCAATAGACACAAATACAATTAATGAATGCAAATACAATGTTTATGAGTAGTGTTGCCTGGTAGTCAGTGAAGAAACAGTACTTGCATACCAGTGTGGAACAAATGTGGCAAGATATGAAATGACCAGAATTATTTAGCAGAATCTAGCTTTAAGCAGAGTGGTGTCTGTGGCATATTCACAATAATGGGGGCAGCAGTGTGGAGTTGTGGTTAAGGCTCTGGACTCTTGACCTGAGGATCGTGGGTTCAATCCCAGGTGGGGGACACTGCTGCTGTACCCTTGAGCAAGGTGCTTTACCTAGATTGCTCCAGTAAAAATCCAACTGTATAAATGGGTATTTGTATGTAAAAAATATTGTGTAAAAAATAATGTGATTTCTTGTAACAATTGTATCTGCTAAGAAATAAATAATAATAATTAAAGCCCCCACTCGGTTTTACACTACACTAATATAACTTAGTAATATTAAAATAGACTATATTTTATGCACACAACATTTTATCTTCAATGTTAATCTCTCCAATGACATGGTATTTCTACCAGGCTGCATTGTAACAACTTTATTCCCAGGCCTACCTCAGTGTCTCTGCAGTTTCAGACAACACATACAGTACTAGCCTTAAGTAGTGTATTTCACACCACAAAAAAAACAATAAAGAATAAAAACACATTTTCTTGAACAAAACTTTGCAGACATGTAGTGTCATATGTACTATAAAAGAAAATTATGGGGGCTCCCGAGTGGCGCATCTGGTAGAGGCGCTCCGCGTGGAGTGCATGATGCGCCTTATAGCCTGGATGTCGCCGGTTCGAGTCCAGGCTATTCCATTGCCGACCGTGAACAGGAGGGCTTAGGTCGGCCAGGGTGTCCCCGGCTCACCATGCACCAGCGACCCCTGTGGTCTGGCCGGGCACCTGCGGGCTTGCCTGTAAGCTACACAGGACTGCGTTGTTCTCCAACGCTGTAGTCTGAGGTGGTTGCATGATGGGCCTGCTGTGTGAAAAAGAAGCGGTTGGCTGACGGAACACGCTTCGGAAGACAGCGTGTTTGTCTTCGCTGCTGCCGAGTCAGCGCAGGGGTGGTAGCAGTGAGCTAAGCCTAAAAATAATTGGCCATTCCAAATTGGGAGAAAAAAAAAGATAGAAACAATTGGCGACTACAAAATGTAGCTCCTGATTGCCACATGTGTAGTTCTTTTTAGGTGTGTTTGCAGTATCACTCCAACTCCCTTCTTTGCCTAAATCTTTCCCTTTGCATGTCTGCTCGTGTCACACACTTTCACAATGGAACCCCTTTGTGAACATCCTGAAATCGCAACACATAGGCCCTTTGGTAAATGGGATATGCAGCATTATCTCTGTGGCAATGCCAACAGTTGTTTGGTTGATGTACAGGTTAACCTACAGGATGATAGTTCCTAATGCAGCTTATCCTTCCTTGAAACATAACGTTCTTTGTTGTATGCAACTCTATATTTTAAAGACATGTTGGCCAAATTCAAGTGTGGTGAGAGTTTGATAAAATACTGGTGAAGTACAGGGATCCAAGCAAAAAAAAAAACAGCAACTGAATATATATTACCAGAAGAGATTCAAAATTAAAAAAAAAAAAAAAAAAACCTCAGTTGTATTGGCAGTAGTCAAATGGAATTTCTATATGTTCCTTTACATACAGTAGACTTGTGGGAATCTGTCACACTAAGGAAAGTAATAAAAATAATACAAAAATAAGTAGCCAAATAGAAGCAAGTCCTTGGGGAACATAAACCCAAGCAATGCAAATTAAAAAGTAAAAAAAAAAAAAAAGATCCTTTGTACGGTTTCTCCACGCAGAAAAGAAAACATGGAGATTGTTGACCTGTGAGGTAATTAACTGCTGTTTATTTTCCAGAGCCATCTGTTAAGGAAGTGCTGCCAACTGCTGGCAAGCAAAGGACCTGCTGAAATCCAGCTCCCTCAGCCCTTTGAACTTCTCCCAGAGGGACCGGGACTGAGTGTTCTGTATACCAGTCAGGCATGGGAAGCTTATTATGAAAAATAAGCTTCAAGTAAGAGTTCTGCACTGTGTGAAGGAATAACGGAGGGGGCTGCCAGAGGCCACAGTCTGACTTGTGTAATGAGGGAGAAAGGAACTGGAGAATGAGTCTGAGGTTACAAACACATACACACAGTATTCTGTTTAAATATTATTATTTGTTTATTTAGCAGACACCTTTATCCAAGGTGACTTACAGAGACTATGGTGGTGAACTATGCATCAGCTGCAAAGTCACTTACAACAAAGTCTCACCCGAAAGACGGAGCACAAGGAGGTTAAGTGATTTGCTCAGGGTCACACAGTGAGTCAGTGAGTGAACTGGGACTTGAACCGGGGACCTCCTGGTTACAAGCCCTTTTCTTTATATATAGGGCATATGGGAGGCCGCACAGCCAAAGGCATTTTGAAGCTTGTCTATAGCTTTAAACACCAGGTCATATTTAGGGGATTAAGTTCAATAGTGGATGGGCCAACTGTAAAATATTTGCAAAGGTCTAGGTGTTTAAACTAGATAAACTGCCTCTTTCTATACTATAAAAGTTGCTGTATATCTGTTAATCGGTAACTTTAACAAAATGAATACATTGAATGGAGATAATTTACCTCTTGTCTCCATGTCTCCACTTTTTTATTCACTCCAACTTATTTTATAAATGCAGTTTTTATCGCGTACTTTAGTGTGGTTAACAGAGCATTGCACAAGAAGAGTTGCCTGACTCCAGCTGCCCCCAAATATTGTGAGTATTTATTTATTTATTTATTTACCATTTTGAGTATGACCAACAATAAACTCACTCATGTAAATATTGTGCTTAATGAACATTTGTGGAGTGTAATTAATTCTACATGTTAAATAAAATGTTAAATTAAACAATTGTGTAATGTCACGTTCTTACACCAATTACTGTAATTTAAAGTGTGACCAGGAAACAAGCATATGCCAGAAAGTTGGATCTGAAACTAGGTGTTTCCTAAAAAGTCGATATACATGAGGGGTGAGGGAGAACTCTGCACAATGGGGAATTGATTGTTACAGCTTTGAAAGTGTTATCGGGCTTGGCACCATGCTGTTAAAGCAGTTGGTCCAACAAAGAACCCTAGTTTTGTTTAATAACATAAATGATGCATTTGAAAGACAAATTATTACAAACATGCTGGTGCACATGCAGTCTGTCTCTGTCCTGTCACACAGAACATTCCAAACTGCGCCTACATGGGAAAGCAGTGTTCCTTCATTTGTGGATGAAAAACACAAACAGTCCTTCCCCCCATGTTATTTATGTTTCTTATCATTTTGTTTATAGTTGGCATGTGCTACATTTAAAATACCCTCAGTGTTCCTGCCATTTCTGATATTAACATCAGTTTCATGGAGTAATTTGGTTCTTATTGTAGGCAACAGACTTTAGTGAGTTAGTGGGAAGTTTCTCAAAGTATATTATATATACACTAGCACCACTAGCTGGCCACTTAACAAATTACAAACTTAGTAGATGAATAAATAAGACATCTTAACCAAACAGACTAAGTAAATAATCATTTCTAAGAAAATAATAATTTTCTAAAAATGAATAAATAAATAAATAAATAAATAAATAAATAGAAAAGATATACGCGTGCTAAATTAATTATCTATGGCTGTACTTAAATTGACATTCGAAAATAAACTGGGTGTTTAAACACTACTTTGAAATGACTAAAGTGCTGTAATGTTAATACAATATAGATCTGGTATAAAAACCATATTTGTGTATACGAGTCCCTGGCCGCCTCATCAACAGTGAGAACAGGGATAATCAGTTATGTGGGGTGGATGTATTCATTTGCAATGTCCTTCAAATGTTGCTCCCTTTGTCCAGATACGAAGTATACTAAAAGTATAATTATAGGAGACAAAAAAGGCCCCGACAAACTCCCCTGCAACAACTTGCAGCTCAATTGCAGCCAGTGAGAAAGAGTCCAGAAATGTTCAAAAACCCACCAGAAAAAAAAGGCTGTTTGGAACAACCCCTGGTGAGATGATATGCAGCACACCAAAGCTTCAGAGCGAGACTTGTGTGACCTACAAGTTCACATGCAGCAGCGGCGGATTCTCAGCTAGAAAAGTGGCAGGCAGCCAGCTGCTATTGCGTGCTACTACAGTTCTGCAGATTTGGGTCTGTGCCAGCGCTCTCTGAACATTAACTGAACCAGATCCTTTTAAAAACGCACATAATCCAGTGTTTTACTTTGTGCAGAGGAACCTGCCTTGAAGACAGCCAGTGATAATGCGCTGCTCACTGGTCCTTGCAAAGCAGGAGCAGCACAGCCACAGGGATCATGTGCCCTTCTGTCTGATCAAATATAAGAAAAAGAGGATGTGCTTGAAGAGAGTGGTTTTTGTGGTGTTCTTTTGTGGTATACTTTTCTGTAACCCAACTGTAAAATAAAATAAGACGTACTTGTTGCCAGGGGAACATTTTTTAACACAACAACAAACAAAAAAAGCAGCCATTGCAGTTACGTCATTTAACTGAGCTGCAAACAAACCAGCAATGATAATTAGACTATATGTGAGGGCTGCTTACAGTCTCATAGATATACTGGCATCTGGAATTCATAAAAGGATTGGTGAGCAGGTGTTGAAAATTACATAACTCATTTTATTTTCTGTAAACGGTTTTTAAATGTCATAACTGGGCTTCATCAAATTGATGCTCAACTTCATCAAAACAGGTTTCAAAACCAAAATGAAATATGCAGAACACAAAATGATTAGCTACATTTGACTTATGTTCCTGTAGTAGCATCTCAAAGTCACAGCTGCAGAGGAGAAGGCATGAAGAGCTTATTATATTTTTAAAAATCTAGATGTGGGTGTTTTGTGTGTGTGTGTGTGTGTGTTTGTGGGTGGGTATGTGTATCGGTGTGATGGGGCACTGCTCACAATTGTTGTTTTCTGATGGCAGTACATGTTAGGCACTCGGGATTCAATTAGCACCAGCACTGCTTTTACTTCTTAGCCATTTCCTGACTCTTTCTTTCTTTCAATACAAGGTTTTCACAATTGAAAAACAGTGTGCAGTCTACTGAGGCCACCAACATTTATACTAAGTAAAGAAAGACTGAGGGCAGACAGCTAAACTGACTAATGGTGTCAGTGAGTTTTGGCTCACTACAATGTTTTTCCTGATAAGCCCTTCCGATGGACTATATTGAGCACTTGAGTATTTTTGTTAGCTAATATCCCTGTTCCTAAACTTTTTTGTGAGGTGCTTGCCTTTCACTATACAGCATTGGCCACTTCTAATTTAACTAAATCATCAAAAATATGTATTTGTATAAACAGACATTCCTTGCCGAGTGAGAGCATTGTTTTTACTGATACTAAACTACAACAGTACAAACTAAAGTCCAGACACAGGCACATTGAGAGTATGAATGAGAGCTAGAAATGTGTTAGCTTTTTAACCTGTCTACTTTCAATTTACCAGTCTCAAACTGAATTACAAGACTTGAAAACCTGCACCTGAACTGCATCTTAAATACTCTGAACATCCTGAATGGATCGTTTCAGAATATATTCTTTCATTATATCCTTTTCAAGGAGATAAACAAAAATAAGAATACAAGTTTTGCCTCTAGGGGGTGCCATCACATTTTCTTCAGCCCAAGGGTGGAGCGATGGGGGCAAGATGTCAGTGTACAAATCAAATGATTTAAATATATGCTAAATATATAGCCTACTCTGAACTACCCACTCTGCTATAAGACTTATTATTTTGTTTATTTAGTAGACGCCTTTATCCAAGGCGACTTACAGAGACTAGGGTGTGTGAACTATGCATCAGCTGCAGAGTCACTTTCAATTACGTCTGACCCAAAAGACGGAGCACAAGGAGGTTAAGTGACTCGCTCAGGGTGACACAATGAGTCAGTGGCTGAGGTGGGATTTGAACCAGGGACCTCCTGGTTACAAGCCCTTTTCTTTAACCACTGGACCACACAGCCTCCTATAAAATAAATACACTGTTTTGCACGTGAGTCATTCCAAACCAAAGATGGGAGATGCTTGCCAGCTAAAAGTCACCCAGGTGACTAATGCATTGGTGGGAAAATCTCACCATTCGGAATCTGTTATGAAAAAAAATGAAAAAATATTACAGTAGTCCCTCGCTGTCTGGAGACAGCTAGAGAATGGATCATAGAAATGCTGGGACAGCTAATTGTAGCCTGCCTGGGAATTGCCAGAAACACACAACCAATAAATCCAGGTTAAAAAATGTAAATAAATAAATAAATAAATAAATAAATAAATAAACAAACATAAGGTTGTTAGATTTTTTTCAGGTTGAAAAAAAGAAAAGGGAAGTTTTTTTATTGTAAGAGTAGTTCAAAGTAACATTACAGTTAACATGTAAGGCTGTATGTAGCTAATGCAGATCCTCAGCATTAAAGGGGAACTGTACTCAAAATAACAAGGCTCTCTAAATGCTCTGTACATATAACAAATGTGTCTCGCTGCACCAATTTTGTTAAAAAGCATTTGGCCAGTATTTCTGTTTTTTTGTCAGCTTTCTGGGTCAGCTGGAAATGCAGGCCGCTGCCATATTGGAACCTTTCATATTGTTGACAGCCACCCACACCAGTGAACGCAGGCAGGGTGAATGATGTCGGAATGCAAAGCGTTCGGGTGCAAAAATAACAAAAGGAAAAACAGTAACAAAAAGTATTTTTGTGTGCCTAAGCCTTTAAACCAACAAAGGACGGCCATAACAAAACAAAGGCTACATAATATAGAAACGGGACCTACGCTCAATAGAATACTATGTGTGACTATAGAGCGAGTCAACGACAGGACGTCACACAAAGCACGACGGAAGAGAGCTCCAATACATTCAATGTTAATTTGTTTTAATGATTTTTATATGATATACTGCTCAAGGAGAGGCTGAAAATGCATCAGAAGCTTTAGTTAACATGTTTTCTATTGAAATGGTTATATATTCATTTGCATTACAGTTCCCCTTTAAAATATGTACAGTATTTATTGAAAGTGCCTATGACTTCAAGGTAATGTTGCATTTTACTCACCCAAAATACATGTTATTCAAATTGGTGAGTAAATTACACAATGGCCCAACACCTTATCTGGATTGCTACCTAGGAGTATATGACTATTTCCTGAAGATGGAAATCTTTCAAAACAAAAAACAGATTAGGAAACTAAACACATCTTAAATTGACATTTTCTCCCCAGAGCATCTTGTTGCCTGAATAAACTTATATACATATACATTATATAGAATGTAAAATGAGAACTGGGATATTGCAAGCACATGTTGTTGAAAGGGAAATACAATGTTAAGCCTTAAAGGACTTACTGTGATACTGTTTTGTGAAACACAAACAAAGTTACATAAACTATTTGTATTGAAGGCCAGCTTGTTTAGATCATTGGGAATTATGCCAGTTCTCTCGGATTAAGACCACACATTGCACTTCCAAATTTAGATTTAAATCCACCCCAAGAGATTTCGATGCTGACGCAGAGTGACATTAAGGCGGACTCAGGATAGGATACTTCTAGCTCAGAAGAGATGGCCTCAAGCGTCATTTGCCAGCAGGTTTTGTCCCTCTACATCACAATAATATTTCAATTGGTTAAGAAGCTTTGTCCTAGAGTTAGCTGCCAAAGGCAGTTTTCCAAATGCATCCCAATGCAGAGCTTCACACAGTTTCAGTGTTCCTCACTGCTGGTTGAAGAGCTGTTCCCTTCTGTTCATCACTGTCAGGAAAATAATTTCGTCATCAGGCTTCTGAAGCAAGAATGTTTTATACACCACCAGCGGATCAATGCGACTGTGTTTACTGTAAACAGATCAAAGAAGTAGGGAGTGATTAACATTCCCTTCTTGTGGAATTATTAGAACACAGATGTCCGTCTATAAAAACTAAAATAACTGATGAGTTTTAACCAAACTTCAGCATGTTTTAATCCTTCTGTTTGAGCCGAATTGAGAAAAATCGCCTTTTATTTAAAGTTCAGTATGCACACCTTGAAAAATAGATTTTTGGTAAAATAGCACAGGCATGTATAGTTTCCAATCAAAGCAGTGAAAGACTGTGTTGCTGCACATTTTAAACTGTTACCATACTTCTCATTCATCATCCTTTAGGGTGGATCTATTTAAAGAGATGGTGTTTCCCAGTGGAAAAGCTCATGAATTTACATATGCATCCATCCATGTCGCTTAATGCAGGCTACACTGATTGCATGCACAGTGAAAAACATACATTATCCATACAGTAACTTTAAAAAAGTACAATCATACGTGTGTACGAATGCACGGCCAACTCCGCTATAGTCTCTACATCCCCTGACGGGTGAGAAAAATAACTAAACTAGAAGGATATCACCTTCCTCAGAGTTTAAACTCTGAAACGTAGAAAACAGTATGTGCTAAAAAGTTCAAAAGACAAACAACGTGTAACGATTAAAATTAATGATCTGGAAAAACACAAATGCCAATAGGTGTGCCTCTTTAATTCATCTGCATTGTATTATGTCTTTCATCCATACAGTTAGTACAAGATCTCTGATAATGGTAATGCAAGCACAGCTGATCATGTCACGCAATACTGTAGGAGTTTATGCACATGCATATCTGAACGTGGTGTTGTGTAAGTTATATGTTTTCATAGTATATGCAAACTGGTTTTGTTGCTGCTGGATAGTCAAAACAACCCAGGTTGCTTTTTGTTGTTTTGGTATACATCCTATTAAATAACTTGCCATATTGTTTGTCCTCAAGATGCCTTGTACCAGTCTTATTCAATGTTATACTAAAATGTTACACCTAGTGAATTGTTTTCTACATCTGTCCATAGTTTACCCCAATATTTCTCATTAGAAAGAATGCATTGTTGACTTGCAGTTTATTCACATTTCATTAAGGAATAGTTTCAGCTACTGGAACTTATTGTCATCTGCAAGATGGAGGTAATTCCTGGCCATTAAAAAAAAAATTACCGGGCAGTATTTAACATCCGATTAAAAAAACTACTGCCTGGTTATTTTTCATCTAACGTCACAATGAGTGATGTTTTTTGACAGTAAATGGCGTTCATGCATCTCCCGATGAAATACTGTCATGTTAAACACTATAAAGGCACTATAAAGGAGACAGAAAGTTTTATGAATATGGGCCAAGGTGTACACTATGAGATAACCTAACGTTGCCTTTCAATACGAAGACGACCAACAACCAATACTTTTGGGAAAAGTATACCAAAGCCGAGGGAGCGTGAGCGGAGACAGCAGACAAGGGACGATTGCGAGCGTGCAACCTCAAGGACCCTTGTGCCTAATGAAGGCATAGAGGGATCTACCACATTAAGCCGGTAGAACCTGGTGAATGTATGCGGAATAGCGCAGCTAGCCACAGTGCAGATATCAGTCAATGAGACTCCTTTAAAAAAGGGGGCCCATGACGCAGCCACTCCTCTGGTAGAGTGCGCGGCGACCCACGGCTTCCATGCCTTTCACCTCTTGAGACCAGAGTTAGGTCACAAATTAGTTTAATAACACAATTCTAAACATGTCTACAAATATTTATAAATGATTAAACTGGCCATGTTACAAGACAGCCAGGTCTATGGTCTATAAAATAATGATCAAGTCAAGATCAAATATTTCCTTCCTCACATACATTTTTAAATAGCTTTTATCATTACCTATAATTTCACACCAAACTGTAAGCATGTTCTAATGTATAACCTTGCATCACTATATTATTATTATTATTATTATTTATTTATTAGCAGACGCCCTTATCCAGAGCAACTTACAATTGTTACAAGATATCACATTATTTTTACATACAATAAATTTTTTTTTTTTTTTTTACACATTATTTTTACATAAAATTACCCATTTATACAGTTGGGTTTTTACTGGAGCAATCTAGGTAAAGTACCTTGCTCAAGGGTACAGCAGCAGTGTCCCCAACCTGGGATTGAACCCACGACCCGCCGGTCAGGAGTCCTGAGCCCTAACCACTACTCCACACTGCTGCCCCACAGAATACTTTACCACAAAGAACTTGGTAAACTGTATTAAAAGTTATTTGATTGACACAAACTAGCAAGGTGTACATAGCCTGCAGTTTAACTGCCCCGTATTGCAATTTGAAATCATACTATCAGTAACTACTGTTTCACATGTGCAGCCCAAGGCTCTCCTGGTTGTTAATTATTTGCCCCAGAAAAAATACCCTAGATCAGCTCTTCAACTAATTATTATATAATATTTAATATTTCTATAATATTTCTTAGCAGATGCCCTTATCCAGGGCGACTTACAATTGTTACAAGATATCACATTATATAGATATCACATTATTTTTACATACAATTCCCCATTTATACAGGTGGGTTTTTACTGGAGCAATCTAGGTAAAGTACCTTGCTTAAGGATACAGCAGCAGTGTCCCCCCACCTGGAATTGAACCCACGACTCTCCGGTCAAGAGTCGAGAGCCCTAACCACTACTCCACACTGCTACCCGCAGTTAATAATGAAAGTTGGAAAAAAAACTGAAACCACATATTTGAAAAACTGGGGAATTCCATATTGTGCAAACATTTTCCCTTTTTCACTTTTTCTTTTAATCTAATAGGCTAATTTCAAAGCCCAATATATTTAACCCTTTATTCCTAATGATTGTTTAAGCATTAGGATGGTGTGATTACAGCAGGGATAACTGCTATCTGTCTGGATCTAGCATCATGTGACAAAGCTCCTCTGAAAATGTTTGGTTTTGTGGTCAAAGTACATGACTAAAAGACACAGTCATGAGTTTTCTGATGCATATAAATGTAAAATAATTCTGTAAATAGAACATTTATTTATGTTACGCAATATCCCCTTGGGAGGGGGATCAACACTTCTTTACTTTTTTAGAATATTAATTCTGGAGTCAGTTTTATTGCTGTTTATGTATGAGGAATGTTTTATCTACTATGATGGCCATATCCTTATATGAATATACAAACCGATTCCCTAACTAAAATGAATATCACTGTAGTTACCTAGAATTAATAATAATCACATATGGCCTTTCATGTAAAATACCCATTCCTAAACGTCTTCACCAGCTACCTTCAATATTTCCTTTACAGTAAAACAGACTGGCCGCACTGCATTCTGTCGACATGCTTCAGCTCTCGTGTTTGCAGTGGCTGCTCGTTTTTGAATTGTCACATGTAATACTTTTTGTGTGGGGTGTCTCTTATTGTCATCTTACGCAGTCCTGGCTACTGAAACCGTGCAAAATGATTGTTGTTATAATAGATATAATGGTTAAGATTATACTCAGGAACAACCATTAAACATAACATTTTCCAAGCATAAGATGACGTCTCTTATATACACAAGGCTGGAACTGTGACTAACAATTAACAAGTTGACTTCCCATACGTTATCTATTATGTGATATCCCATTAAGATGCATTATCATTTTCTTCTAAGAATAAGAAACATTTAAATGAGTGAGATTTGGCAAATCTGTGAAGTATATGTAAATAAATATTACAATAAAGTTACTCGCAGATGGAGTGTACTCTGCTTCACTTTAAAATGTCACTGTATCATTTGCAATAAAGGCTGGATTTATAAGGGTTTGATAGACTCACTCGAGTTCCTGATGTCTTAAAGTTGATTCTTTCATATAAAGTAAGATTTATTTACTAATATTAGCAGATGAACAAGTAGGACAACTAATTCTCTCTTTATGATAATAATCCAAGGACATCGTGTATTTACAAGAATTCATATTCTTCGGATTAAACTGGTATTAACTGTAAATTATAATTTACACACTTTCATTCTGGTTTGGATTACCTCTAAAACACCGTTATTTTGCTTCTACTGTTTACATTTTTTGTAGGCCTGATTTTGAAGATGTTTCGAAATCCAGGCCATATTCCACCTAACCTGCATTGCTTACAGCTACAAACCCAATGTACTGTATGAGCAACCTCTATCTCACACCCAAACATGGAAGATGCTCATGTTATGTTCACACAGGTTTAAAATCTGGGTTTGTTTTACTAACTAGACCACCACCGTACTTGAATTGAGCTGTTATGGATAGCAACCAGGCCATATCACAATTGCTCCCACTTCTCCCACTTTTATAATCATATATTCTTTACCATACATGCCTTTTTTGATGTTCACTACATTTCACTATACATTTACTGCAGATAATGTCTTATGGTTGATACCATACGTACATCATATACTGCACGACAACTACAGTAACTGTGGACAAGCAAAACTAAGAAGTCAAGAACACAAATGTTTGGCTAATGCTTCATCAGTGTGTTTTTTTGCACAGAAAGGGCTTAACAAGAACGTTTTAATGGTGAATGGAAATTTACAGTGAACTTCAAGATAGCTGTTATTGTTTATTGACATGATAGTATATAATTGTATTACTGATACTATTTCTTCTTATTACAATAGAACCCAACAATTTCTGCAAAATTGCATTTTCTAGTGTCATATAATATTGGCAAGATAAACATCAATAAAGTTTGCTTTGTAGTGTATAAGGGTCAAACTTCTATTCTTCTTCTTCTTCTTCTTCTTATTATTATTATTTAGCAGATGCTTTTATCCTAAGCAACTTACGAAACTAAACAAAATATAAAAGTATATAAGTAACTGGCAATAAAAATGCCCTGATAACTCTTGACACAACTTGGAACAGACACCACAAGGACGTGGAAGGTGTCTCAAGGGAAGCCTACCTATACTATCATTCATATTTCACATAATCAATGCAGAGAGGCACACAGAGGATCATGAGGACAATAACCCCAGTACACCAGGAGAACATGCACCACACCAGACAATGCCAGATCCAAGCGGTTAAAATAAAATGCCCAGGAATTGTAGGTGTAACATACTCTAGACCAGGCATGATGTGATATATTAGGCCACAGGTACACAAGCTTCTGCACTACTTGGATACAGGGATGTTTAGGGAGAATGCTTGTGTGTTATACTGGTAATTTCTTACAGTAATAATCTTTTTAACATACTATAAATTGTAATCTTACATACTGTATGTGTATATGTATTTCTTTAACTTTATAGGGCACTTCACCTTGAAGTTCTTAATTGCTTTGTATTCTGCGAATGTACTTTACACTGTTCCATTTAAAGTATCTGCACGTTTTGTTTTACTGCTGCTTATCACTTAATGATAATAGAATGTGTTTATTGTAATGCTGAGAAGTGATAAGGGTTCATGTTGCTAAATGTATCTCCTTCAAAGCTATCAATTTTAGTCACAACACTTCTATAGTACAGTCTGTTTACTCTTTCTTTTTAACTATACTTGCCAGACGGAAAGAGTACAAAATGTGAAGAATGTTCCTTTTATTTTTGTTTACGTTAGAAACTTTTTTTTTGCGTGTTCAGTTTGTAAAATGATGATTGTGTGAAATAAAATGCGCAGTCGCTATCTTCTGTACTGTGTTTAGGTCACAGGTTCCAATCAAATTGTGTTTTTACCATGCCTAACCATACTTACCTGCAATGTATGTACAGGTAGTGAACAAAAAATGAAAACACCAATGTAAATTCACTTAATAGGGCGTTGGGCCACTATGGTATCCTGCTCTGTGAAGTTCTCGGCGGACCGTTTTTGATGAAACTGACTGCTCGCACCCCAGGTTGAAATTCGCAGTCAACTGATCTGCAGTTGCTCAATTGTTTTACATTGCACTTCGAATTAATGCACGGATATCACGATCCTGGAGTATGCGCTTCTGCCCAGTGTTGCCCTTTGCTGATGATGTCTTTCCCTTGGAGTTCCATGCCGACATCACCTTAGACACAGTTGCTCGTGAAACATCAGCAAGTTGAGCTGTCTTGGTCACTGAAGCTCCTGCCGAGCGCGCCCCAACAATCACCCCTCTTTCAAAGTCACTGAGGTCTCCTCTTGCAGCCATGCTAGCCATAATTATAGGCAACCAGGCCTGTCCAGCATTTTTATACATGACCCTAAACATGCTGGGGTGTTATTTGCTTAATTAACGCATGAGCCACACCTGTGTGGAAGCCCTTGCTTTCAATATACTTGGTGTCCCTCATTTACCCAGGTGTTTCCGTTTTTTTGTTCACTACCTGTAGTATCTTGGAGCAAACTTTTATAAGGGAAATCCTGAATCCTGCTATATACTTGACCAACATGTCTCCTGATGGAAGGATTGTGTGTTGAAGATCATGTCGCATGGCTAATAAAAACTGCATCACAATCATGCTACCTGAATACTGCTCTGCAAGGGTTATGCCACATTTTCTCCATGATTTACCATTCTTTTTACTTTGTTATGTATGCTTTCACTACAATAAACTGCAGTACACTTGTATAATGCTTTTATAATTGCACGCTCTCCAAAAGTGTTAGAATAGTCAGTCGTTCTGCAACCTGCATGAAAGCGATATGACACAAAGCGTTCTCTTTGCATGTCCTAAATTGTTCCGTGCGCTAGTCTTATAACATGAAAATGAAAAACAATACCTGTAGCTTTATAAAACTGGCAAGCAACATCTCATATCTCATATTTTGATCTTATGGTTAATCCGGTGGAACCCACTTGTGCGTCACAGTCGTATCTGAATCTCTTGATGTCCTCTACTTTCACAATCATCATATCTTTTTGTTTACAAACAACTTCAATGCTGATCAGTTGTACTGTAGAAACACTGCTTTTTGATTGTGTCTGGCCAAATGTTTTCTTTGGTTTTAAGATCATAGCGTGTTTTGTTCCTATGTGTTCAGCTAGTGTTCCTGTACTAAGCAGAAGTGTTGTAAAACTTTGACTTCCTTGTTTTTTTGTTAAGACTGTTCTGTTCTCCCTCCGTTCCTCTGTTTCTTAAGGCAGTTGCTGTTCTCCTTCCGTTCCTCTGCTTTCTCTTCACTGAATACTTGCAAAAATCTCACAGAAGAAATTTAAAATCATTTTGGATGTTATATTTTTTTAGTATATTTTAGTGTGTTAAAGAAACAAATAATCATGTATTAATTTACATGAACCTAAAGCTCATAGATAAGCAAACTTTAAAATAATGAACAGTTATTTAAACAATGTTCATGTGAATAAAAACCAGAAAGGGGAAAGATTAGGCAGCCATTTTCACAGAGGATACATTTGGGTGACGAATGAATAATTAAGTAATTAACTTCTTAGGCTTGCCTATGTATAACAGGGAATTAAGTAAGCTTAGTTTAATTTTAACTTTAAAATAGTATTTGTGTGTAATAGTAAGGTGCATGCTACAATCTGCAGTATAGTGTATCACTGTTCTAATAAATAATCAAATGTGATATACAGTGCTCACCCGTTATAACGCAGAATCGGTTATAACACGGTAGGTTCGTGGCTCCCATTTGCTCCACAATGCCACTACAGTAGCCCTTTTATACTCGTTATAAGGCGGAACACAAATAGCACGGTCTTGTAACTGTGGCTCCCCACTACAGCGTTATAAAGGGTGAGCACTGTATTTCTGGAAAACTGAAACAGATATCGAGTTCTCCTAACATAATACCCGTATTCATTTTTCTTTCACAATAAGCGTGTAAATTGCACTTTGCGCAGTGCTGTCCTTTATAGGTTACTTCCTTCTTAACTGATTTCACATAATGAGGAAAATAAATAGCCATATTGCACAATGCTTTACAGTACTGTAAAGACCATTCCTTAACGAGAAGTGATTAAATATCATCATAAAGCAGCTAACCTTAAAAGTTAGATTTGTAAAATGCATTGGTGCCATCTAAAGGATCATGGAGGTAGAGCACCATCACACAGGTATTTTGACGCAATTCTTTGTTGATCCCTGCCGAACACACTCATCCTCTGCATTAATACTGGGGGTGGTAAGGTAACTGATTAATTGAAGACTCATCACCGGAATGCACACATTCTCATTCAGAGATTAGGCTGTTACTTACAGGGCGTAAAACCCTGTATGTGCCGAATTCTGTGCAGTGTATTTTCACTCTATCACAGTAGAGTTAAAACTGATCAGAATTCCTATTTATAACAAAAAGTTAATATAAAAAAAGAATTGCGTGTTAATATTATATCGGGTGACTTACACATTTTGCACCTCATGCAACATTTCATTAAAACATAGTATGGAATTTTGCAGGATCTGAAGTAATTGTAATAAATACATAGCCTCACCAGTCAAACCATGTTCAGTTTCTGGGCTGCAAAACAGTTACACACAGTTGTAATTTAACTGAAATACTTTTTGTGCAACACATACCATTTTACACTAGCACTTTACAGTGGTATTGAGCGTGCAATGAAGCAAGACTCACAACCTGTTTTGTTCATACTTACCTTAATGTAACTTTGAGTGCAACTGACTACTGGACTAACTAATCCACTTTCTGGGCTAGTTTGGAGTCCACTTTACTTACTATCATGAGTTATTTTACCCCGCATTAGCGTGTGTAAACAAATTTAGACACATAAACCCAACGCTACTTGTTTGATTGCGTATGTATCATGCACGTAAAGTCACATGCTCGGGTCAAAAAATTGCACTGTAGTATCAAGTCCAGTTTTAGTGTGTCTACACTGAAAAGAAACTAAGGTGCACCACATCTAAACCACATTAACTACTCCCGGATTTGACAACCAGATCCAATTCCTGGATTAATTTTGCTCAACTGTGAAAACTGTGAGAGATAAGCCATTTATTGTGTTTCAGCACCATCTTGTGGATAATTTAAATATTACAACCCTAGGTGCCTGCTATTAGGATGTATTTACTGATATTACTCAACAGCAGAAAACCATTTATTACATCAACACGTTTATGTTTTACACGTATTCCCCGCGTGGGGGTAAAGTACTGTGGATCACCATGCCTTACACCTTTATCAGGAGAGCCAGTTAAGTGTAAACAGTAAAGTAAAATCAAATAGTAACATAGGTCATCCTAACATATACAACTATTTAAAGTATTTCATATTACCTCACATTTCCTGTTACGATGCCTGGAATCAAAAATGACAACACATTAAGTTTGAGTTTTTCATGTGGGCTAAAATAATGTCATTCTAAACATATATTTAGTTTAGGAACATATTTCAGTACTGGTTGATTGTGTGGATATGAGTTGGTTTACAAATTATAATACAATTATAATACAATACCATACAATATATTATTTTACATGTACAGTATATACAGTATGAGTCATACATTTATAATTAAAAATTTGATTTATTCTTCAAAAGTCAACCAAAAACACTAAAAAGTAGTAAGCAAGAACAGAACCACAGGTTTTGGATTAAGCCATTGTGATTAGATTAAATTAAATTAAAACACCATTAATTCCTTCTCTGTTTAAACACATCCAGAATAATCCAACCTCACATTTTATGGTACTTTTTAACCCCCTTTTTCTGCCCAAATTCAGTTTCACCTCACTGCTGCAACCCACATACCAATCAGGAGGTCTGAAGATCAGCCGCCATCTTCAGTTCCACTGATGCCTCTTTTAATCTGCCAGATCTAAGCAATGGATGCTGCTCAAGCTTACTGAGCCCTGGAAATAAGGACCTAGCCTGGAAAATGTCCTTATGGACTTGTAGGGTAAGGGTGGCTAAAGTGTGATGAAAATGTTCCTTCCTAACCCTCTGTCAATGCAAAGTTTTAAATGAACAACTCAGGATTCAAGCATGCAAGCTCCAGATGAGCCACTGGTGCCAACGGTGGTTCTTTGATCAGATGCAACATCTGTGAAGTGCACAACAGAAACAGAGACAGACTAAAAGCTACTCAGCCTACTTTAAAGTCAAAAAAGCAGACTTAAATATGAGTCAGACTGTACTATAAGAAAGCAGGTGTGAGAGGCTGGTTTTCAGGGTAGGTACACTCAGGGAATTATTCATTTCCAGTGCCAAGCAGGTTGCTGACATCCAGAGAGCATAGCACTGAAAACAAGGAATGCACAGTGTAAGGAGAGTAAATCAGGCAATGAACAACCAGCAACATGGTCATGGGGGTCATGGGACTACTTCAAGTTATTGTAGTTTTTTTTAAAAACCCGAGATCTGGCCATGCTTTCAGTTAGAGGTGCACTTGCTTGGTCATTTCACCCTTTTCATGGCTTCATTCCTTCCATTAGCTGATTAGCTGCTTCGACTGACATGGTTTTGCCCAGTAAAATGCTTTGACCCAGAAGACACTGCGGAGGTGAAAAGACCCAGGAGCTGCAAGTGGAACAAATACAGTGCGAATAAGCCATAGGAACTGAGAGTTTTCTGTAACCTAGTGTGTTGCCAGGTACCTTGTTTTGAACTGGAATGCTTTTGTGTTTTCAATAGCATGCACAATTGAGACCAAATGGAAGAGCAAAACAGGATTTAAGAAATTAATTTGTTAGCTACAATTACTTACGATAAGTCTTAAAATAAATACATTAAAAAAACAAAAAAAAATAGTGTATGGTCATATAAAAAAATACGTGACAAATGCACAGAAATATGGACTTTAGCTATTAAAATAAAGCCATCCAGTGATTGCTATTCACCTAGATAGAAGTATTTCCCAAAACAGCCAGATTTATAATAGTTAATTAAAAATCATCAACTTCCACAGTGCTGAGGCTCAGAGACTGTCCCCAAAGGTATAATATCCTGGTTAGTTTATTAAACAAGTCAAATATCAAGTGCAAAGCAGTAATAAATGATGACTAAGAACACATACCATGGGAAAATAAACAGATTAAAAAAATGCTATGCAAATTCAGAGGTTTAAATGATTTATTTAACAACAGCTTGATGGGAAACTCGATATAACATCTATGTGTCTGTTGTAGTAATGTATTTGTTTATTTGTATTTTTGGTGTGTTTGTGTGCATCAATGTTCACTGATCTGCTGTATAGAAGTACATAGTTTTTGTATTTCATTTCAGTATTTAAGAAATCCAATTGCACAGTAGAGTTACTATTCTTGTGAAGCACCCCATTTGTATAAAGGCAAATTTAGAAACTTGTTTATTCAGTTTTTATTTTCAGGCAGACCATTAATAAAGGGGCAAAAGGTATGATTATTCGGTACATGTAAATTACGTATTTTATTTTCAATTTGTTGAATAAGTAAGGGTTTATGTAGTCTTTTCCCACATAAAACAAAATAAAAAGAATTAGGTGAGCATTGGTGTCATCTAGATTTGTTACCACTAGGTGCAGCTCTTGTATCTCCTAAAGGTACTTTTTGTGTATTTGTAACAGTGTCAATAATGCCCCTGTTATCTTTCACGTATTTATTTGCCACTTGTATGTTTCATTTTTATAATTTTGAGTTTTAGCTTGTCAGAAGCTGATTGGAGCCTATGGTATGGAAAGTAAAGAGATTGTTATACAGATATTTTCCTCACTCTGATGTTCCCTCCCCTGCACAGACAACATGTCAAATGTTTTGTGTTTATTTACAATGGTTTGTTTTATCCTGTGTGTAGCAGGGCGAGTGCCCTGCACGTGTGTATTTAGTGTTGGTATCATTTGTGTGGGGAAATGGGTTTATTGTGTGTCGTTTTGGGGTTGATTTACAGACGGGCGCTCGATTGAGACTTGCTGCCTGCTATGCTTGGTTGAGGGGAAGGGCAGCAAGTGATTGGCTGTGCTAGCATGACTACATGGTAAGTTTATGGGTCTTCATTTCCATTCTGTGTCTTCAGTCTCATTCTGTATTTAGCCACTAAATCTGGCATGTATGCAGTTATTGTTTTAAAGCACATTTTGCTGTTTTTCAGTTCAACACATGGTGGCGCTGCAACCTCAGGTTTAGGAACTTGATCCAAATTTAATCAGAAAAATGAAGCAGCCAGGTCCAACGTTATTACTATATAATGTATTAACCACAAAAAAGAAGAACTGGAATGAATCACTAACTGCAGCACCCATTTGACATTAGTGACAATGTCAGAAGTTGCTGTCCATGATATGTGTTATACAGGATGGAGACTGTTTTGGTTGAAGTTATGGCAGAGAATTACAGTAGCTATGTAGGGTCAGATAAACTTGTTCTATTGTACAGTTCATAATGTACCTCTGTGGCATTGTGTCCCCTGCATAGCACACTCAATTGAAAGAAACATTATCACAGACGCCTGCTCTGAAGCAGAGTTAATATACTAATGAACTAAACACGTTTAACAGACATGATTCTAATCACTGAGTTTTATAAGCTTACCAGTACTGCATTATAATGTGGCCTGTATGCCTTCAATGCACTGGCCTGTCACTTACCGTAGAGTGCAGGACGGAACGAAGCGACATTAAAACTAATTTAATTGGATGGCTGTAGAAAGCACGTTTTATTAACCCTACAGTGGTATCTTGAATTTTTTAATTTGTGTTTTTTGTGTTTGTTTGTTATAATTCTTCCCAAAAATTGATAAAAAGTAACACACCGAGGAGGAGACTGTATTGGTAGAGTTAGATACTAACTTCTTCTTTTCAAATTCATCCAAGTTCTACTAGCAAGAACTAACATATTACCAGTTGCATTATCAGATATAAACACAGTGACAGTTCAAATCCAAGTTCCATGTTTTTAAATAGTGTACATTATTTTACAGTGATGTAACAGCATGCAGGTAAACTGTAAACCAACTGTGATGAACAACACATTGCTCTCGAGGGTACTCAAATCAATTTGCCTATTGTAAATCTGAATGACAAACCTGTTATTGTATTTAATTGTGGTAATTTACTCAGTTTACTATTAAAGTAAGATCACAGGTTCCTGTTTAGAAGTAATCCCTATCCTAAGTATCAAACTTGCAGGCTAAATGACAGCATAGAATTAAAATTGCCCTGTACTGTAACCTACTCAATCAGTCTTATTGCTTTCATTATATGACACAGATACTTAATCCCTCCCATTACAAAAAGAGATATAATCAAAACTTATGCTCAGGCTGGCTATATATATATATATATATATATATATATATATATATATATATATATATATATATATATATATAAACATAGTGACTATAGGGGAAAATGATTGAATGGTTTACTGTATATATGACAGCAGAATGCAACATTTTTTTGTAATAAAACATACACCCTGTGTATAACGCACATTACTGAGCAGCCTTGGCTTATAGCCCTTGTGTAGCCCACATAACTAGCTGTGTTATATATACAAGTACGAGGTAGTAAGAGGTGCATGGTATCACAAGGAAATTGACCATTTGGATGACCAGATCCAACCTGCCAGTACATTTTAAACCCTGTTTCATGCACGTCATTGCAAAAATAAAAAATGTTATCATCATTTTTATTTGTGGGACACGAATGTCCCTTGTACCTGAAAAGGGTTAAGAGTAGTGCATTAAGATGAAATTGTCTTTTTGTTTGCTATTGTGATCAACTGGGAAGGGTACCCCTTAAAACAACATTATGTTATTTGGTTTCCAACAAAGACAAAAATCAATGGCTGTTTATTGACAAACCTAAACCAAATAAAGTTGACATTTACCTGCTTAGGATATCGTTCAATGCAATATGGTAAGTTGAACATATACATCTGTATTTGTTGCTGCTGTTAGCTTTGACTTTTATACACTCCATAAGGTCAAAGAAAGACAGAAAGGGCAAGGAACTGTGGTTCTGTATTATGAAAATTATATTTTTCTTCTGGAGTTTCTTCTGAATTAAATGAAACAGCAGTAACACGTTCACACAAAAATAAAAAAAGAAAGACCTCCCTTTGTGGCAATAATTTCCAGCAAGTAACACTCAGCCATTACATCTACAAGAATCATTGTTGAAAAGCCCACAGGGGCCAATTGAAACCTTGGCTTTGCTTTAAAAGAAACTGAAAAAGTTTTGAAGCTTTAAACAGTTCACAACAATCTTGTACAATAGGATGTCTCTCTATTCATCAGCAAATAATTTATTTTCCGAGGATCAGATAGATACCACCCCTCAATCTAACAATTTACGGAATGGCCGACAGAAATTTGTAACTGTGCTAACATGCTGTGAGAGTAAGTTTCACAGTGGAAGCCATGCCAGTCTAATCAAATTGATAGCAAGAAGGATTTTGCACATAAAGCCAAGATTATCGGTCATACTGTGAGAAAGGAGAGGATGACCTTTGAGAGTATAATTGAAAAGGACTTACGATTCTTGTTGTAAGTTTACTTTGAAATATGCTGTTTTAGCTTGTAGTTATGGATTTAAAAAAAAAAAGAAAAATCACTAGGAGAGTACCCATTTATAACACAAATTAGTTCACTCATTTTGGGCACCAGCTACACTTGATTGGTACCCATAATGCACTTTTCCTTCCAAACTCATGTTCCTAGGGTTTCAATGTCATGCACATAGTATTGTATTGGTTTATCTCACTATGCTACTGCTACAAAGCAGGGACTGGCCAGGGTGAACTCTAGGGTTCTGTAACTTGGCTACATTCGCTACCTAGATCCACTGGTGAATTGGCTATACAATAGGAACAGAGGACCCACATTGATATTTGGTCTGCTTGGGTATGTACGTCAGGTCACATTCATGTTGGGCAATTCAAGCTAACCTCTCCACTGATGGATCAAGGCCTGCAGTGTATAAATACACAACTATGGTCT
Organism: Acipenser ruthenus; assembly: GCF_902713425.1. NCBI lineage: Eukaryota > Metazoa > Chordata > Actinopteri > Acipenseriformes > Acipenseridae > Acipenser > Acipenser ruthenus. The sequence goes on along the minus strand of NC_081214.1, from coordinate 18,107,512 downwards.
TTGATTACCATTCCACACCAGGATATATAGGTTATAAATTAAATAATTTATTAAGACCCACATAGTGTTTTCATTGGTTCAATTAAGTAATGTATGGCTGAAACAAATATTTGACTCCTTGCTGTAGCAGTCATATCCCAGTCATGGCAACCCAGAAAGTAATGTAAATGTTTTAAAATAATCCAAATACGTTATGTGACACACCATGGAAGCTAATTAGTAACTAGTTATTCCATGAATGAGGATGTCTGAATCAAGGGCGAGTGGGTTGTTTATGGCCATCCTCACAGATACTACATTTGAATGTTCATGGAGTATTCTATTTATATAACATGTATAATGTATGGAAGATACTAAACAACTGAATCTGGGCGATTGCCTTCTTTAGCTCAAGCTATGTATCTGCTTAGCAATGTAATTTGGAACTGCACAATTCACACATTCGTTCTGTGGTTGGATTTGAATGAAAACAAGATACCAAAATTAAATTGGGAAAACTATCCATTGAAAATATGCCCAATTAATGGCTCAACAATATCAGAAATATAGCATGGTTACAATTTAAATCAGAGTCAAGTGTGTGTCCCATTTAAACATTTCCATATAAAACCGTGACATTCTTATGCCGACACATAACACTCCCTAGCTTTCTAGCAAGCCCCATTGAGCAAAAAGATGGTATCAGAAATGAAAAATAATAGGGATAATGGTATGAACAGCAGTAGTGAACTTCTGTTTCCTTACACAAACAAGTTACAATTCAATTAGTCTACAAGACAGAAACAGCATCTCCCCAAGTGTCCCTGGAGACAGGGAAAGGTCAGTTCCCTAATCAACAGAAAAAATAGATCGCACCACACAGTCACCTTTCCACATTGTACATAGGACCCTAGGCACTGTATTAACTGGCCTTAAAGTAAAAATAAATAAATAAATAACACTGTTTGAGTCAAAATGCAATAAAGGGTAAAGCAAGAATTGAGGCTGCTTGTCTGAAAATTGTACAATAATCTCTATTTTGTATTTACTTGTCTCACACTGAAATGGCTAGAACCTTTGTATAATTGTCTATAACAGTGTATTTCAATGTACATAGTTTACATTAAATCTATTAAAATGTCTTGTAAAACCAGTCAGATTAAAACGGTTCGTGCTTCAGTGACAACCTTTGTTATTGTACTGAGTCTGCTCTTGTGTGCTTTGCAAAATTAGTGTATCATGCTATTTTCTGCCTGAACAATTTATTCAATAAGAACAAGATTTATTATTGCATTTATTTTTATACCTGGAACTGCTTTCCAGAAAAGTCATTTAATTAACATTGCAAATTATTCCTGTATGTTGTTTCTCTTCCACACTTATGTACGTGTTAAATATAATTTATAAAATGGCCAACCAATCTTCAAGCTTGTGAAATGAACTAGATGTTCACATTATTCAAGACATGGATGTTACTTTCAGTTTAAAGAAAACAAACATCTGAAGATATACAGTATTTCCATTTTGGTAGTTAAAGTTACTTAAGACCATTGCTGATCATTAACAACTATTCACTATGGGAATTAATAAAGTCACACCACTTTACTAAAATAAGATCTTCCCTACCTAATCTTATATCCATTTCAGTCTTCCCTTTCTTCTTCTTAGTTATTTTTTCATTTATAATCTAACTAACTAATCTTCACTCCTCAATCCGTCACCCATTATAAAAAACAGCACCACATACAGGTCTCAATCAGTACTTGACTTATCATTGAAGCCCCCTGTGGAAGTACATGTTACCATTGAAGCCACCAATGCAAGCACATCTGTTAAGTGTTTCAACTAAGTTTAAATGGTAGATTTTTTCACCTTATCTTTGCCTGGACCTCTGTTTGTTCATTTGCTCTGAAACAACCAATTATAGACTAGCTTACACTATTCTCACTACAGTGTAGTGTGACAACATCCTCCGATCCCACCGCCAAGCCAATCACCTCTTTACACCTTGGAGCTTGGCAGCGGTAGTCAGTGAGCTTTGAAGGACAAAGGCTAACCCTGCAGGTGTCCATCTGAGCTCAACTGGTACTTGGCAATACAGGCCGCTGTAGTGCGGTGAGGGAAAACTGACAAATGTTGTCTCCCGAACCCATGGGAACACCAGAGCCAATGCAACACATCCCCAGTGAATAGGAGCAACTCCGCACAAACACTGTCCCCTGACTGTATGACTCGCCCTGCACACCACATGCTCATGGTTTCACTAGATGAGCCACCCTGTGATCATTGAATTGTAATTATGTGGAAAATATTGTATTCAGTCTTTTAAATTAAAGCATGGCAATATGTCTGTATGTAAGGGCAAACAATAAAACACATTATGAAAGTGTCCAGGGTAATGACAAAGCTTATTATTCATTATGAAAGTGGTCTTCCAAGTACTGTATATCAGTTTTGTCTATACCTTACTGTCCTTTCAAAGATTCCAAACAGTGCTCTTAAATCTATCAGGCTTTTTATATTAAAAAAATGGTGGGAAATAGTTAGTTGTAGAAAGCAATATAGGATCATTAAATTATGTTATTATCGATCAATAACTGTTCTCGCAAGCTATGTTCTGAATGTAACGTCTTTATTTAGATGTATGCCTTGACTGAAAAAAGTACTGTGGGATAGATGTACTAAGATGGGCCAGTCGCAGCGCAAACATACAGCAGTTTGTATTTTCGTTGCGACAATTCGCAAAGTATACATTTTGTCTTATGTACTAAGAGAAAATATGTTTATGAAGAGATTTAAATTAGTGAGATCTCTAGCATTGCGAGAGCCGTGCAACATTTTTTCGAATAAATAATGAAAGGAAGTTTAATCTCATCAGATTCTATAGTGGGGCCCCCACCTTCACCCCCAAATAAAAAATGTGTTTCTATCAAAAAGCTTTTCATAATCATACAGTAGCCCCTCGTTAAACCGGACATGTACTTTCAAAAGTTCTTAACAAATTGATGCAGTTGTGTCGCAATTGCCGGCAGCTTTAGTACATCTCATGATAATATTTGAGAACCCCTCATTTGCATCTCCACCTCATGTTTGAGAATTTATGCAGGAACGCCCATAATTCCATATTCATCCAAGGTTGAACTGCAAAGTGAAACTGCTGCCACAAAGCATTCCCCAAAAAGTCACCAACAGCATTGCACTTGTTTAGTACATTTCACCCTAGACTTCCGACTCGTTTGCAGCTGGCTTGCGACAGTCACAACACTTTAGTACATCTACCCCTATGTGTTATTTCTTTTGTTTTAGAGGCAGTATGTATTTTCATACAATGCTTTGTTTGAGCCTGTCTGCCTTTCTTTGGGCCAAAACAGGTACTCACTGTGAAACTAAAGTATAATCTCAATAAAGACATTTAAGAATAAAAATATACAGAAAGGTTATTCTGATTTATAAAGTTATGTAGCTAGCTATATTTTTTCCCTCGCTTGCAGGCCAACGTATTCCATTTTATCATCACAGGTTTGTCCTAGGATTACATTTTACAGAAGACAATTATGGCTCAAAACCCAAAGATAAAAATAGGTGAGTGATCTCACAGGAGCAAAGAATCAATGTTGCATCAACGCCAAGCCAGTCTCCAGGTATAAATTTGATAGAACACCTTTGTGAGAAAAAATAAAAGGTTTTGACACAAGTTACATCATCTAGATTTGATTGCTAGAAAATGGTAGTTCAGGGATATCATCTTGTTGATAATAAATATTCCCATCATTAAGCATTCCCATGAGGGGAAGATTATATGTTTTTATAAACCTGCTAACACTTATGCTGCAATTGCTATTCTCTCATGAATCGTTTCAAATGCAGACTTCATATCATCAGTGTTACGGAAACTCCTAGGACAAAATATATCAGAACCTTTCACTTTGATATGTGATCTAAGATGGTTGCCACATTGGGGCCATGATACAGACCTAACACTATATAATGGGATATTGGCTTAATACTTGCTACACAAGTGTATACTGTGATTCTCTGTCAAGTTCAATCATGGGTATTGTATAAGAAAAAATAACCCTGTGTCAGTAATTTTGCAAAGCTGTCAGTGTCAAGACCTCATAACTCAGCTTACATTTTGGGACTTTATATTTTAGCAACTTAATGTTGAACTAACATGGCTGTCATTTTTAGATCAGACCGTACATTTTGAGATATTGTCTGTCCAGTAAATTAAACTGTTTCAGTGTCACATTGTCTTACCCTCTGGCCATATCAAGGATTCCAATCTTTTTCCCGTATCTATTTTAATTCATGTTAACATAATATTTGAACAGATATTCCCTATCCTTTACATTACTCCTGTACCATAAACAAGTAACATTATACAAGACTTGGTACATAACTACATAGTGTCACTTTATAATCCACCTAACATACAGTAGAACAAAGGGGAATACCACATTAGTGAAGTCAGAAGACCCATTATATAAGATGAATCACTTCTTTATTGTGTTTTTTTCAATAGTCAACCATGCTGTTTTCTTGTAACTTGATTGGTACATCTTGGCCAAGGTCACTGCCAACACCATCTTGTCATGGAGGTGTGTGGCAGAGTGTCCCGCCCCTTTGTTTATTATTTATTTATTATGATTTATGTTTATTACGGCGAAAGCCGATTTGTTATTTGATTTATTTAACTAGCTGACAGTACGCATCCTAACTAAACTCGTGCAGACTATGGCCGAGGGGTAATAATTAATTAATGGCTGGTTAACCCCTCGGCCAAAATATAAAAGCCTCCAGCTGTCCGCGCTAAAGCGGAGAGTGTACAGAGGAGAGTACGGGAGAGCGAGCAAGGAGAGCTAAAAACAACTGTTAAAAACAACTGCTAAGCATGCTGGTTTTCACCAGCACGATACTTAATTGTTTATTTGTTTGGCCAATGCGCCCTTTTGTTTTGTTTAATAAAATAGCTGAGCGCCGTAGCGCTCAGTTTCACCACCGCCATCCATTGTTTGGTTTCTGTTTACTTCCTGGTCCGTGACATCATTACCCACAAGTCACTGCAACAACAGCACTCGGTCACAAGGCCATAGACAATTGAGCCTGTCCAATTCACAGTGATTTATATCCCAGTCTACTGTTCGCCTTGAATAAATTGCTGCAGTTTTAAGGGCAAAAATGTTTAAAGCCACAAATTGTCACACATATTGTAGTACTGTAATGCAATTTATAATATTGCTAGTTTAATTAAGTTAAAACATGTTAAAGGTTTTATAATTGCCTAAATAGATTCAATTGTATTTTAATTGAGATGAATTACATAATTAAGTTCTCAAAAAACTTAACTAATATGACCATTGATCTCTATCAGTATGTAATAATAAAATGATGTATGGAAGTGATATACTGTATTTCAAAAGCCTTAATCTTTGCAGGTGGTAATCTCTGAGGTAATTAAACATGCATTAATAACTATACATTTAAGAAATCAATAAATACCACGTGGCTAGTACTGTTGGTTTACTGGGCTCTAAAGGAAGGTGTGGGTGTTTACAGAGAGATATGAAAAATACCATTAGGAGATTAGATTAACAGTGTAATACCCTGAAGAAGCACTAGCAGAACCAGTAGCAAACCACAGTTTACCAGCAATGGGAACACAATGGATTGTGCAGTGATCATGATGAAACAGTAGGACACTGATATGTTACAGCATTGTCGTAGGGTATTCACAAGGACATCACCTACTGTATTAGATAAATATTATACCTAAATCTCCAGGAATCAGCTATCTCATAATTACCATTGGTATGTCAATTTTTGAAAATGGAACCATTGTGGTACTGTGTAGTGGTTCCCAGTACATGCCTGCATCAGCATGTTTTCTCTGGAGCCATAATAGTCCAAGGAAATTCATCATACTACCATTCTACTAATGGCTCATAGCTGTCCTTGCCTCTTATTACAGAACCAACCAAGTCTAAGATGTTAGTGTTGACAATATCTCCATGAAATACATTGACAATATAGTTTTACGTGTTGAAGTACTGTAAATCATATCCAGTTCATGAATATATTGATCTTCCAACTTTGTATGTACACATATTTAACAGGGACTTAAAACAACATTGTTACGAGCCAGGGGGTACACCATCAATGAAACGAGTTAAAAAAGTAGTTACATACAGCATGTGTAATGTACAAAGTTTTAAGTGCACATTGTTTTAGGGGTAGCTTTGTAATTTTGGATTTTTTTTTTTTTTGGTGATATTCAGACCCACCATTGCATTCCAAATAAGGACTCCCAGCCCCCCCCCCCCCCCCCCCCAACACTGACAAATAATTAGAATTGTGCCATTGGCTATTGATTCCAAGGGTTATATTTGGAAAGCCATTGTGACTTCTGTGACTTCTCTGTGGAAATGTTGACAACTACAGATTCCAGACAATAATAAACAAACAAAACTGCAGTATGGATGTACATTAAGCTGCAGTTTTAGATCTACATCAATAATATAACATCTAACAAATGTGAGTCTCCTGGGCATGTTTTACCTCAAAACCATTGCATCTCGGTTTGACACACAGTTAGATTTTAATAAAGGGATTTTTCTGTTACCAGAGCCAACAAAAGGTAAAAAGCTTCTCAAGTTAATCTGAGGATCTGTGCTGGCCCAGTTCACTGCTGACATTTCTATACCATGGAATGTAAAGCGAGGCTGTTTTCCCTGTACAACAATTGCTGCTTACCTTGGGAAAGACAATGCCCTTAGCTGTTACTATGGGATGCACACAAACACAAATTGATTGTCTGCCACCTTCACATTTTTGCAACTTGAACTTGAGCACACGCCATTAAGAAGTTGCATTGATCTACAAAATTAAATATAAAGATAAGTTATTGCCTCTGGTTTGACATTACAGGAGACAGTAGAGAATCAATACTTTCAAATGCTATTGCTGCTCAAAAGTTTTACCAACAGTAAACTGTTTATGATCTGTAAAACTTTGGACTCCCAAGAAACACTGTGTACAAACTAATATACAGACACTGCTTGGGGAACAAGGATGAGTGCGGATATCATTTTGCCTTAAGTCATCCCAAACCAACCATCATTAAGCTGGTGTGTGCCCGCAACCCACAGCAGAAACAAGACATTCTTTGAGATTATGTCTGCTGGGCACCAATTTCAGTGATCTGATTTCCCTCTGGTCCACAAAACTGGAGTCTGCTGTGCAATGGACAAAAGCATTTATCATCAAAAACAAGGGCCCTGCTTTTTCCAAAGAGGGTCGTACTTTATGCTAGGGTATGCCATGGACTGCATGCTGCCACTTAATCCCCTTTATGACACGGAGTCATAACAAGGGGTCACCTTGCTTTTTACTGTGATGAGCAGAATTACAAACTACTGTGTCAAAGGCTATCCCAAATGTGTAGTACAGTACGGCATAGGACAGGCCCCATGATAGATTAGTGCATTGCAAGTTTTCCAATGTGAGTAAACTACACCTCAGACTGTACTTATTCTACCTTGTTGTGGCCAATTACTGTAGCAAACTCTGGGACAATGCCATTATTCTTACTTATGACAAACAAGGATTCTTTTCCTCATAATTTGGCAGTGCTCCAACAGAAAATTTAAAAAACAGTGAGTTACACACGTGTAGGACATGTCATATGCGTAACTAATTGGAGGTCGAGTCAGCGCCACGATAAATCCACAAGAGATTTTTTCAGTTGGAGAGACTTTTCAAACGGCTTCTATACTTTTTCATTTTTTGCCATTGTACAATGTATTTTAAACATTTAATCTGTGACCACCAATTACATTGAAGCACAGGAAAGTGCAGAACATCAATCAGTACTGTACTTGGACAGCAGGATTTTCAGTGACAAAAATACCAAGAACTGCATCACTGGCAACTAATATTATACTGTGCAGATTCCAGGTCTGGGGCTATTATTGTATCTTTTTATACGTCTGCACTATGTTCATTTTGATCTTATTTTTCACATTTAAAGTAATTGTAGCTAGAAAGATAATTCCAAGAATCTTACACATTTTGCTCTTCCATTAGCTTCATAGGTCTCAAATGTGCAGTTCTGTAAGAAACACTTATTACAGCAAACATGTATTTTTATTTTTAAACATCTGATACGTCGCTAGGTTAATGAAAGATCCCAGTTTGCTTGCATTGCCTTCAGGGAAGTCTGTTAGCTATACTTCCTTGTTCATTTCACCCCAGCAGTGTCTTGTGGATTAAACCAAGTTACTGGCTAAAAGCATGTTAGACAATAGAGAAAGCAGCTGATTGGTTATTCTCAGGAAAGAAGTAGGGGTAATTCCACTTTACAGTTGCAAGACAGTCTAAAAACATGACTTACAAACATAGATTACTTTAACTTAGTGTAGTGCCACATTTTGAGTTTTAAAATGAAAACACAGGTTTGCTAATGAAACATACTTAGGTGCAGAAATTCGATTTTAAAATGTACTTGTCCCAATCTGTTCAAGTTTCACACCTTCAGGTCAGAATCCTACCATCTTGCAGGCTGTGTCTTGAGCCTAAAACATAGGTGAAGTACCATGAGTATTTTATCTCTGTTTAAAGTTCTACATTAGAAATGCCGGCTGTACCAAACACTTGTGTGTAAATGAGTAGTTAATATGACCTCCCTGATATATGTTCTGTAATATATAAGCTGCATCTGTCTGAACTTCAGCGTCCCTTAAAGAAATAGAAGAAGTCACCTAAAAACATGCACAGGCCACTGAAGAGTGAAAAAATAAGCGTTTGCTAAAAAAAATAAAAAAAATAATAGGCTACAGTTTGGGATCAACTGGGTGGCTGGTGCCGTCCTGGCTGCCCATAGTTACACGCTAACAAGGTGTTATGGAAGGTATTTCTCAGTTGTGAGTTTCATTGTCTTTTTCTCAGGATATCTGTTACACTTTCAAGGTCATTTTACCCGAGCAGTGTCTTCAGGGGCAAAGTATGTTACTGGCTAACAGGATGTCAGTTAATAGGGAAGCAGCTGATTAATGACAGGGAATAAACTGTTGAAGAGGTGGAGAGTATGATCAAGGAAGTGCAACACTATCTGAAAGCATAGCTTGCAAACATAACTCTTTATTTAGTGCAGTAACAGATATCATGCTTTTTTAAATAATCATTTACTATAACATGCATTTCTTTAAAAACGGCACATTTGAGACTTATGTAACAAATAGAAGTGCACAATAGGTAAGATTTATGGAATCATTTTATTACCTACAAACACTTTCAAAAAAGCTATGCACTACAAAATATCCTTGAAATTTGACCCTGTAACACAGATGTTATTTCTTTAAAACCTAGCCGGCCATGCCAGAACACAAAAAAAAAAACATACCTTCATTTACAATAGCAACAATTCAATTTTTTAGCTTTGTCACTACAATCTATAACTGATTCTCCAGATGCTGCTACTTGTTGAAGCAGCACATTTCCTACAGTACTTTTGTCTCATGGGAGCCTGTTTTCAAAATAATTGATTCAATAGAGCTGCTACTATTGAATGTAATGAAAAGCTCATTGGAATCTGCCACAAGGGGAATCAATCAAATCCTTCTCTCTCCTTCTCTCTCTCTCATATATATATACCCTCCAAGTTCTTAAAATTAGTGTTTACCGTTAAAGCTAATCTGGCACGAACACCATCGCAAGATTTGGCCTGGGATTGAGTAGTGCTGGTGCTGGAAGAGGTGACAGATTTTCCTCAATGATACCCCAAGATGAATAGCGTTTAAGTCATATATAAAAATAAATAATGTACCATAGCTTTACAGTCATAAGCAGTAAGGCAGCAGCTGCTCTGTCATATACTGCCTCAAATAAATTGACGATTGCTCTGTCCACTGAGGCTGCTAATTGTATTTTCTTTTAGCTGGTAGTTTTTGTCAGGGTCCATCAGTCTTACATGACATCTGTAAAATGACAGTTATCCTAGTTTTTGCCTGCGTCTGCAGTTAGGTCAAACACTTTTTTTTTTTTTTTTTTCCCAAAACCAGCAAACTTTCAGAACATTTTCAAATGTTAGAGCCAGGGGTCTATTTTAAAAGGACCTAAACAGTGATGCATTTCTGCTTAATAATTCCATGTTAATTCTGCTGTATTGAACTACTTGTTCATTAAAAAACACAGTGGTCTGAGGTTCCCAAAAGATTAGGCTTATAAATTAAATTATACAAGGCTCAAGGTCATTAGCGAATTAGCTTTAATTAGTACACAGGAAGAGCACAAATCTAACCCACGCCATATAAATATAAATTAAACTATGCAGTTATACGACTAAATGTGTCATTATAGACAAGCAGTTATACTATAGCCCCAGATTAAACCAGCATGACAAGTGAAGAGCATTTCTGTTACATGGTTCAGTTCAAACACAACACATCTCAGTATTGTTACTAAAGTACCACACCTGCTGCGCTGTCATCTCCTAAACCTGTGTAGACTATACCAATACCCATAGAAGGAACTTCAAAACTATAACATCCACAGTGTGAATTAATCAAGCAGCATCACCTGGTAACCTCAGGAATGATTATATTGTAGCTATTCCATCGGTTACCAGGCACAGCTACTTGATTGAAAATGAAATAATTCTGATGTACAGTGCATTGTTGTAAATCAATGCATTGACATTTCTATCATGTAGTATCTGTATTATTATGCTGTCTACAGTTGGCTGTTATTTTATTCTATATTATTTTATGATGCTACGAGCTTCCCAAGGCAATGTTCTTCAGTGACGGTTATTGTTATTAAACAAAACTGGTCAAGATTATATGTCATTGTAAGTATTTATTTAAGTTATTTGTTTCACTGTAATCCAAATGACAATTACTTCAAGACAGGCAGTTAATCAAGAGCTCCAAAACTCTGGAGCAATATTATAATTTGAAGCCTTTCCATTGAATATTTCTTGATTTATATTTAAACCAAGCTGATGCAATGCACTTTTAATCTTACTGTTGTATACAGTACAAACAAAATTGCACCCAAAATATGTAGCACACACTTTCTCTAAATGGACAGTCACAATGGGCAATACAGCAGATCTGACCAACTTTTATAGAGACCTGATAGTAGGCACTCCTAGAGGGGAGGGGAGACCACACAAATATGTGTTATAAGTAAAAGTCTATAAAGTGATCTTTGGGTCACACCCTTTTCAGCATACCCAATTTCCCTGCAATTAAAGGCAGTAATCTCTATGGAATGGCTGCATATGAGAACATTCTAATTATCTTGCAAAGACTAATTAAATCTAATTGCCCATGGAGGTACAGCAGTGCAAACCAGCCTGCCTTTATAAATAAATGAATAATAATAATATTTGGGGTTCCCCTTCAACTGTGGGGCAGGTTTCTTGTGTATACATTTTAAGATGGGATTATTCAAGGACACCAAGTGCTTTTTGTGTCAAGAAACCACAAACGCTACACTGTTACATGGAAAATAAAAGACAAAAACAGTTTCAAAAGCCAAAATATAAAGTCGTCAAGTTAATTTAAATGAACAGAAAGTCCTGAATCTGTTTTGAAATTGAGATCCAGAATTTGGGTGTGTAGTTATTTTCACCAGCAGTAAATCATGAATCAGAGGGTGCATGGCATGACTAGGGGACTTACTGTATTGAGTGAACAACTCTGAAATACATACAGGCTGGACCGTGGCCTTGCAGTTTTATAATCGCTTTAAAATCAACCCTGTATCACACCAGATACCAATGAAGAAAACAACCCAGCGTTTGTCATTCTGCTTTATTTCATCTGCCTTTGTTCAGTGCAGTTCTTCTGAAGATATTTTATTAAGTATTCCTTGACGTGGAACATACTTTCCATTAACACCTCACTGACCTGTTCCCATTTTGATACATAAATAAACCATATAATGATTTAAATGTAATTACATTCTTAATAGTGGTAGCTTGCCAGCTCATGGATTATTTAGTCGAGATGCTGAAAATCGTCAGCTGTCAGAAAGCACATAAACAAAATTTTTTATATCACAGTGAATCATTCACCGCCGCAAATGTGTGTTTTAAATATTAATGTACCTATTTGTAATTACAAATGCTTAAATCCATGTGGACAACAATGGAACTTGGGTTAGACATTTGCGATACTGATATTTCAGATAAAACCATTTTCTGGCTAATTCTTATCATTGGAGATAACATGTGTAACAGCAACACTATTTAAAGTGCAGTTCAATCACACTGTACATGTGGGGGGGGATGTGCAAAGCTGAAGAAAAATTACCATTGTCGTACCAAAGGACAGTGGTAAATGGTGCATCATTTTCCTGTAGTTTACAAATCACACAGTGGAAACAAAATTAGATTAAGAGGGTCCTTTAAAACGTTCTGACTAAATGCTGCAATTAATTACCCACTTGTCAGGGAAAGGATTATGTATTTTTATTGATGATGTTTAAAGAATGGCTTGTGTTCTTTTCTTCTTTAAAGTCATATAGCATGGTAATTTCTAAAAATGTCCTTGAGATTTTCTTTAGCAAAAGGTTAATGCAATAATATTACTGTCAGAATGAATTACTATTACTAAATATATGGTGAACTTGTAATAAATATAACGTGAGGTTCAAGTTTGGGACCAACATAAATTAACTGATCTGCAGAGTTTATATTTTCAAATCATACATTTCTTTGTTTTTTACTGCAGGTACTATGTTTTAATACCCCATCACCTAGTTCTGTGGTTTGCCATTATAGTCCTTTGTAGTCCAACAGTCCATGTTTTTGTTTTACCAAGGAACTAAATATATGTTGTACAAGATAGCTTTCAAACATACTGGATGTTACACTACAGACATTTGCATATACAACCGTTTGCCCAATTGTGTTGACATTTGGTAAAAACATTATTTAGCAAAGTTAGTAGATATGTAAAGTCTGCCTGGACGTCTGTCACACTTGCATTTTACATATACCTGTACATAGAGAACAACATGCAATTTAGAGTATCAGAATCTGTCTGTTTTTTATATATATATATAGAGGCTTGCCGTAGTTCTAGAAGCGAGGCTCAGCTCGCTATTCTAATCCTATTGGTTCCTCAACCTATATAGTCCAGGCTTACCTTCAAATACTTGTTCAGCAAGCCTTTCTCCTCCACCTCCCCACCGCCTCCGTTGCAACTGTATCTCCATTCTGGGGGTCGGTGGTCCTCCATCACCTGGCCTTGGTGACCTCAGACCGACTTCGGATGTCGCACCTCAAACGAGGGCGGCTCCTATTGGTCCAGAAGGCGAGATCCTAAGCCAAACAGTCAATCATCCCACACTACACTTTACATCTTACAATGCTGAGGTTCGTTCTTTGAACAAGAGAAGCGTGAAACTGGGTTGGAACATTCTTTAAAAAAGTTATTTAGTGTATCATAATTTGGTGCTATATGTAGGTATGGAGATCTAGTTTTTTGTGTTACTGAAAGCCCTCCTTATAAAAGTTAACCAGAGTATTTTAGCAGTTTTACCATGCTTTTCTCATGTTTCTACTATGTATTTACCATAGTTTACTGCAGTTTGCCATGTTTGTTAGCATGTTTTACCATACCTCGCTATTCTTTACAATGCTTGTCTATGCTTTACCATGCTTTATATGCTTTATTACACTTTGCTATGCTTTTACTATAGCAAACCTTAAGGGTCTAATTTTGTATTTATCGCTGTGTGGGGGATATATGTCACCAACATGCCAGTTGTTCTCTGAACTGTATTATCATACTTCATAAACACTCAATTATAAATTCAAGGTACAATTTATGTGATCGGCTAGTGCCTTCATAACACTGATGAAATGTTTGTTGAATTGATTTAGATGATTATACGTTTTACCCTACTTCAGTATCATAAATTAAAAAAGAAACTTGGATGGATATGAATCATTTTTATGAGAATAGGTTAAAATATATTAATTATCATGCACCATGATAGACTGCTAGTTTTAATAAATTACATATTGTGTTGCCGGGGAACGATGCCTGAATGAGCAATATAAAGGTGATGATGTGGGTTAATGGATTTGACATGATCTAAAAGTACTACTATATATTAAAGTAGCTATATTTTGTAACAAAGTCAGTAGCAACAATATGTTTTTTAGCTTTATCTGAAAGCCAAAACAAATGTCACATTTAGGCTGGGAGAATATGAGCAGAATGCATGTAAATAGACAGCCGTCCAAGATCAAAATCACCTTTCATACAAAAAAAAGGATCTCCAATCTCCAAAGGACTGTGCAAGACAAAAGAAAGTCAGTATAATATACATGTGTATTGAGAAATAAAGTAAAAAGAAAGCAAGATCAAAAATAAAAACAGTTTGGTATAATGTTAAAACAATTTAAGTAAAAAGAAAGAAGTTACAAATTACGGTTTAAAAGTTAATTTTAAAAAAGCTACACTACAACAGTAAGTTATATTTAAATTGACTCATATATGTTAGGGATGAACACACTCCTGATATTTTTGTTAGATTTCATTCTGTGCCAATTCTTGCTGTCGTGTTCTTCAGGACACATGAAGAATTTCATGGATGGCTCAGTATCTATCACTAACAGCTTGTCATTTATCACAATTGAGAAATACAGGCAGGTATAAATGTGATTAATATCACTTGACGATTTTCAGAAAGAAGCTGTATAAATCATTTCAAACTGCTCAATATGCTCTTTTGAGAAAGACTTTCACAAAAATGTGTAGCAGTAAAAAAACAAAACAAAAAAAAAAACATTTAGACAGGCCAACAGACCAATATTACTGGTGCAGGGGTGTCTTAAAACGCAAGGACCTGTCCTTTGTAAATTTTATTTAAGTATTTCTTAATAAAGAATCTAATTCTGTGGCTAATTGTGTTTCAGCACAAACTGATGACAACAGCCACACTTTTACTTACAATTTGATATTTTAGACTTATACTGTAACATAAAGTACCATAACTGAAAATGAAATTATCATATAAATTGTTGAAATTTCACAACCCTACAAGAGCAAACCTGGTAAGACCATCTGCACAATTCATAATTGATACACCCTGCCACTCATTAAAAAGATACCAAAGGCTCAAAAATTGAGAGGTATTATTTTATAAGGCTTAAACATATAGTAACTTGAAAATATATTTTCCTCCCCTGAATTTGATTAAGTATTCTTTATTCAATGATTCTGTCTGGGCTCAAAATGTGCCCAAAATATTTAAAAGCAAAATTATTTTTTGTCAATGCAAAATATGCATTTACTATATCGTTTTCTGTTTATTACCTTAAGAAAAACAGGGTTCCGATTCAAAGATTGTATCATTGTATGTACCTTTATATAACTACTTAAACATTGTTTTTTTTTTACATGATATTATATCTGGAATTCAGTGTTTTGTTTACTGCACATTATCAGAAAAGATGCAGCCAAATACCCTTGTTACAAATTGCAGCAATAACCACAATAATTCTTAAGATAGTCATTGTTGGGTTATTTGTCAGATGTTAATTTTCTGTTTAAGTAATCGGTTGGAGAACAAAACAGTAAAATATTGATACATATCTCACTGTAAGTAGATGTAAAGCTTTTTCAAACCAGCTGGGTGTACAATAAATATGGAGTCACCAGCTAACTATCTTTAGGAATTTCTTCGCTGCAATTACAAAAATATATTTCATTGTTTGGCTTAGTATTGTTATCTCTATTATCATTAACTTGTATACAGTACTCATTTTAATTACATAGAGGGAGGAACATTTTATTTGAAAATGCTTTTATACAAATTCTACTCGACACGCTAGAAACAGCTTTCTTTTTTCTATTAGGTCCCAGTCCAATTTCCTGTCCAATTTCTTGTCCATATTGATAATACATGTGCTAAAAGGCAGGAGAGAGCTGGATAGATGCTTAACAAAAGCTACTTTCCCAGACAGTCAACATTAGAAAAGCAACAGTGATTTAACAAGTTGAGGTAAATTGATTGCCCTGCTGTGGTACACCATCATTTTACAAAATCATTATCAAAGGGGTTGATAATGATAAACAACAGAAACATATTGCGTTACATAATTAGTGAACCACATTAACCTGTGATTTCTACCAGTCCAACATGTAGATTGATAACTGAAATAGCTTGTGATGTGCTGAAACAGCACAATATAATGTAAAAGTGTGTAACCCTTAAAACACACCTCGCCCCCAAGCCAGACTGCCAAATATATGCAGTGGTGCCTAAAAGTATTGACGCTGTGCTTTCTAAAAAACAATCTTTTGGCTGGCTGAATGTATTGTAGTTAAATACATCTGTCCAAAAAACATTCCACAAGTACAAAAGATGAGATATCTACAAAAGGGGTCAAACTAGACATAAAAAAGTTTAGCCCTGTAAAGATGTAATCAAGTACTGTAGCTAAAATTAACCAGGCACAATTGGGGCAAAAGCTACTACTGTACTACTACATATATAAAAAATGAAGACAAGTTCTACAGGAGTTCAAACATTGCATTCCCCACAAGTATGCCGTTTCATGAAGATCAGTCTTCATTTACCATGTTTTGCCCCTTCAACAACAACAAGATCCACCCTTTCACTACCTATCTCTCTTAATATTATCACAGCTATTACATTTTTAGTTTTGCATACGATGTTAAGAGTGTTTAGAACTGTCCAGAAATAATAATGTCAATGGCACAGAAACAACAAGGATAGCTGTGGCAATACCTTAGATCTCCCATTAAGTTTGGGCCTTGTTCTAACTCGGCTGGAGTGACAACCATGACTGCCAATACTGCACACACTTCCTGTGACAAAACATATGTTTTTACAATAACAATGAACAAGAATATGTATAGTAAAGAAACAGATGGACATAGAATACAACTTATATAACTGTCATTTCCGGAGCTTTAAAGACCACACACATTTTTGTCAGCTACTGAATAAGCCAACATTTCTACATTCTCCTTTTAAACATATACAATAACAGTTGGCTGTCATTGTCTGTTATTGAGTATGCATTGTAAATTTCTCTGACCTTCAGTTAAAAACTCTTTGCTTTTTTATTGTTCTCTGTTAATAGATTCCAGGCCCTCTATCAACTTACCTTGAAATGTTTCATGTTTTTTAATTCCATGTATTCCTTAGAGAAATATTTACACAATCAAATAAATGCAATGCTTTTTCACCCCACCCATGCACAAATTGATAAAAAACAAATGCTGTTCTGCCCTGCTTATTTCAAGTTTTGAGAGTTTTGTGGCACTGTGAGATGAGACATTTTAAAAGGTTAGATTGGACTTCTCTGTGTGATACTATGCAAATGTGTCAATCCATACCAGTCACCAGTAAACACATATTTACTGTACACCCAGCTGGTTTGAAAAAGATCCACGCGTGCATACAGTGACCAGATTGAATTTGCAATACATTTCACTGTTTATTTTTGTTTAAAACTATATAAAATAAATTATTGTGACCTACATAAATTACTCAGCGCAAGATTTGATCCACAAATAAAATGACGACAATTCCCAAAATGGATGTTACACCAAGGTTACTGTAGTACAATGTTCAAATAGAAAAAGTCACATTTCTGAGGTAGTTAGTGAACAGTGCAACATTTAGTGGAAGACTTGATTTGTATGATGTATACATGTATTAAAATTGCCTAAAATCTGTGCTAGTTCAAAATAGAACCTCAGTTTGAGTACAGAATGCAGAAAATTGTTACAACATGAATTCTGTGAGTTTAGTTGATGGGCTTTTGGTAAACATTGGTTCACAACACAAAACCACTCATCGGTACTGGCAATGAAATATAAATGATCAAAAACAATAAATAAATACAAATCAGGGCTATATGCAGTGAACAATGTTTTGTGCTGTAATACCCTTGCTTTGTAAAATGCTTTCAGGTACTTCAGTGAATATTAAAATGCTTTAGAACTGTAAAGATCACAGACAATATTGTTCACCTTGATGATACAACTCCCAGTTCACTACAAATAAACATCCATACATTTCACCAGGCTGCTGCAGAGAATGTGCCCTTTTAATGGTCGAAGGGATGCAAGTTTAACTTAGCAGTCCAATGACTCCCAATGGAGGAGACGCAGCATTAGTCACCAAGTACAGCGCTCTCGAGGGCTAAAGCTGTCTCAACCTAAAGACAAAATGCTCTAAGAATCACAGCATTGTTTACTCTTTTATGAAGAAAAAGATGAATCTGTACTACTACAGCCCAAACACAGGATAAGGCTGATACTGAATTGGAAACATCCATCACTTTTTTTGATCTTGGAAACTTGGCAATCCTTACCTGTAAAAGGATACAACAGAGGCTGTATTTGAAAAGCTCAAGCGCCCATGGTTTATTTATGCACAAATCACATATATGTCAAGCAAGATGTTGCTTTAGCATAAGAAAGTGCTTGTTATATCACCCATGAGAAACACATCGCGGTTTAAAAAAAATCCTACCAAAAATAAGACTGACCTCTATATACATTGGGGGAGTTTGAAGTTACTTAGCTTACGAAGCCAACTGATCCTGGTATGAACCCCTTCCTGCCAGCAACAAAGCTGTTCTTCCCACTAGCTGACTACAAAAGCGCTTCGTCAATCCACAGTCGTCATTCCCACCATTTCTATGCAGCTACCTGTGGTCGCCCCAACAGAGCACCTGTTTTTCTCTTGCTATATTATCAAGCGGTTTCGTTTTAAAAGCTTAGCATCCTCACTGAGTTGTGCCTACTATCTATTTGAGGATGTGATGCACCTGCAACCAAGACTCCTCACATTCTCAAGCACCTTGTTGCTCAGTGCAAACAGAGGACATGGTTCAACTTAGCAGTTTACTCAAATGTCTATGCAAGTAAGTGCCAGGAGGTCCTCTTCTGTCACAGATTTCAGTCAATAAACACGTGACTAGATGTTTGTGTCTAGTATATTGCAAGTTTAATTTGCAGTGTATCACTAAAAAGCTAATATGTGATGGTATGATGATCTTCTTGGAGTCTATACAGAGCAGCTAACCTATGATGTGAGGCAAAAAAGGAACCAAGATGGAGGAGAGATGGTTGACAAGCAGGGACCACATTGCAAGGTAGAACATTGGGACCACTGAGACCACAGGTTGGAAACCTTTTTGTTAGAAAGAACCTTAAGTAAAAGTATGTGATGGTTCAGTGTGACTTGTTGGTTGTTTCCTACTAGAAATACCTATTTGATTTGTGTTCATCAAAGCCACACCTGTACCACAAATTTGATTTGTGATTTGCCAAAGTGAAGTAAAGTCAGGTATTCTAATATTTAGAAACTATGCCAAACATATGGTGCAATATTTTTTCAATTACTGTCTTAACTGCACAGAAACATGATTTCTGGTTTTAAGTCCAATGAAAACAAATACAAAAGTTATTTTCAGTTTTCAAAAATCCATTTCAGGTGGTCTCTTTAGTGTATTCAATTGTTTGATTTGTGTGTCACTTTGAAGTAATGCTGTGGACCAAGATAGCCTGCGATATTGATTACATGATTTGGCTTGATAGATCAAGCCTTTACATCTAATTTATTGATACAGACAACAATAAAACAATCCATCACATGGTTATGGGAATGATTAAGTACATTCTAAAATCAATAAACTGCATTAAAAGATAAAAAAAAACACCACAAGGAACAACTGTTGCTAAAATATAACTTAAAACTTCATATGATAAACAGGATACAATGGACTGAAATCAGAATTTTTTTCTTTCTTTTAAACTAAAACCCATGTAATCCAGCCATTGCAGATATGACTCATTCGTATTTTTAACACATGTATATCTCAGGAAGTTGGAGATTTAACCAAGCAGCTTCCATTTGTTTTGCTTTAGAGAGCTCCTGGTAGCTAAATGTTTTGTGGGTATCCATTTGTCCACCTGCCCTGCAGTACTGTAACTAGTATACAGTAGAAGTGAAAAGAAATAGTTATTGTATGGCTCATTGCAAATCCCAAAGCAACAGCAAACTGCAGCAAAGCAGTGGGCAGCACTCACTAGGATAATAGATATAATTGTTGTGCTTCGGAAACAGACAGAGACAGCTGCTGAGTATGCACTTGCAGCATTTTAATCTAAGGTACTGCATTACACTTCTGTCAGGAAATAAAGTCAGACTTTAATGATATGTAAACAGCAGATCCAGTTACTGACGCTTGTAATGTGTCATTTGTAAGAAGTTATTTTTATCCAGGCTGATTTTACAGGTTCAGAATATTCTTGGAGTCGATGCTAATATAAACTTCTTGAACTTCAAATGTTTATTAATGTCTTCTTTATTAACGTATTCCTTTAATGACATGCGGCACATGTGTCGCCCTGGATAAGGACGTGTGCTAAGAAATAAATAATAATGAAATTGTTACCTGAAAGCCTCTACACACCGGACGCGTTGCGACAAGCGAATGTATCGTAGGACACACTGCAACAATTTCACACAAGGATTGATGTCCATTTTTGCGATTTTATTGCTTTTATTGTATTAATAAGGAGGTAAATATCACATTGTATATTATAAAGTGAAAAGTTGGCTGTACAGTTAATAGAATATAACATTTAAGACAGCTGAATGCCAAACTAAAAGGGAACCAGTGTGCTCAGGACATTCTCGGTTTCCACAGTATAAAAACAAGTAGAACTGTAGACTCTATTTCAGCACGGAGAATCTGCAATGAATGAATGATTTATTGTTTGCAATTGCAGATGATTTAATGAACTGGGATGGGCGCTCAGGGATGAGGCATGCTGCAAGGTGGTGGCTGGGGAGGAGGAGGCCAGAACAAAAGAAGCGACATGGGAGAATAACACACAGAGCCTTTATGCGCTTGCTGATGACGTGTTGGTTAGGGGCGGATTCTCCTTCCAGAAAAGTAACCAAGTTTACAAATCTTTAAGACCTCAAAATATATGTCACAACATTTTAAAATCTACTTTTCTCTGCTTTTGTAGCCAATGAATTAAAATACCAGTAGATGGCAGCAGTGATATTTCAGATCCATTTAATCCAGGACCTGGACTGAATGCAGCACCTGAACAGATAAAAGGTTCTAAGTAAATGCTGAAAGGTTATTAGAATGATTAGCAGTAATGTCAGAACACCCACACCTCACAGTAACCTTCTTTAATCCTTGCAACATTGGCCTTACTTATCCTGCTCTCATCTTCACTCTCATTGTGAAAAGCTAACTGTAACTGTAACTGTAATTGCTTAAAGGTCCAGGAGGCAGCCACATCTGGAACAGGGCAATATTGTGCACAGCCCAAAGGAGTCTGCATGGAGCTGCAAAACATAAATGAATTACTTAGTACTGAAACATATGTTAAACAGGCATGCAGGCTTACACTTAGCAAAATACACCACACACAAATAACATTTTAAAACAGTGTTCCTTAAAAATGTATATCACACTGATTGAGACTGCATTGATGAGATGAGTTTCCATTATGTTCAGCTCAACATTTCTGTCTTGCAAAAAAAGAAACAATTCAGGAGAGCAAGTAAATGCTCTAAATGTAGTACAACATGATTTCAAATGGAAATGAAATACATATGAAAACAATATAGAGAGATATTTTGGGGCAATCAGAGGCCCCCACATATAAGCCTAGGGGCAGCTGTAAAGGCAGAGAAGGGACAGGTGGAGGGGTGTTAATGGTAGCACGATGTTGTTGGCTGACTGGGATACTGGGAATTTATTAGGGGTGTATATATATATATATATATATATATATATATATATATATTTAAAATTATATTTTTTTGTAGTCGTAGTCTTAGCTCTACAGTACGTCCAAATTGTAAATTTAAGGATGTTGGAAATGGTGGTTTGTGAATAGTTACATACCAAACTAAATTACTCAATCTTAAATGAATACATACTGTAAGTAAAGCAAATTATTTATCATTGTGGCATACTCTAAATGTGAACTACAATATGTGAACTGCAAGAATTTACCCCTCCCTCATCCCAGTCATTCTTTTCTTTTACTTTCTTTGATTTCCTCTTTCTGTGTCAGTCTAAACACACACACAGTTGTTACTTAGGACTACTTTGCTTTTTATAGTGTGTTCAAAAGTATGTGTACATACTTTTCTTGAGAAACTGTATGAAATAGGTAGTAAATGAAAAAATGATTTAAAATCAATGATTTTTTTTTTTAAACGTCAGTTGAGGCCCTGAACAAGAGCGAAGCTGCAGAACAAGTGAAAGGGGTGCAATGGACTTGGGCAACCTCACCCAAAAACATCTCAATAGTAATTTGAGGAAGACCTACATGGATCCATAATTAGTTAAAATAAGCACCTGAATTCAAAAGAGTGTTGGAGTCTTAGTGTAACTATCTGGAAGCTGCTTTACAGTGAATCAGATGCTTCTGTGAGTAGCTCAGTTTATTTTTTATTAAGCAAGGCAATTTACTATCCATGTTTTGGAGACATGCAATTATTTTTGTTGGTCTACATTTACTGCTTTTACTATCGGTACACTGATTCAATTCAAGTATAAGGGCACAGCAGAGTCATATGTCAAAATTATAGTAATGGACTTTATTAATAATAATAATAATAATAATAATAATAATAATAATAATAATAATAATAATAATAATAAACCCGCATATTAAATAAGAATATTGCATATGAATTGTGGGGGACTAGCAGTGGGGCCTGCTAGTTAGTACAGAGGTTATATTTTTGCAACTAAAAAAAATAAATAAATAAAACATGCTCTAATATGTTGAGTATTCTAATCTGATTTTGCAATAAAAGTGAATAGTATTATACTACAGTATAACAAATAAAAATACAAGTTATCATTGAACAATAAACAGTATTTTAATTTAATGGCAAGTGCTACTGTATCACATTTGTCATTCAGATTATCACCCATTTTAGACACTATTATGTTTTATTGATAAACATATTTCATCAAAAAAGAACATGAGTGCCACACAAACCCCATTCATCACCATTGCGACACTCAATGTATGGTATGTTATAGCAATCTACATATAGCTATAGGGCAGCAGTGTGGAGTAGTAGGGCAGCAGTGTGGAGTAGTGGTTAGGGCTCTGGACTCTTGACTGGAGGGTTGTGGGGTTATTTTTGTACGATTCCCCTTCCCAAAGTATTTTCAATTTCAATATTTTGTTTTTTACTGGCAATGCTATGCCAATGTCTGATGTCCACAAATATACAATATTTACCGTATTCGCTCGAGTAAAAGTCAACCTCGTGTAAAAGTCGAGCCCCCCATTGTGAGGGCGAGATTCGGGTATATATTTTGAAAAAAAAAAATTAATTTGTTATTGAAACAGATGGTAAGCTTAGTGAAACAGAAAACACAAATTAACTCCTGAAATCGAAACTGTTGTTAGAGTGCACTTCAGGCGTTAGTTTTCCTAAATATATGTATTTAGATATCTTGACGGCGTTTGAGGGGCAGATTTGCAAAAATAACCATTTTGTAAGCACTTCTACCTAGAACTGCCAGACGTGTGATAATCCACAAGAGAAAGATGGGCGACACAGCAGCAGTGTAGTGAATCATAAAAGCATGTTCAGTGAAACCGAACAAGTCCGTTCTCTCTGAACTAAGTTAACCTGATCTTAACCGAACTTTATTTTTTTTCAAGCGCTAACACAAACTATTGATAAAGAAAAATAACAAACAAGCTGCAGTCCCTCCCAGCAGACCTGCAAGTGCGTGGCTAAATACTGTAAGTGAACTTGCCTCGTGTACAGGGTCCCCTGGGTCCTAAACCCTGCTAGGTACAGATGGGGATTGTAGACCATGACTTGCAGACATTAAAGGTTTGCTAATAAGGTTTTTTTTTACTCGTGTATTAGTCGACCCCCCAACTTCAGGATTGTGTTTTGGGGTTAAATTTCTCGCCTTATACTCAAGCAAATACTATATATATGTATATATATATATAAAATTCCTTTTTATCGTTGTACCTTCTTTCCTGCTGTGTATGCAGAGAGATAAAACTCTCCACTGGTGGGATTTAAAGGCAGGCAACTGCTTTAATTATGTAGGCCTGTGGAGACTGACTTCTGCTTTCCGCCCACATAGATTTAACACTAGTGGTCTGAAGCTGTTTCACCGACTACTGTGTGGCCAGGAGTCAACCCATCGGATCAGCAGAGATAAAACAAGCAGATCTTTGAAGATTGTTTTTTTTAAAAAGACTATCACCCTGGAGCAATGAAAAGGCTGACTCAAAGCATTTGATTGTTAGCAATTCTCTAGCTATCACGGCATCGTGGAAAACTGCAGCTGTTGCACTGCCCAGGGTTCGAATTGTAACCCAGGCCCTGTTTAAAACTTCTAAGCAATTCCATCTGAGCAGGATAGAATTGTAGTATATGGATGTTAAAGTATGTCTTTGTAGTCATGTTCCTTTAGTTTGTGGAGAGACTTCTCATCACCCAGGTTGACAGAGACTCAATGTAAACAATTTTTGCACTCGGAAAAACATAACTGATTTTAATCGAGTGCCTTAATCACCATGCAAAATAGCCGTCTGCATTCATGGTTTGAAGCCCATCTCACCGACGGGACAGAATTTGTAAAGGCAGTGCATCACGGAAATGATGGGTCACAAATAGGCGGCTTTCCCTTTTATTAATTTAGATGTTCCGATTTATAAAACTTGGCAGCAAATGTAATAACTTCAAATCATCACAAGGAGTCACAGACCACACAAAGGAATACATCTACTGCAATCTTTTTTAAATTAAACATCTGGATGAACCAATTAATGTTAATCTCCGAATGGAGACGTTTTTAGCACCCGTAAAATAATGGATGGCAGCAAAAATCGAATTACTGTGGACACATATCCTCATTAATTGCTATGTGAAACATAACTTAATGGAAGCTAATACATGATATAATCCGCTGTTACCAAACCCTCTAAAGCATACATCAAGCAGCGGATTGTTAAGACCAATTGTTTGATCACAACAACCCTGACATAAATGTCAATGAGCCTTGCAGTAACATAGTGCCACATGCTGCTGAATGTAATGAGACGTGGAATCAATGCAGACATGGTGTAATGGGCTGCAACGTCATCACTCACACTGCACAGTGACAATGTGAGGCTTTTATTACATGTCATTACATTTAGACATCACCTTCTTAGCAAGTTTGAATAGGAGAATTCCTAATTTAGATCGCAATGTCTATGGATGTTAAAATGTTTGTCAACAGTTAATAGGGGTTTATAAAAAATATATGTACTCCAGATAACCACTCATAAATTTTAGATTCTATTTTGTTTGTCTGATATTACATTGTTATACTGATCTCTTTTTTTCTAACTGTGCTGTTTTTATTAAGCATCCTCGTAACAAACTGTGAAACGTTTCACTGCCACATTGTTTTAACCACTGGCCATATTAATGTTACCATTTGTTTTCACGTACCTATTTTGCCATGCCAGAAATGCTGTTTTAAAGCACTTGAAGTTTGAGCCATACACATGTGAAAAACCCACATTTGGATAATGGTCTGGTCACTTTGGGAGCCAGAAAAGCATTTTTACAGTTTTGTGACCAGCTACTCCTTCGCCGTGGTCAGTAAACTAATGATGTTCTTTTGTATCCAGTCAAATATGGCAAAACACTGCAAGGTACGGTGAAAACACAAACGACTGGACTGGACTGGACTGAGTTTTAAGCCAGCACCTCTCTGCTCTGCCTTCTCTCTAACTCAGTTCACTCTTTTCTGATAGAGTAGTACCTGCTAAAGGTGGATGATTGTCCGATTGACCAACCAATCACAGGAATGAAATTCCCCACATTCTCATGCTGGTCAGTCAGTCAATCAGGCCTCCTGGGTAGGCACACCTGAAAGTTTTTATTATCTTCAGTAGCAGGGCACAGTCCCTCTGCCACCCATACACACACATACAGCCTGTACAGGTAGATAGGTTTCAAAATAAAAAAGAAGACATCTCTTATAACTATACAACAAAAGATTTAAACAAAGATAATTATCAACAAGTGATAACAAACAGTTCATTTTCGTTATCTTTGTTTTTCCGTGGTCTGTTCCTGCCCCTGCTGATCTTCAACCTGGCCAGGTATGTTTTTATTTATTTATTTTAAACAACAGTCCTTGTCACAGTCCATGTTTAACAGTCCTTAAACAAACAGTCCAATGACCAGGCCTAATACTAGGCCCAGTGACAGTTTCTGTCACAGTCATGGCCACAGCCAGGGATGTTTTGTTTTTGTTCACAAATTCCTACATTTCAAGTTTTGTGTGTTTAAAAAAACATGCAAAAAACAACTGAATAAAACCCTGGGCTTAAAATTAGGTCTCCTAAAATACTGTACCACTCGTATGTCAGAAAAAAAAAAAAAAAAAAAAACCATATGTTTTGAGTCACCTCAGTTCAATGAAAAATCATGAAACCTGTCAATATTGCTACCTTTGATAACTTTAATAACTTTCCATTTACTTATTTTCAGCTGCATTAAACAGTGCCTGACTAAATGGGCATATTTTTTAAATATTTCTTATAATTTAAAGCAGATATAATCATGGTTTAATGGGAACCTAGACATTTTTAGAAACTTATGAGTATTGATATTCCAACAGTAGTGTTTCTTCAGCCTTTATTTTAACTTAGCTTACCATGACTGTAGATAACCTCCCAAACAGGCAGACGTTTCTGATTGATGGCAGTGAAGAGTTGGTTGGGCTCATTGCCTTGATTTACTGCTCTGTCCACAGCTGTAATCAGATGTAATTCTAAATGTGCCAAAGCCCTTTGTGAGAGGGTTGTCAAGCTTCCTCCAGCAGGGTCTCTTCCTTTTCACTTAATCTTCTTCAAAATTTGGATAGCTGACTTATTAACTGAGGGATCTTACATGCATTTCCATTAGCAACCAATTAGAATGTGATAAATTCCTAATCCCCTTTACACAATCTCCAGCAAAAGTACTTGTCTTTACAACTAAAATGATTTGTTACAAAAAATGGCTTATTTTATGGCAAAACCCCCATAATGATTTTAACGGCCGCTAAAAATGCGGCGCATGTAAAGAATGGTGTTCATCTGGCATTCTGCACCTGCTATCAAATTTGCACTTTGCCATCATTAATCCATTACAATTATATTGAAATGCATTCAAATGAAGAAAAGAGCATAGAATTGGGCAGGATCTGGATACTAAGCGGGTGCAAACATTATAATGTGATGTAAGGATTTTGTCTTGCACTTAGGCAATTGCTGAACAGTGGTGGCGCCAGGCTCTTCCCGGTGAGGGAGCAGAGGGGGTCTAGGCAAAAATTGGAGGGGGCTACACTGCACGTTGTGTGGGCACGTATAGTGTCAATGTTTTGATATGTCTCGCAAAACTTCAGTATTATGGTGGAATATAATGCAGATGAATTGCCTGTTAATAATAATAATAATAATAATAATAATAATAATAATAATAATAATAATAATAATAATAATAATAATAATAAATTAATTAATTAATTAACAGACGCCTTTATCCAACATAGTTTACAAGTGTTACAGTGCAGTATGAAGTAAGTGTTGTTGTAACAGGGCCGAGGCTGGGAGCGAATTGGCAACCCCACTCACCTCAAGAGAGCGAATGGGGTCTTAGAGCAAATGATCCAATATCGAAAAAATAGGTGGTCTCGGCTCATTTGGGCAATCGACTCTGGTGCAGATCTATTATTTTTGCCCTATGTGAATGCTAACTTGTCTAAAGGCAAATTGTTTGTAATCAACCCAGCCCAGGGCTCACGCAGCACCCATGATCATCAACACTTCATACACTGTGAAGTTTCTGCTAGCTCTGGAAATCATAATAAGTTTGATGCTAATAGTAGTCCCAGTCCTTCATTTGATATTTTTTATTATTATTTTGAATTGGGTTTTTAAGCATACAGATTTTAAAGCAGACCAAGCAGATTGTAAAATAGATACATGTATGCTGTTTGTTTAAGTCCGGTTTGGTACACAGTTATATAGAAAGTTGCAACTATTGTATTCTTGAATAATTGCTACATTGTATTGTGTGCAGTTATACAAAAGCGTTTTAGTTATGGAAGAATACAGACAACTGTGTTGAGAATTGTAAGGAAACTAATTTGAGAGCAAAACATTTAATGACATTTTTAACTTTCATAGCTGAAGTAGTGCCGGGACTATGCCTCGTCAATCCCAAATAATGCGTCTTCATTTTGCAAAAAGTTGCACTGGTTTTATACCTCGAGAGTTCCAGTTGATTTCCTGTGTTAATTCAATTAATTTCCGCAGCGATGCGATAATTGCAGCACAGTTGCGAGAGAGTGAGAACATTCGCATTCTTTGAATATTTGCCACTCAGTACTTGTGCTGTTACTGCTTGCTCTTCATTTCATCATGTTATACAGATAACTGCTCTACTTGTCCAGAATTATTGATATTTTTTTAAAGAGCAACGCTTAATTTCTGCTTGCAATTTTTGTATTCTCCAACATTTTAAATAGTCAAGATGGCAAAACAACTATCATTATTAGTTGCTTTATAAGGCTGGATGCAAATTCATAAGCATACATGCAGCACTACATGACATACAGTACTGCTGCTTTTATTCATAAATCAGGAGATACAGTAATTACCAATATACTAGATCGACTGTTCACTTCTTCATGGGTATGCAGTAGTTCTGACAGCCATTGTTCCATATCAAGCTCAGAAGAGTGCCTCTTTTTTATTGACCAGTAAGCACCTTCTAACCAACCAGCATGTGCAGTCGCTCATAATCAAAAATGTGTATGAATAGTGAATACTGAAGGCAAATCAATATACATCATTTCAGTAACAGAAAGAAGTAGTCAAATCTGAAATCAACCTCTATTTTACTTTAGTGGAGGTTATATGTAGCAAAGGACACATTTGTAATTTGAAGTATATTTCAAACATTACGGGTTCATGTGGCTGTGGTGAGATGGTTTTCTTGAATAGATTATAATGAGCTAGTGGGTTAGACAGCACCCACTGGCCCATACAAATAGGCTGATAATCCTTAATGTTCCATTCAGTGGGCTGATAACAGTCATATTGGTCAGTTGGACACTGTATCCATTTTTAAAATAGATGTCTATTATTGTGCATGGGGTTATGACTTTTTTGCACTTCATGTATTTAAACAAAGACTAGAGGAATGACATAATTTTTCTTGCTTAGTAGATACTTTATAAACTTAATGAAGACAGAAATTGTAATGATAATTTGACACTCTCATTTTAGAGAAAGAAAATGGTAAATCCATGGTAGATAAGCCCTCATTAAATTTGTTGAATATCATTTGATATGCATATTCTAACCTATTATCCTTTGGATATGACATTTTCTCTGTTTTTAAAGTATTTTGCCCATACTTCACATATCTCTGCTCCTGAAATGTGTATCCTTGTGCTG